>NC_133509.1:4473750-4802500 GCF_049354715.1 Callithrix jacchus | reverse complement strand
ATTGCAGCATGGGCAACAGAGAGAGACTCTGCCTCAAACAAAACAAAACAAAACAACACAAAGTTCATGCTCTTATGCAACTAACATTCTATTGAGAGAGATAAGCATGTATCTATATAACACAATGTCAGGTATTAGTAAGAAAAACTGAGCAAGATGAGGTTGTAGAGAGTAGCAGAAATGAAGGACCTATTTTAGACTGGAAAGTCTAAAGCCAAATGTTTTTAAAGTCAAAGAGGAAGGTCTCTCCTACAGTTGAATCTAAAATAATTGGAAGGAGGATCTTAAAGAGACAGTGGCACACCCAAGCTCACTGCAACATTATTCATAATTTTTTTTTTTTTTTTGAGATGGAGTCTTGCTCTATCACCAGGCTGGAGTGCAGTGGCACGATCTCAGCTCACCACAACCTCTGCCTCCTGGGTTCAAACGATTCTCCTGCCTCAGCCTCCCGAGTAACTGGGACTACAGGTGGGCGCCACCACACCCCACTAATTTTTGTATTTTTTTTTAATTAACTTTTTTATTTTTAGTAGAGATGGGGTTTCACCGTGTTGGCCAGGATGGTCTCGATCTTTTGACCTCGTGATCTGACAGCCACGGACTCCCAAAGTGCTAGGATTACAGGCATGAGCCACCGTGTCTGGCCTATTCATAATTCTTTATCTATTCTTAGTCACAACTGACAAAAAAATAAAGAAAATGAGGTATATCCATACAATGCAATATTATTCAGCCTTAAAAAGAAGGAAATCTAGTCATATGCTACAACCTGGATGAACTTTGAGTACATCATGCTGAGTAAAACAAGCCAGTCACAAAAATAAAAATACTGTATGACTCTACTTATATGAGGTATTTAGAGTTGTCAAAATCATAGAAATAGAAAGTAAAATGGTGGTTTATAGGAAATTGTGGGACGTGAGAAGGGAGTTGTCTGATGAATACAGGCTGTCACTCTGTTGCCTAGCCTAGAATGCAGTGGTATGATCATGGCTCACCACAGCCTCAACCTCCTGGGCTCAAGTGATCCTCCCACCTCAACCTCCCATGTAGCTGGGACTACAGGTGCATGTTACCATGCCCAGCTAGTGTAGTTGATATTTTGTAGAGACGGGGTCTCACTGTGTTGCCCAGACTGGTCTTGAATTTCTGAGCTCAAGTAATTTTCCACCTCAGCCTCTCAAAGCATTGGAATTATAGGCATAGGCTACCATGCCTGGCAAGTTTCAGTTTTAAAGATGAAAATGTTCTAGAGATCTGTTATACAACACCATGAATACAGTTAACACTTCTGAACTGTATGCTTATAAATGTTTAAAATAATACATTTTATATTACGTGGTTTTTAACACAATTTAAAAAAATAGAAACAAGCCATCAAGCCATGAAAAGACACAGAGGGAATTTAAATGCATATTAGTAAAGAAAAGAAGATATTCTGAAAAGGCTACATACTGTATAATTCCAAATAACATTCTGGAAAAGCCAAGACTATAGACTGTAAAAAAGTTAAGTGGTGCCATGTGTGTACCTATGCAACTGTCTTGCATGTTCTGCACATGTACCCCCAAACCTAAAATGCAATAAAAAAATAAATAAATAAAAATAAAAATAAATAAAAAAAAAGTTAAGTGGTTGCCAAGGATTAGGGGAAGGAAGGGAGAATGACTAGGCAGAGTACAGAGAATTTTTAGGACAGTGAAACTATTGTGTATGATACTGTAATGGTAGATACGTGTCATTATACATTTTTCAAAATCCATAGAATCTACAACACCAACAATGAATAAATTATAGACTCTGGGTGATAATGATGAGGCATTGTAGGTTTATCAGTAATAAATGTACCACTTTGGTGCAGGATGTTGACAGTAGAGAAAGCTTTGTGTGTAGGGTTAGGAGGAACAGAAGGTATATAGAAATTCTCAGCACTTTCCATGCTCAATTTTGCAGTGAATACACTAGGATGGATGGATGGAAGGAAGGAAGGAAGGAAGGAAGGAAGGAAGGAAGGAAGGAAGGAAGAAGGGGAGGGAGGGAAGGTGGAGGAAGGGTGAGGGGAGGGAAAGAGGGCAGTGCAAATGGGAGGGAAAAGAAGGAGAGGGAGGCAGGCCTCTTTGAAAATGACACTAGAATAGAGATCACAGTGAGCACTGAGTCTTAGGAAGCTCTGGTCAAAGAGCGTTGCAAAAGTCCTGAGGTAAAAATGAGTGTATTAGTGTATCCATGGAATAGCATGGGGTCCAGTGTGGCTGGGACAAAGTAAAAGTGAAAAGCTGTAGGAGATGAACTCTAAGAGACTGGCAGAGGCTAAACCACAATGTCTTGTTTGTCAAATTAAGGGATCATTCTGCCCACATCAGTTTTCTCCATAAATACAGTCATATAAATCTGGAATAAAGACTATTTTTAAATGCTTTTCTATCCTTCTATGATAGTGGAGTAAAAAAAAAAATGCTTTTCTAAACATTTTAACACATTAAATATGGTCATATATATAGAGGATACATTCAAAAGAACAAAGAAAAACCAGTACATAAATGTTAATACACTTTTGGCCGGGCACGGTGGCTCATGCCCGTAATTCCAACACTTTGGGAGGCCGAGGTGGGCGAATCACGAGGCCAAGAGATTGAGACCATCCTGGTCAACATGGTGAAATCTCGTCTCTACTAAAAATAAAAAAATTAGCTGGGCACAGTGGCGCGCGCCTGTAATCCCAGCTACTCGGGAGGCTGAGGCAGAAGAATTGCCTGAACCCAGGAGGCGGAGGTTGCGGTGAGCTGAGATCGCACCATTGCACTCCAGCCTGGGTAACAAGAGCGAAACTCCGTCTAAAAAAAAAAAGAAAAAATTCACACACTTTTACTGAATCCCTACTGCTTAGCAGACACTGTACTAGATGCTAAAAAATAGGAACAGTAGACTACATAGAGGGGTTTGATTTTTAAAAAGAGAGAAAATGAAGGACACCTTCTTACATTAAAACTACGGATTCTCTTTCAAATTTGAAAAAGACAAATTAGGTCACAAAGTTCTGTTTTAAGAAATAATTCGGCCGGGCACGGTGGCTCAAGCCTGTAATCCCAGCACTTTGGGAGGCCGAGGTGGGTGGATCACGAGGTCAAGAGATCGAGACCATCCTGGTCAACATGGTAAAACCCCGTCTCTACTAAAAATACAAAAAATTAGCTGGGCACGGTGGCGCGTGCCTGTAATCCCAGCTACTCGGGAGGCTGAGGCAGGAGAATTGCCTGAACCCAGGAGGTGGAGGTTGCGGTGAGCCAAGATTGTGCCATTGCACTCCAGCCTGGGTAACAAGAGCGAAACTCCGTCTCAAAAAATAAATAAATAAATAAATAATTCATAAAATTTCATTCTAACAGACTGTTCAGACAGTAAAGAAAAATCATTCAAATGTTTTAAATTCACGAATGATGCAATTATAATAGGATAACATTGTTATACTACAGTCTTTGACCTTTGCCAGTTTCATCTCTTCCTACTATGTATGTTTCCCCCAAACAATGTATTTTCTCAACCTTCCCAAAAATTGAACCCTTAAAAACAATCAGCTTACATTTTTTCCTTTAAATGTTTTAAAACTTTTCTTAAACCTACAGCAATGATGAATCTGAGAAAACAGTAACGATAGTGAGCAATCTAAGACTTACAGTTTTATAACCACCAGTTCCTTCCTCTATTTTTGTAAATTCTCGGTTGTCAACCACCCAATTTCCTTAAGGGGCAGTATGATTTCTAATGGCTCCAGGCTCATGCTTATACCTTCATATTTGCTACAATTATTCCCAATTATTTAGTATTAAAACAACTAAATTAACATCATTTGATATCTTCAGGTAACTTTACAAAACAGGCCAGACACAGTGGCTCACGCCTGTAATCCTAGCACTGTGAGAGGCTGAGGTGGACAGATCACTTGAGCCCAAGAGTTTGAGGCTGTAGTAAGCCATGATCGCACCATGTCACATGTCAGCCCAAGTGACAGAGTGAGACCCTATCAAAACAAACAAACAAACAAAGGCTGGTGCGGTAGCTCATGCCTGTAATCCTAGCACTTTGGAAGGCCAAAGCAGGTGGATCACTTGAGGCCAGGAGTTCCAGACCAGCCTGGCCAACATGGTGAAATGCCATTTCTACTAAAAATAAAAAAACTGGCTAGGCTGTATGGCTCATACCTATAATCCCAATACTTTGGGAGGCTGAGGTGGGTGGATCACGTAGTCAAGAGATCGAGACCATCCTGGCCAACATGGTGAAACCCCATCTCTACTAAAATAAAAAAAATTAGCTGGGCGTGGTGGCACACACCTCCCAGCTACTTGGGAGGCTGATGCGGGGGAATCAGAGGCAGAGGTTGAGTGGGCCAAGATGGTGCCACTGTACTCCGGCCTGGTGACGGAGAAAGACTCCGTCTCAAAAACAAAAATTAGCCAAGAGTGGTGGCAGATGCCTATAATCCCAACTACTTGGGAGGCTGAGGCGTAAGAATCCGTTGAACCTCAAAGGTAGAAGTTGCAGTGGTCTGAGATGGTGCCACTGCACTCCAGCCTGTGAAAAGAACAAGACTCGGTCTTTTTTTTTTTCCCATGAGGCAGTGTCTCACTATATTGACCAGGTTGGAGTGTGGTGGCATGATCTTGGCTCACTACAATTTCCGCCTCCCAGATTCAAGGGATTCTCCTGCCTCAGCCTCCCAAGTAGCTGGGACCACAGGAGTGTGCCACCATGGTTGGCTAATTTTTTGGACTTTTAGTAGAGATGGGGTTTCACCACGTGAGCTAAGATGATCTTGATCTCCTGATCTTGTGATCTGCCCGCCTTGGCCTCCCAAAGTGCTGGGATTACAGACGTAAGCCACCACACCTGGCCAACACTCTGTCTTAATAAAAAACAACAACTGATAAATGAAACAAACTTATTATAAAAGGGTTTTAAACTCTTGGCTAAGTATTTTGCCACTTTGTTCCTAATTCGAAACAATACTTAATATTATAAAATATAAATGTGAGCTATGGTTGCTTACCTGACAAGAAGGGATTACTACTGGATCCTTTAAGGTGGCAGTTAAACTGTTTCTTACAACTCTTTTCAAACCAACCTTTAATATGGTGAAATATTTTAAATTTAAATACAAAATACATTTTAAGAATATATTTGCAGTTGGCCAGGCGCGGTGGCTCACGCCTATAATCCCAGCACTTTGGGAGGCCAAGGCGGGTGGATCACGAGGTCAAGAGATGGAGACCATCCTGGTCAACATGGTGAAACCCTGTCTCTACTAATAATACAAAAAATTAGCTGGGCACGGTGGTGCGTGCCTGTAATCCCAGCTACTTGGGAAGCTGAGGCAGGAGAATTGCTTGAACCCAGGAGGCGGAGGTTGCAGTGAGCTAAGATCGCATCATTGCACTCCAGCCTGGGTAACAAGAGCGAAACTCCGTCTCAAAAAAAAAAAAAAAAAAAGAATATATTTGCAGTCATTTAAAAATCTGTTATGAGGCCAGGCGCAGTGGCTCACGCCTGTAATCCCAGAACTTTGGGAGTCTGAGGTGGGTGAATCACGAAGTCAGGAGCTCAAGACCAGCCTGACCAACAAAGTGAAACCCCAACTCTACTAAAAATATAAATATTAGCCGAGCATGGTGGTGGGCACCTGTAGTCCCAGCTACTTGGGAGGTTGAGGCAGGAGAATTGCTTGAACCCAGGAGGCAGAGGCTGTGGTGAGCTGAGATCATGCCATTGCACTCTAGCCTGGCCAACACGAGAAAAACTCTGTCCCAAAAAAAAAAAAAATCTGTTATGAACACACACACACACACACAGACACACACACACACAGACACACACACAGACACACACAGACACAGACACAGACACACATCATGTTTTCTGGTACTGTTAGGATGTCTATTATTAGGCAAAACTGGAAAAATTTGCTCTACGCTTACATGACAACTTCTCGTAAGGAGTTTTAGTTGGGACTATTGCAGCTCTGTGTTGGTCTTTCTAAATTCAGGTTTGAAGAGGTCTGCTCACGTAAAAATATACAAAAAAGAACACTATTACATCACACTTGTGGAACATTACACACTAGCTTAGACTCAGCCATATAAGCTTGACATACACTATTTTCAAAACTAATAGCAATGTAATAATAACACCGTATAGTTTCAGTCTATTTTAAAAGCAGGATACTTTTTGACTGATATGTTTACGAGAAATGCAAGCACTTGTTAGATATCCTTTGTTTTAACTTTGAGCCCATACTTCCAATCTCTTTTCTAGGATCCTGATCACTGTAACAGGAGTGTATTCCAAATCTGCAAGATCGACTTAAAATGCTGATAACATTTGCAAACATTTTTATTTTTCTTTCTTTCTTATTTTTTTGAGATTGAGTCTCACTATATCACCCAGTCTGGTCTTGAACTCCTAGGCTCAAGTAATTCTCCTGCCTCAGTCTCCTAAGTACCTGAGCAGCTAGAATTACTGCTGCAAACACTGTGACTGGCTACCAACACTTTTCTTTCTTCTTCTTCTTCTTCTTTTTTTTTTGTTTTTAACAGGGTCTCATTCTATTGTCCAGGCTGCAATGCCGTGGCATGATCTTGGTTCACGGCAACCTCTGCCTCCAGGGCTCAAGTGATCATCTTACCTCAGGCTCCCAAGTAGCTAGGGATATGGCCGTCTGCAACCATGCCCAGCTAATGTTTTATACTTTTTGAAGAGACAGGGTTTTGCCATGTTGCCCAGGCTGGTCTCACTCCTGGGTTCAAGCGATCCACCTGCCTTGGCCTCCCAAAGTGCTGGGATTACAGGCATGACCCAGCACCCCCAGCAACCGCAAACATGAAAATCAAGATTTTCTCATTTCGGTCAAGATTTTCTCAGAATTAGGCAATAAAAGTAAAAAAAATTTGGAAATTGATATCAGACTGCAACTATCATCTACAGTCCCTAATTTAATGTTTTGTTATTAAAATAGGTTTATGATTTCAGTAAGAAATGATTTAAGACAGCCGGGCGCGGTGTCTCACGCCTGTAATCCCAGCACTTTGGGAGGCCGAGGCGGGTGGATCACGAGGTCAAGAGATCGAGACCATCCTAGTCAACATGGTGAAACCCCGCCTTTACTAAAAATACAAAAAAATTAGCTGGGCATGGTGGCACGTGCCTGTAATCCCAGCTACTCGGGAGGCTGAGGCAGGAGAATTGCCTGAACCCAGGAGGCGGAGGCTGCAGTCAGCCAAGATCGTGCCATTGCACTTCAGCCTGGGTAACAAGAGCGAAACTCCGTCTCATTAAAAAAAAAAAAAAAGAAAAGAAAAAAAGGTATGATATAAATTTGATAAATATATGATATAAATGGAAGCTTATCCCTTTATACTTATCATGTACTGGTTTTACATATTGGAAGCTGAGATAAGATTTCATTTGAAAAGAGGTTTCTATTGCTAAAAATGTTTGAGTATCACTGTTTTAAGATACAAATTCCCCTGACAAAATTTAAATGAGTTAGAATACAAATTTGGCTTTAAGTTTAGATTTCCTATCATCTTCTTAACTTATTATTTTTCTTACCATTTTTTGAGACAGAGACTCCCTCTGTCACCCAGGCTGGAGTGCAGTAACACAATCTTGGCTCACTGCAACCTCTGCCTCCCTAGTTCAAGCAATTCTCATGCCTCAGCCTCCTGAGTAGCTGGGACTATAGGTACGTGCACTATGCCTGGGTAGTTTTTGGATTTTTAGTAGAGATGGGGATGTGCCATGCTAGACAGCTGGTCTCGAACTCCTGGCCTGAAGTGACCCACTCACCTTGGCCTCTGAAAGTGCTGGGAGTACAGGTATGAGCCACTGCATCTGGCCTAGACTTCCTATTTTAAAAAACGATGCAATATAAGTTGTTGATTTTTCAAACTCCATTAGGACTAGATTATCTGAACATCAAACGCATGAAATTTTGCAATACTGAAATGAGTTAGGCTTTCTTTTTGCAAATTTAATACTGGCCAAAGTACGTTAAAAAGGTTGCTTTGGAAGTAAATCAAGGTTCCAAGCATGTCTCTTTCTTCCCTGGCCAATACTTCCTTCCACTCTAAGAAGCCAATTCCTTCTTGCCTTCTACTGCCAAGTAAAGGATGAATACCGAAGAAAATGAAGCTCTGCTTGCTTTTTCCCAGCACTAATAATTTTGAGCCTAGTGATACCTCCTATGTTGTGGATCAGGATCTCAAAATAACATGCCAAGAAATGTGAACACTGAAACTATCAAATGGCAAAATTTGTCCTAATGATACACACATCATTAGTTCGACTTTCTCCTGAACATAACTTAATTGTAAAATATAAATAAAACTAGAAAAGATGAATCAATGACAAATTCACCTGGAAGTCAATTTTTCAAGAAAAACACAAGGTTTGATCTGTCACGGAATGAGGAAAAAAAAAAAAAGGAAAAATACCAGGTTATCATTCTACATAGATTTGTAGAATGATAATCTGGCTGTAAGGTAAAAATGGCTTTTTTATTTTTAAAGAGTTATTGAAAAAGAAAACAATATGCAATAAAGACTGACCACATGTGGGCTGCAAAGTCTAAAGTGTTTACTCTCTAATCATTTATAGAAAAAGGCTCCCAGCTACTGATAGAGACCAATGTATATATTTAAACTTTAAAATTAAACTTTAACAAAAATTGTGTTGATTACCTGTTCATAATTTAAACGTTGAATTTCTGAAATTTCTTTTGGCTTTGCATCAAGCATGTAATCTCCTGTAAAAAAAAAATTGTGAAATTGCCTTTTAAAAACTTTTTTTTTCTGATTGCAAAAATAATAGATTTTAATTATAAATGTTAAAACACTGAAGCTATGGCTGACATATAAAGTTGACTTCTCAAACCTACCCAGAGAAAATAAATGTTAACTATTTGCTATCACCTCATATATTTTTTTAATGTATATATTACAGTGCTTTTGAACTTTTTTGATTTTATAATATATTTCAGCATCCTTCCATATTATTATATATAAAGGTCCCAAAAGTTGTACCAAATTTCATTGCTGTCAACGATATAACTAATTCTGATTACCTCACTAACAATGGGTATTATCAGTCTTCTAAATGTCTGCAACCCTGAGAGGTTAAAAAAAAATTATTTGGCATCTGACTGGATGTGGTGGCTCACACCTGTAATCCCAGCACTTTGGGAGAACGAGGTGGGTAGATCACTCAAGGTCAGGAGTTCAAGACCAGCCTGGCCAACATGGTGAAACCCCGATTCTACTAAAAATACAAAAGTTAGCAGGGTGTGGTGGTAGGCACCTGTAAATTCCAGCTACTCGGGAGGCTGAGGCAGAAAAATCACTTAAACCTGGGAGGTGGAGGTTGCAGTGAGCCGAGATTGCACCACTTCGCTCCAGCCTGGGCAACAGAGCCATTCTCCACCGCAAAAAAAAAAAAAAGGTTTTTTTTGTGCATTTAAAAAGATGGTATTTTTATATAAAAATTTTTATTTGATATACACAATCTTTTGGTATACGTGGCAACTTTTAAATATACATGGTACTTTTTAAAAACATGGATCACAATTTTAATACTTTTAAATCTATGCATAACCTATGTATTATCTTTCAAATTATGTATTAACTATATGCATATATTTCTTTGAATTCTCTACCTATATGATTATCTTTTCTTCTTTTTAAGAGATGGGGTTTTGTCATGTTGCAGCCTCCCAAAGTGTTGGCATTAGAGGTCTGAGACACCACACCTGGCTTGTCTTTCCTTATTGAACGTAAAAGCTAAACTGGGCTAGGCACCATGGCTCATTCCTGTAATCTCAGCACTTTGGGAAGCCGAGTAGACCGCATCACCTGAGGGTAGGAGTTCACAACCAGCCTGGCCAACATGATACAACCCTATATCTACTAAAAATACAAAAACTAGCCAGGCGTGATGACGAGCGCCTATAGCCCCAACTACTCGGGAGGCCGAGGTGGGAGAATAGCTTGAACCCAGGAGATGAAGGTTGTAGTGAGCCAAGATCGGCCACTGCACTCTAGCCTGGGTGATGGGGAGAGACTCTGTCTCAAAAACAAAAACAAATTGTATTTTTAAAAAATCTTGTCAACTGGTTAATTTGTCTCTACCCTTCCACACAACCAGTCAACTGATTTTTTTGTGAGCTCTAGACTTAGTGATGTAATGGATACTGCAAATTTTGGAAGACTCTTTGTTTTTGGTTTTGGTTTTTTTTTGACACAGACTCTTACTCTGTCGCCCAGGCTGGAGTGCAGTGGCATGACCATGACTTGCTGCAACCTTGACCTCCCTAGACTCAGGTGATCCTCCCACTTCAGCCTCCCGAGTAGCTGGGACTACAGGCATGCACCAAACCTGGTTAATCGTCTCAAAAAGAAAAAATGAGCATAACTTGGAATGGCAATGGGAGAAAAAGCATCTTTTGAGGGGAAGAATGAATGGAGAAAGCACATATACGAAAGATCAAGTCACATGGATAGCTTATAAGAAGATTTAATACAAAAGATTTATACCGTAAAGTAGCGGCAAACAAGCTGAAGGAGTAAACCTGAACAGATTTTAGAAAATCCTTAATAATATGATGATACGTTTGGCTGCATGTGAAAGATCACAGGGATCTTTATACTTTTAAGGAGAGGGGTAAAGGATGACACTGATGCTTTAGGAAAGCACACTGATACGTAGGCTAACTTAGAGGACAAAGAATGATACAGTTTGCAGATGTACCAGTATATAGAAAAAGAAAACATTTCAAAGGAAGAATTCATAAGGTCTTGCTACTTATGGGATATTCCAGATAAACAAAAAGACAAGAAACAAAAATCTGATAGCTATATTTGGTCAAAAACTGGAAGAGGTGGTTTGGCATAAGTTAGCTTATACCAGGTGAACATTTGGAAAAAAGGAAATACAGTCAATTCTGGGTGGAATTAAAATGCTTCAACACTGACCTCTCTTTATAGCAAATTTATATTCAAAAAATAAAATAATTTTCCTTTTTTTTTTTTGAGTTTCACCCTTTTTGCCCAGGCCGGAGAGCAGTGGCACGATCTCAGCTCACCACAAACTCTGCCTCCCGGGTTCAAGCAATTCTCCAGCCTCAGCCTTCCAAGTAGCTGGGATTACAAGTATGTGCCACCACACCTGGCTAATTTTTGTTTCAAACCCATCTCTACCGAAAAATACAATGGGTTGGTCAGGGTGGTCTCAAAATATAAAATATATTTCATATAAAATACAAAAAATATACTTTTTGGTCAGGGTGGTCTCAAAATATAAAAAATTCAATACTAAATTTTGTTTCAAACCTATCTCTACTAATAAATACAATGGGTTGGTCAGGATGGTCTCAAACTCCTGACCTCAGGTGATCTATCCGCCTAGGCCTCCCAAAGTACTAGGATTACAGGCATGAACCACCATGCCTGGCCAAGATAAAATGATTTTGTTTGAAGTCAGACAAGGCCACCATCTCTACTATTTTACTGACTTTATACTATGCCAGTCTCATACTGATTTCAGATGGCTGACATCACAACGTACATTCCAGTTTACACTGAGTGTCATATTCCTGCCTGTTTCCTGCCTCTTACCTACGTCTCTTCCCCACCTTACTTTATTAGACTAGATACCGTGTTTCATTCTCTGTGCCAAACCAAAAAGCCATGCCCATGGCTGGCTCTGCTCCCGTATTCTAGTAACAGAAATTTCCAGATTGAAACTCAATTCTTCTCCTCTAACCTTTGCCAATCAAAATTCCCATTTCCTTGGGGTACTTCAGCTAGGCATTAGGAAAGCAATTATTAGTTCCTCTTACAATCCCTTTACTAGTGTTTGCTTTTTTTTTTTTTTTTTTTGAGACAGAGTTTCGCTCTTGTTACCCAGGCTGGAGTGCAATGGCTCGATCTCGGCTCACCGCAACCTCTGCCTCCTGGGTTCAGGCAATTCTCCTGCCTCAGCCTCCTGAGTAGCTGGGATTACAGGCATGCGCCACCAGCATGCCCAGCTAATTTTTGTATTTTTAGTAGAGACAGGGTTTCACCTTGTTGACCAGGATGGTCTCGATATCTCGACCTCGTGATCCACCCGCCTTGGCCTCCCAAAGTGCTGGGATTACAGGCGTGAGCCACCAAGCCCGGCCTGTATTTTATTCTTAAACACACACGTGCACACACACACACACACCTCTTTTATTCTATTTTATCTCAGAAACTCATTTCACTTGGTAATACAGTTTCATTACTACAAAAAATTCCTCAACTCTTTCAGGAATCAGGTCTTAAAATCCATTAATCTCATTACATTTTCCTTCAACACGATTACATCATTTCCTCTTTATGCAGCTTAAATTCTACGGCCTGTAATTATAATCACTGTCTGTACACATCTTCATACCTTAGATTCCTCCCCTCCTCCCCCAATGCACAACTCTGGCCCCGCCACTGGCAACATGTAGAGCAACATACCCTAGATTCTTTCTTCAACACATTCCTCGGGCAAAAATCCAGCTCTGGTTAAATCCTGCCCTCCTATTATTCAGGCCTGGACTCATGGCAGCTGAATGTGAGTGGAAAAGCCTAACACCATGCCCGCTGGTCTCACTAACCTCAAAGGTAACACCCAAAAATCACACCACAGCTCTCTAATCCGTTCACTCTCCCATTCCTCTAAGCAATTATTTTATACCTTCCCTCTTATTTTCGGCAACTCCTCCTTCATCCTCACTCCCGGCTGATGACTTTGTTTCCTATCTCATTGAGAAAATAGAAGCACTCAAGAGACATTCCTACCTGCATCTATTTATAATGCATTCTGTCTTCCCTTCTATTACTATGAATAACCTATCTAAGGATAATTTTTCTATTTGTATAAAGTACTTTCCGTATTTCCTTTTTTCTAGTTTTCTCTTTTATGAAGCAGCTTTGAGATATAATTCATATACCATACAACCCACCCATTTAAAATGCACAATTCAATGATTTTTTTGTAGCCTATTCACCGGATTATGAAATTATCATCATAATCTAATTTAAAAAAATTTTTTTAATTTTAATATTTTGAGATGGAGTCTTACTCGGTCACCCAGGCTGGAGTGCAGTGGCATTATCTCTGCTCACGGCAACCTCCAAATGACAGGTTCAAGCAATTCTTCATGCCTTAGCCTCCCAAGTAGCTAGGACTACAGCCATGTGCCACCACACCTGGCTAATTTTTTGTATTTTTAGTAGAGACAGGGTTTCACCATGTTGCCTAGGCTGTTTTCAAACTCCTGAGCTCAAGTGATCCCCCTGCCTCAACATCCCAAAGCGCTGGGATTACAGGCGTGAGCCACTGTGCCCAGCCCATGATGTAATTTTGGAATATTTTGGTCCTCCCTAAAAGAAACCCTGTTCCCATTAGCAGTCAATCACCATTTCACCCAATCTCTTCCCCAGACCTAAGCAACCATTAATCTACTTTCTGTCTCAATAAACTTGCCTAATTTTTAAAATTTTCATTTTTTAGAGATAAGGTTCTTGCTCTCTCACCCAGGCTGGAGGGCAGTGGTATGGTCATAGCTCACTGCAGTCTCCAACTCCTGCATTCAAGTGATCCTCCTGCCTCAGCCTCCCATGTAGCTGGGACCACAGGCATGCACCACCAGCCTGTTTAATGGATGTTTCATATAAATGGAATCCTACAATATGCAATCTTTTATGACTTCGCCTCTTTCACTTAAATGTTATAGCATATATTCACACTTCATACCTTTTTATGGCTAATATTCCATTGTATGAATTTATATTTACTTATCTGCTCATCATTTCCATTTTTTTGACTACTATGAATAATGTTGCTATATACATTTTTATACAAGTTGTATGGACATATGTTTTCAGTTCTCTTGGGTCAATAACTAGAAATGATACTTCATGGTCATATGGTAACTCTGCTTAACTTTTTAAAGAATTGCCAGGCCGGGCACGGTGGCTCACGCCTGTAATCCCAGCACTTTGGGAGGCCAAGACGGGCATGAGGTCAAAGATCGAGACCATCCTGGTCAACATGGTGAAATCCCGTCTCTAATAAAAACACAAAAAATCAGCTGGGCATGGTGGCGCGTGCCTGTAGTCCCAGCTACTCAGGAGGCTGAGGCAGGAGAATTGCCTGAACCCAGGAGGCAGAGGTTGCAGTGAGCTGACATTGCGCCATTGCACTCCAGCCTGGGTAACAAGAGCGAAACTCCATCTCAAAAAAAAAAAAGAATTGCCAAACTGCTTTCCAAAACAGCTGTATTATTTTACATTCCTACTGGCTAGGTGTGAGGGTTTCCAGTCAGGTTTTCACCCCATACACTCATCAAGGTTACCAATGAACTCCTTATGGCTCAATGAGCTTTCAGTCTTCTTCCTGCTTCAGCCACTGGCAGCACTTGATTCAGTTCATCTCTCAACCTTCCTTGAAACATTTCTTCATTAGGATTCACAGCCTCCTAGTTTTCTATTTTTCTTCTAACCAGCTGAGCATGCCAGCTCTTTCTCCTTCCCCATCTTCTAATCACTGGCATATGCCAAACTCAATCCACTGACCTTTTCTCTTCTATCTACCACATTCCTTCTCTTAATGGTCTCACTTAATCTAACTACTGCTAATGTACGTTGTCTGTAAATACATATTTACAGACTTGTACTGTCTAATACAGTAGCCAGGAGCAACATGTGAATATGTAAATGTGAATTACATAAAAATAAAAATTCAAGTCCTTGGTCACATTATACACACACACACATATGTACATATGTATATATGCATGTATATGTTTGTGTTTGTGTGTGTGTGTGTGTGTGTGTGTGTGTGTATGGGGGGGGGAAGAGTCTTGCTCTGTTGCCCACGGTAGAGTGCAGTGTTGTGATCTCAGCTCACTGCAGCCTCTGAATCCCAGGCTCAAGCAATCCTCCCACTTCAGCCTCCCAAGGAGCTGGGACAGGTGCACACCACCATGTACATACACACCATGTACATACATACACACATATAGACATATATCATATATATACACACATATATATGATTGCTTTCTGATCTCTCCATTTTGATGTCAATAAACACCTAAAAACAAAAGTCCTGCAATTTCTCCCTAAAAACCTTGCTCCTTCCACTTTTTCCTATTTTAGTTTTTCTATCTCCATCCTTCTCCTTGTTTAAACCAAAAGCCACGGGATAACCCTTTACTCCACTTTCAATCTACATCCAACTGATGAGCAAACTCTGTCAACTCTGCAGCCAGAATCTGACCACTTCCTACAAACTTCGCTTATTTCACCTTGTTTAAAGTCGTCACCTTTTGCTAGTGGTAATAACTTCCTAAATGGTCTTCCTGCTGGTCCTTACCCCTCTCTAAGGTCTATTTTCAACATAACTGCTAGAGAATTCTTACTAAATCCAAAGTTACATCATGTCATCCTCTGTTCAAAATCCTCCAACAGCTGCCCAGCTTATTCATGGCAAAAATCAAAATTGCTGTTACATCCTTAGGGCCCCATGTGATCTTACTCCAATAACTCTGATCTGGTCTCCTACAACTCCCCTTTGTATACTCTCTGGCAGTCATACTGGCTATTCCTCAAAATCACCAAGCATATTTCAGCCTTCCCCACAAAATAGGAATCACTAACTTTAAGAATCGCTTATCCAGCAGAGTACCATGGGGAAAAAAATAAAAATTTAAAATAATAATAATAAGAATCATTATGCTAACTTAAAAGAGGGATTTTCTTTTTAAGCCAGTGTGCAGACATCTAGGTATTCAGACTAATCTTCCCTTAACTATGAGGGAAGATACCCTAGCCAGTAAATGGGTATTACATGATATAAATTATATTTTCTGAGAAGGATCTTCTTCCTTGGTGAAGTGGCTCATGCCTATATTCCCAGGACTTTGGAAGGCCAAGGTAGGAGGATCGCTTGAGCCCAGGAGTTCAAGACCAGCCTAGGCAACACAGTGAAACCCTATGTCTATTAAAAAAAAAACAATTAGCTGGGCATGGTAGCATGTGCCTACAGTCCAAGATATTCGGGAAGCTGAAGTGGGATGATGACCGGAGCCTGGGGAGGTCAAGGTTGCAGCAAGTCATGATCATGGCACTGCATTTCAGCCTAGGCAACAGAGTAAGACTCTTGTCTCAAAAAGAAAATTAAAAAAAAAACAAAGAGTCTTCTAAAATTTGTGGTCTCAGTTGTATCACTAACCCTGTATCTCACAAAAAATCAGTTAACTAGTTATCTGGAAGGGTAAAGACAAGAAATTTTTTTTTTTTTTTAATTAAAAAAAAATTGAGACGGAGTTTCGCTCTTTTCACCCAGGCTGGAGTGCAATGGTGCGATCTCGGCTCACTGCAACCTCCGCCTCCTGGGTTCAGGCAATTCTCCTGCCTCAGCCTCCCGAGCAGCTGGGACTACAGGCACGTACCACCATGCCCGGCTAATTTTTTGTATTTTTAGTAGAGACGGGGTTTCACCATGTTGACCAGGATGGTCTCTATCTCTTGACCTCGTGATCCACCCGCCTCAGCCTCCCAAAATGCTGGGATTACAGGCGTGAGCCACCATGCCCGGCTAGAATTTTTAAAAATAAAATTTGTTTGTGTTTTTGAGGCGGAGTCTCACTCCATCACCCAGACTGGAGTGCAGTGGTGTGATCTCGGCTCACTGCAACCTCCACCTCTTGGGCTCAAGTGACTCTTCCATCTCAGACTACCAAGTAGTTGGGACTACAGGTACACACCACCACGGCCGGTTCATTTTTGTATTTTTAGTAGAGATGAGCGTTCACCATGTTGGCCAGCCTGGTCTCAAACTCCTGATCTCCAGTTATCTGCCTACCTCAGCCTCCCAAAGTGCTGAGATTACAGGTGTGTGCCTCCATGCCGGGCCTAAATACAAATTTAGTTACTGAAAAAACTGTAAGAATATGAATTAAGATTTCCTATTTGGTAATAGTATAAATTTATGAATTCTTATTTGCCAGATTAGATTATAAAAGGCCACAATGTGATGTACATGCCTGCTCTCTAAACAAGTTCATCAATTTAGCCGGTCTACAAATTATATTAGTGGTCTGTTTTGAAACAAGAACCTTGGACAAGGATGCAATTCAATACATTACTTCCTTCAAACAGAAAATTTTCCTATAAAAAATTACAGAAGACATAAACAGTATGCTTACTAATGTAAATATTTTACATCCTAGGACAAGATTCTATCTCACTGCAGACTGATAACTAACATTTTGTAGAGTGGCATATGACCATGAATCACACTTTGAGTAGCACTGCTCTAAATCACCTCCTTTGTCTTTAAGTCTACCCAATATTTTTAAACACTTTGTATATGCAAAATCAGCGATTCTGTGCCATCTCCCATTCTACAATTTATTGGGATTAAGATGTATCTTGTTTTCTAGATGTTACCTAGATTCCTTGTATATATTACAGAATTTTAATGCAGACCAGAAAGAAGACTATACCATCTAAGAACAGAAATATCCTGACAAAATTTTTAATTAGCAGATTGAAAACCATAATTTTAACATAGATTGTATAATAGCACTTCAGAAAGGTGAGACTGGGTAATAAACTAGCTTTGAAAATGTTTGTATGAAGAGATGTAAAATCCACTTTTCAACACCAACCTAAATATTCCATCAGCTGCTCAGCAGTTATGATTTCCATCATCGGTGGAAGTTTCACCTGAAAAACAAAACAATTCTATAAAATTAAATGTTTTAGGTGACTAAAGTGTTTCTTACAGTCTGAAACACAAATACTTATGTCTACATATGTATCTACTATACATATACATTAACATTCACATATACTGGAATCTTTATAACCAGCCTTTTTAAACTATAGAAAATCAGTCCGATCACCATAAAACTTACAGAGTGACTGACCTAAGGCCTTAAAGAAAACTCTGTTTTCAAAGCCAAGTGCTATACCTTTCATCACCCACCGTAATTATCAGGCACCAGCAACAGTGTCCTATGAGGTAGCAAATGTAGTTAAAGGGCAGGAAGAGGTGCCAAACATTTGATGTTACCCATGGAGCAGTTTTACTGAAGACAGGCTTCAGTACAGCTCAGTATCACATTACTACCATCTACCGGGCCATTTTTATTATTACTGTATTTTTCTTTTTTTTTGAGACGGAGTTTCGCTCTTGTTACCCAGGCTGGAGTACAATGGCACGATCTCGACTCACTGCAACCTCTGCCTCCTGGGTTCAGGCAATTCTCCTGCCTCAGCCTCCTGAGTAGCTGGGATTACAGGCACGCGCCACCGTGCCCAGCTAATTTTTTGTATTTTTAGTAGAGACAGGGTTTCACCATGTTAACCAGGATGGTCTCGATCTCTTGACCTCGTGATCCACCCACCTCGGCCTCCCAAAGCGCTGGCATTGCAGGCTTGAGCCACCGCACCTGGCTTTATTATTGTATTTTTATTATCGTGTGTACTATTAGTGACCCACTGAAGAATTTATTCTGTTATTCTATTTATTAGATTGTTGCAAAAATAATTGCAGTTTTTGCTATTAAAAGTAATGCAGGCCGGGTGCAGGTGTGGGTGCTCACACCTGTAATCTCAACACTTTGGGAGGCTGAGGTGGGCGGATCATCTGAGGTCAAGAGTTCGAGACCAACCCGACCAACATGGAGAAACCCCATCTCTACTAAAAACACAAAAATTGGCTGGGTGTGGTGGCACATGCCTGTAATGCCAGCTACTCGGGAGGTTGAGGCAGGAGAATGGCTTGAACCCAGGAGGTGGAGGTTGGCATGAACCACGATCGTGCCATTCCAGACTGGGCAACAAGAGCAAGACTCCATCAAAAAAAAAAAAAAAAAAAAAAGGTGGCCAGGTGTGGTGGCTCACGCGTATAATCCCAGCACTTTGGGAGGCCGAGGCGGGTGGATCACGAGATTGAGACCATCCTGGTCAACAAGGTGAAACCCCATCTCTACTAAAAATACCAAAAAATTAACTGGGCATGGTGGTGCATGCCTGTAATCCCAGCTACTCAGGAGGCTGAGGCAGGAGAATTGCCTGAACCCAGGAGGCGGAGGTTGCGGTGAGCCGAGATCGTGCCATTGCACTCCAGCCTGGGTAACAACAGTGAAAATCCATCTCAAAAAAAAAAAAAAAGGTAATGCAAAGCTTAAAAACAAGCAAAATCAAACTATATTGTTTAGAGCGGCACATATACGAGATAAAACAATTAAGAAGTAAGAAGCACATATAGGAGATTAAAACAATTAAGAAGAAATGGGCTGGGCACAGTGGGAGGCCAAGGTGGGCAGATCACTGAGGTCAGGAGTTCGAGATTAGCCTGGCCAACACGGTGAAACCTCTGGCCTGGGCAACAGAGTTAAAAAAAATAAAAATAAAAGAAATGGGCTGGGCATGGGCAACAGAGTTTTAAAAAAAGGAAAAAGAAAAGAAATGGGCTGGGCATGGTGGCTCATGCCTATAACCCCAGGATTCTGGGAGGCCAAAGCAGGCTGATCACTTGAGGTCAGGAGTTCAAGACCGGCCTGGCCAACATGGTAAAACCCTAACGCTACTAAAACTACAAAAATTAGCTGGGCATGATGGTGCATGCTTATAATCTCAGCTACTTGGGAGCATGAGGCAGGATAATTGCTTCAAGTTTGCAGTGAGCCAGGATTGTGCCATTGTACTCCAGCCTGGGCGATAAGAACAAAACTCCATCTTAAAAAGAAAACAAAAAAGAGTCTTTTAAGGGGATTCTGAGGTGCTGAAAACACTCTTATTTCTTGAACTGCAATGGTAGTTCCACTGATGTTTGCTTTATAGTAATTTATTAAACTGGACATCTCTGTTTTATGTATTTTTCTGTGTGTTATATTTCACTATAAAAAGGTTAAAAGTAGGTCGGGTGTGGTGGCTCACGCCTGTAATCCCAGCACTTTGGGAGGCCGAGGCGGGTGGATCATGAGGTCAAGAGATCGAGACCATCCTGGTCAACATGGTGAAACCCCGTCTCTACTAAAGATACAAAAAATTAGCTGGGCATGGTGGCGCGTGCCTGTAATCCCAGCTACTCGGGAGGCTGAGGCAGGAGAATTGCCTGAACCCAGGAGGCGGAGGTTGTGGTGAGCTGAGGTCGCGCCATTGCACTCCAGCCTGGGTAACAAGAGCGGAACTCCGTCTCAAAAAAAAAAACAAAAAAAAAAAACTAAAAATTGTCTACTTCACACTAACGCTGTGGAGCCATTCACAAATCTTAATTATTTTTTTAACTGTTTAAGATCTTCCCAAAAGCTTGCCTTTTTTTTTTTGCTTTTCTTCACCATCACCTCAAAAGGAAGTGTCAAGAGTTTTGTTAATGACCTTTGTCTTTTTAGATGTTATCAAAGGAGAACAGGTTATGGGACATTGGCTAAGAATATGGAATTAACAATTGCAGCAGTCTGTCTGAATCTCTACATTTCAAGTTTTATGATGAAAAAAGTAACAGGCTGGGTGTGATGGCTCATGTCTATAGTCCCAGCACTTCGGGAGGCTACAGCGGAAGGATCACTGTCAAAAGAGAGAAACCCTGTCTCAAAAAAAAGAAAGAAAAAAATGACAAATCAAGTATAACCTCTTTTAGCAATTATCTGCAACATAGTGTTTATAAATAAATGAGTCCTTTAAAGTATACAAAGGTACTTGGAAAGCACTTTAAGTAGGTTATTCTTCCTAAAATTTGAACAAAATATCTCAACATAAATCAAAACACAGCTCACAATTAATAGACGTCAAATTTTTATTATCTAGGAAAATAATATCCTACCCTATAAATATTACTGTATTAACCAGATTTCCTGAGGAAGTTATTATTATTTTTGAGACAGGTTCTCACTGTCCTCCAGGCTGGACTGCAATGTGAGGATCATGGTGCACTACAGCCTGGACCTCCCGCGCTCAAACAGTCATCCCACCTGAGCTTCCCAAGTAGCAGGGACTACAGGCACACACCACCACACCTAGCTAATTTTTGTACTTTTTGTAGAGGTGGGGTTTGACCAGGTTACCCAGGCTGGTCTTGAACTCCTGGCCTCAAGCAATCCTCCCACCTCAGCCTCCCAAACTGCTGGGATTACAGGTGTGAGTCACCGTTCTTGGCCCTGGAAAATTATTTATGTAAGCATAAGAATTATTTAAATTAATAAAAGAAAATAGCTACTCCAACTCCAAATATTCCACTATAAGGTAAAACCTCAAAAATTTAGCCCAATTATTCTGTCATCCAGGCTGGAGTGCAGTGACAAAATTATGGCTCATTGTAGCCTTCACCTACCCGGGCTCAGGTGACCCTCCCACCTCCACCTCCCAAGTAGCTGAGACCACAGGTGTGCGCCACCATGCTCAGCTAATTTTTTTTGTAGAAATGGGGGTTTGACATGTTGACCAAACTCCTGGGCTCAAGTAATCTGCCTGCTTCAGCCTCCTAAGCCACCATACCTGGCCCATTCTGTAAGTGTTAATCATCTAAAGAGTTACTCTTTATATATAAAGAGTATATTTGGGAATAGACTCAAGCACGGCCACAGATAATAACAATAAAACTGTCTGTTTAAACTGCAAGTAAAATCTTAAACCGGAATGGAAAACATCCTAAGAGGTTTATGCCAAGATTTTACACCTGTGATTTTGATACTCCAAAGGAAAAGATAAATGCAGGGGACTTGCCAATAACTAAGAAATAAGCAGTGCATATAGTTGATAGCAAGTACAAAAATTAGTACTGGCCAAAGAATGTTTTTAAATGCTTAACAGTTACAACACCAGTTAATAAGTACTCAAGAAACACACAGTTTGAGTTCCAATACCGCTTCAAAGTTGGGAAGATATTTGAGAAAACATAAAATTGAGTTTGCCAGTCTCTGCTCTTTAGAAACGGTAAGTCAGGGGCCAGGCATGGTGGCTCAGTCCTGCAATCCCAGCACTTTGGGAGGCTAACGTGGGTGGGTCACCTGTGGTAAGGAGTTCAGGACCAGCCTGGCCAACATGGTGAGATCCCATCTCTACTAAAAATACAAAAAATTAGCCAGGCACAGTGGCAGGTGACTGAAATCCCAGCTACTCCAGAGGCTGAAAGAGGACCATCACTTGAACCCGGGAGGCAGAGGCAGCAGTGAGCTGAGATCATATCACTGCACTCCAGCCTGGGTGACAGAGTAAGACTCCATCTCAAAAAAAAAAAAAAAAAGTCAGGAAAAAAACTCAAAATACATTGAACATCTAATAATTACCATTCAATTTGTATGTTACCTTAATCCCCAGCAATCCTATGAAGCAGGCATTATTACCTCCATTCAATGAATAAACTAAGGCTTTAAAAAATGAGTTTATCCAAAGTAAGTAGAAGTGCTATGATGGGAAATAAGATCAGACCCCAAAGCCAGTTACCTTTTCCCTTATACCAATCCTCACAGACTTTTTTTAAACAACAGCAGAACACTTTCACTCCATGAAATCTTACATAAAACATCATCTGAAACATCTTTCAAATCAGGAATTGATAGAACTCTGTGACCAGTGAAAAGTGGAGAATGACAGGGAAAGAATAATCAAAGTTGACTATAAGGCTCAGGAAACTCTAAAAATTAAGATCCAAACGATTGATAAAAATGAAAATTTGGCAAGTAAAGATAAGTTTGTAGAAGAAAATGATGTCTGCTTTGGAACTGTTAACATTTTTAGTTTGACATTCAAACAGGGAGTTGAGTTTGGAACACAGGAGATAACATTTTCATATAGCAGTCTATTTTTGCATTGCTTATGTATGACAAAATGGACCAACTAAATAATAGTCAAATTTCGTTAATTTGAAATATGCACTGTACATATACATATGTGTGTATATATATCTATAGCATTCGTGTATCAGCACGAATAGGTAATGTGATTTTTTAGTTGAAATTATAAAAAAGTATTCTTTAGAAAATATTAGAAGTATCATTAATGGGAATCAAAGAGAAGCTTTACCCACTTTCTTCAAAATAAGGACTCAAAAACTTATGGATTCTTTCAATATGCCTTTAATTCTGGCCCTAGCAAATCAAAATGTTTGTATTACAAGCTATGACACATCATGCTTTACACTTTAATTTCTTGTATGTACTATTCATTTACTACTAATAATATTTACTATGCTTAAAAATACTCAAATTCAGACTTTTTAGTCAATCTAATTGGACTTCTATTTCCCTTCTTTCCTCCTGTGTCACCCAGGTTACAGTGCAGTGGCATGATCTCAGCTCACTGCAACCTCCACCTCCTGGGTTCAAGCAATTCTCTGCCTCAGTTTCCCGAATAGCTGGGATTACAGGCGCCTGCCACCACGCTCGGCTCGGCTAATTTTCGTATTTTTGGTAGAGACATTTCACGAGGTTTCATCATCTTGGCCAGGCTGGTCTGGTCTTGAACTCCTGACCTTGTGATCCACCCGCCTCAGCCTCCCAAAGTGTTGAGATTACAGGCGAGAGCAACCACACCCAGCGGCCATTCCATCCATATTTCAAAACAGGAAAATTTTGTAAGACAACCCACAACTTAAAAAGGCTCTGAAACTTTGAAACACTTTCGCCAATTTTTATCATAATTTATACCCTACCCTAAGAGTACAACCAACGCCTATTTAAAACTGTCAGAAATTGCAGAAAGTCATACATATTAAATTTGCAAGAATGTCTTACTTTATATGCACTTCAAAGTGGCTTATTTGTTTATTTATTTATTTATTTGAGATGAAGTCTCGCTGTGTCACTCAGGCTGGAGTGCAGTGGCGCAATCTTGATCCACTGCAACCTCTGCCTCCTGGGTTCAAGCGATTCTCCTGCCTTAGCCTCCTGAGTAGTGGGGACTACAGGCGCGTGCCACCAAGTCCGGCTTATTTTTTGTATTTTTTAGTAGAAACAGGGTTTCACCGTATTAGCCAGTATGGTCTCTACCTCCTGACCTTATGATCTGCCCGCCTCAGCTGCCTCAGCCTCCCAAAGTGCTGGTATTACAGGCGTGAGTCACTGAGCCTGGCCTTCAAAGTGTTTTAGAGTAATAAAGAATGTTGTTGCAATGAGATTTACTAATAAAAGATTTACCTGTAGGCTGGGCACGGTTACTCACACCTGTAATTCCAGCACTTTGCGAGGCCAAGGCAGGTAGATAACTTGAGGCCAGGAGTTCAAGTCCAGCCTGGCCAACATGGTGAAACCCCGTCTCTACTAAAAATGCAAAAATTATGTGGGCCTGGTGGTGTGCATCTGTAGTCCCAGCTACTCAGGAGGCTGAGGCAGGAGAACAGCTTGAACCCAGGAGGCGGAGGTTGCAGTGAGCCAAGACCGTCCCATTGCACTCCAACCTGGGCAACAAGAGTGAAACCACCAAAAAACCCATGTATCCCAGAACTTAAAAAAAAGAACAGCAACAAAAAAGATTTACTAGTAAAAGAAAGCATTTTACATTCAGAATTCACTGCTTATATTTAAAAGGCTCAGCAAGCTTATCATGCTGAAAAATCTCCCCCACAAAAAAACCGTTAATAAGGCCAGGTGTGGTGCCTCACGCCTATAATCCCAGCACTTTGGGAGGCCAAGGCAGGTGGATCACGAGGTCAAGAGATCGAGACCATCCTGGTCAACATGAAGAAACCCCATTTCTACTCAAAATACAAATATTAGCTGGGCGTGGTGGCAAGCGCCCGTAGTCCCAGCTACTCAGGAGGCTGAGGCAGGAGAATTGCTTGAACCCAGAAGGTGGAAGTTACGGTGAGCCAAGATCCTGCCATTGCACTCCAGTCTGGGTAACAACAGTGAAACTCCATCTCAAAAAAAAAAAAGAAAAAAAACCTGTTAATAAAACTTTTACATTAACTGCTTGAAAGACAGATCAGAATAGGATAAGACTAGAGACTATTTTGAAGGTGACTTAGGTAGTCCAGGAGAGAAATGAAGT
Organism: Callithrix jacchus; assembly: GCF_049354715.1. NCBI lineage: Eukaryota > Metazoa > Chordata > Mammalia > Primates > Cebidae > Callithrix > Callithrix jacchus. The sequence goes on along the minus strand of NC_133509.1, from coordinate 4,777,430 downwards.
CCTGAACTAGGGTAGTGGCAGCAGAAACAGAAGTTACTAGCCAGGTGCGGTGGCTGACAGTTGTAATCCAGCACTTCGGGAGGCTGAGACAAGCGGATTACCTGAGGTCAGGAGAGTGAGACCAGCATGGCCAACATGGTGAAACCCTGTCTACTAAAAACACAAAAATTGGCTGGGTGTGGTGGCGTTTGCCTGTAATCTCAGTTACTTGGGAGGCTGAGGCAGGAGAATCCTTTAAAACCAGGAGGGGAAGGTTGCAGTGAGCCAAGATCTCACCATTGCACTCCAGCCTGGGCAACAAGAGTGACACTCCATCTCAAAAGAAAAAAAAAAAGAAACGGAAGTTACTAATGAAAAACATCCAAGAATTTATTTAATAAACTGCAGTGGGAAAGGCAAGCTTATTCACCATAATACCCCAAAGAGACTCTGAAATTAGAAGTGTGAGACACTTCAGAAGACGTAAGATAAAGCACAGAGGGCTAAAAATGGGAGTCTGTATAAAGAGCAACCGGTACCAGATCCGCAGGATTTGATGCGAGGCATTATCAAGTCTATTTCAACTTCTCTGACGTTATCATTGGCTCTCCCACCCTGCTTTGCTCTGGACCTGTTGTCCACCAGACTACTGGTCTCTTAGACTATCTTCCCAATCAAGCATCCTGAGTGAGAGCTCAGCTTCTAGAGCGGGTGATAATCTCACCTTGGGATACTTATTTAAACTTTATGGACTTCAATTTTCTATACACATAAAATAAGGACAACAGTCTACATAAGGATTTCATGATGTGGCTAAGAAAACTGAAAGAGAAAACACATATTATGCATATAAAATAATGCACAGTGTCTGGACACAAAAATAATTGAGTACTTTCTATTATCATTCGAAGCCGCTATGATTGGTAGTACCACCAGTGCTGAAATGTGCTTGATCTGGGACTCAACAGACAAGGGTGAATGGGGAGTGAGAAGGTTTTTCACTAAAAGACTACTCATATCAAGGGGAGAAGAAGAAAATGAACATATCTATCACTACAGGAGGGCAACCCCTACTGGCAGTATTTATACTCTCCTCCGCCCTTATCTACTTTATCTTACAAATCCAGAGATACAACACCAATTCTAATTCTTGGAAGAGACTGGGAATAAAAGCCTCAGAAATGTTACTTAAGGCTTGTGTGTAAACAAAACCCCACAATTGTGGGAAGTTTTCATCTCTTTTTACAGGATCTATATTTAAAAACAGGGTGGGCAGAGGCTAAGATGGAACCTTTGGCTCACCATCTGTTTTTCCTTTTTTATAAGTAACACTTGGAAAACCTCAAAAGAGCTCTATGCTTACTTCAGGAAGAGAAAATTTGTGTGATTACAATGTTTCTGCAAGTCAGGAGAAAAAGCATAACCTAGCTGGAGGCTAGAAGTGTATGTGAAAGGATATAAGGAAAAAAATCATCAAGGAGAGAGGGAGAACTAGAGCAAAAACTAGTAAGAGGCACTGGTAAGAGGCTCACCTTCATGGTGGCTCACTTTGCAGGTGATAATCAGACAAGAAGATATGTCTATTTAAGCTCTGAATTTCCTGTTAATAGCCTTTTGTTCATTTTCCCATTGTGGTGCTCTTTTTCTAATTTATAAGGGCTTTCTGCAAATTAAGAAATTAGGGTTGAGCATGGTGGCTCGCACTTGTAATCCCAGCACTTTGGGAGGCTCAGGCAGGAGGAATACTTGAGGCCAGGAGTTCATGGCCAGACTGAACAACATGGCTAGACACATCTCTACAGAAAAAAAGGAAAAAAATTGTCCGGGCACAGTGGCTCATGCCTGTAATCCTAATACTTCAGGAAGCCAAGTCAGGAGGACTGAGGTCAGGAGTTTGAGACCAGCCTGGCCAACACGGTATATCTACTAAAAATACAAAAATTAGCTGGAAATCACTTGAACACAGGAGACGGAGGTTACAGTGAGCTGAGATCACGCCACTGCACTCCAGCCTGAGCAACAGAGCAAGACTTTGTCTCAAAAAAAAAAAAAAAAATTGGGTGGGCACGGTAGCACACACATGTGGACCAAGGCTATGGTGAGCTATGACTGCACCACCAGAGTCCATCCTGGGTTACGGAATTATAGCCTATCTCAAAAAATAAAAAAAAATAAAATTAGTCCTTAGACATATAATCTCGAAAATATTTCCCTTAGTTTAGTATGTTTTGATTTAATTTATGGTGGGGTTTTTTTTTTTTTCGGTGTTTATTTTTTTTAAGCTTTTTTATATTTTACAGAATCAAACATATTAATCCTTATTTTACAGTTTCTAGGTTTGGTATTTGGAGAAACCAACTTTATATAAAAAGTTCTACTTCAGGACCCCAGCATTCCTTCCATAACTAGTAATAGGAGATCATCTCAGCTCATACTAAGCAAAGGAAAAAATCAGAAAAAGAATTCTCTACCTAGATGAGGAAATGTCTTTCCAGCATCTTAAATTAGTACATTCATTTTTCTACTAAAATGCTATATAATGATCAGATATTGCAATATTCTGTCTTCTCTATCATAATATATAGTATAGATTATATGTACTTATTTTTTTTGTTTGTTGGCCTCAGAACCTGTAACATTCTTTCTAAAAAGTATAACAAAGTAGGAATTCCCTCTATTATTAAATAAATCACTTGGTGAACCAGGCACAGAGGCTCACACCTGTAATCCCAGCACTTTGGGAGGCCAAGGCAGGGGAAATCACGAGTTCAGCAGTTCGAGACCAGCCTGGCCAACATAATGACACCCTGTCTCTACCAAAAATACAAAAAAATTAGCTGGGCGTAGTGGTAGTGACCTGTAATCCCAGCTACTCAGGAAGCTGAGGCAGAAGAATCACTTGAACCTGGCAAGCGGAGGTTGCAGTGAGCTGAGATCACACCACTGCACTACAGCCTGGGTGACCAAGTAAGACTCCATTGTGCGGAGGGGAGATGGGGGGAGGGAAAGAAAAGAAATACCTTTTTAAACCCTCAAATATATATGTTATATTATACCTAATGGCTTAACTTTTATAAACACCTAATTACATGGGTCACAGACCTCAAATATACCTATAAATAACATCTTTTTTTACGGTTTAAAGAAGATTTTTTTTAACTATTAAAAATCAAATACAGTAAAAAAGAAAAGGGAAATGTGTTCTAAGTCATAACTTTTGCTAAATTTACCTGGTGTAATTTGTAGTTTGAGCCCAGGAGTCTGACATATATCGCCGAGGCAATATAGTTAGACCCCCATCTGTCTCTATAAACAAAATAAGAAAAAGGAAAAATACAGAGATAGATGAAACTACCTTTTGAAAATGAGAGGTAAATGGAATTACAAATTTGAGCTTGAATTAAATCTTGAATCTAATAGATTTCTTTCTTTCTTGATTTGTTAGGCTCTCACAGCTCACTTATTTAATAGATTCATTTTTTTATAATTAAAATTTTTTTTCTTTTATAGAGATGGGGTCTCACTATGTTGCCCAGGCTGGTCTCAAACTCCTGGGCTCAAATGATTCTCTGGCCTCGGCCTCCCAAAGTGCTAGGATTACAGGTGTGAGACACAGTGCCTGGCCAACTATTTATTAGATTATGAATGATCATCTACTCTCTCTCAGTTCTGAACCAACGCTTTCAACTCAGCCCTGTTTGATCATTTTTACTGCTCCTTATCCAGAACCACGACACTTACTTCCTTTGCTCAAATCCTTCAACTCTGTTCAGTCTATTGATTTTCTAATAATTTCACCCTCTCCCAAAAGACACGATCAACTGTCTTCACTTTCAATTCTCTAATTCGTTCCCCCTACATCCCAGGTGTCAGTTCTTGAGAGAAAAGCCCTAGTTTTGCTAACTCTAACTAGTCATTCTTGCTGCTCCTATTTCCAGATGTAAGAGAATGAGAGAAAAGACCAAAAGGAAAGCAAATCTGATTTGCTGATCATTTTTAAAGAATACCTCAGTTTATCCATGCTGCTTTTGGCTTGTATCTCAAATTCCTAAGCATAATCTCCACTGAGATTCTTATTTAAAATGCAATAAACTTTTCTCACAAAATTCACCAAAACGCTTTACAATCTTAATAACTGATGAGTTCAACAGCTACTACAAACTTAATTACTGATGAATTCAATGTTATTTGGCCAAAATGAAAAACACGAGGCTCCAATTTTCATCTACTTCTCTTTTTTCCTTATTTTTTTTATAGAGATGGGGTCTCACTATAGAGCCCCAGCTAGTCTCAAACTCCTGGGCTGAAGCAATCCTCCGGCCTTGGCCTCCCAAAATGCTGAGATTATAAGCTTGAGCCCCCACACTCGGCCTACCCTCTCTATCTTAATGTGACCTTGTCTCTATTATATTTTTCTTGTCCCATTCCTTCCACTACTTCAGAAAATACGGTTGTTGTTCCTGTCCTCTGAAGAGAACTGAGGAGTCCACGCTATCCTGATTTTTCATGGATCTTGTCCCTACACCTGCCATTTTTGGCAGAATCTTCTCTACTCCATCGGCTCTCTGATGCTGCTGCATTTGGTAATAGTAACGAACCACATTTTATTACATTCTCTTTTCCTGAATACTATCATGACATTGTCCTATTTCTAGTTCTCATTCCACATCTCGAATTTTCCCTATGCTGGCTTTTCACTCTCTCATCCTTAATATCCTTCCCTTCCTCCCCCAGTTTCAGCTTTCTTCTTGTTTTCTCTCTGTCTCCTGGAGAATGAGGTAGGGGAGGAGAGGGAGTAGGAAATATGAGGCAGGATGGAGAGGACGCTTCTGCTGGCAGTTTGTCACTCTCACATATACTGAGATGGAAACAAGCTGAGAACTATTGCTCATTACTCTATGAAGAATTCATTTAGTGTCAGAACTACTGTATTTACTCTATGCAGTAATTCCCCAATTTGATTTTTCCCTGTAATTTTAGCCTCTTGCAGATGGACCACCTGATATCACGAGTTTGAGACCAATGTGGACAACATGGTGAAACTCCATCTTTACTAAAAATACAAAATTATCCGATGTGGTGGCACATGCCTGTCATCTCATTCACTCGGGAGGCTGAGACACGAGAATCACTTGAACCTGGGAGGTAGAGGCTGCAGTGAGCTGAGATCCGTGATTGCTCCACAAGACAGAGAGAGACTCTGTCTCAAAAAAAAAAAAAAAAAAATTTGGTCTCTTTCCTGAGACCCAGTCCATGCTTCTAGCAGTATAATGAACATTTATATTTTTATGTCCCACTAGCGGACATTTCCAATTCAACACAACCAAACTTTGGCATCAAATTATGAAATAATTCCCTTCATACCTTCCCTGTGTTTTGAAAGATCCAGCCAATCTCTACTACCCAGGTTTGAAAAATGGTTTCATCATTGGGAAGGCCACATTATCCTCATAAAGAGAGGGGCCAAAGAACTCTCTACCTCAAGCGCCAGCCACGTTAATTCTTCCTGCTACACTGGCTACACACTCACCTCTAGCCTAATATCAAACTAAAAGACCACCTTCTTCACGTCGTTTCTTTATCTGGCAATTTATAATAGCTCCATTATCAGCTGTATATAAAGTCTAAACACCGGTAACAATGGGTCCTCCAAAATCTGACAACCATCTTCACACCCTATTTACTATTTTTCTCTACTAAAGCATTTCTCAACCTTCTTGTTCCCAGAGCCCTTTACAGTCTTAAAAATGATTGAGGACTCCCAATAACTTTCATCTATGTGAATTATATCTATCTATATCTACCTCATTATAAATTAAAATTGAGCAAAATTTAAAACACAAACTACAGAGGCACACATTGCATTAACTGTCTGAGTAATGTCATCACATCAGATACGCTGAAAAACTCCACGGACAATTGTGAGAGAATGAGAGTGAAAAAGCCAAGTAAATCTTAGTATTAATGTGAAAATAGTTTTGACTTCTAGTACCCCTGGCTCACTTTGAGAATATTGCTCTACTCTGCTTCTCTTATCCATCTCTTTATCAATCATTAATGATTACTTATGACTGGTTTTTGTGTGCAATAGGCTGGAGAAAGGAAAAACACTGATAACCAGAGATTGACAAAATAATCTCCAAATTCATCAGCATACTTGCTTATTCACCATCTGACAAAACCTCTCCATTATGTCCTACTATTATCATTTCCTTTACCTCCTGGGCTGTGCACTTCAACCAAGCTTGAAGGTCCTAAGTAGAACCCTTTCCTACTTTAGTATCTTTCAATAAACTATTCTTTTTGCCCAGAAGGTCTTCTCTCACTCATGCTTTGGATCTAGTTCAGAGGTTCTCTCTTCCATGAAGTCTTCCCTTGATATATCCCCTTCCCAATTACCCTCTTCTCTGTGCTTCCACAGCAGATTGGAGCCACTTACATTGCACTGCAGTTACTGTTTACATGTCTGTCGTGCCACCAGACAGTCAGCTACATGAAGACAGACTTGCATCATACTCATTTTTGCATTTCTTCTTTTTTTCTTTTTTTTGGGATAGAGTTTTGCTCTTGTTGCCCAGGATGGAGTACAGTGTTGTGATCTAGGCTCGCTGCAACCTCGCCTCCCGGGTTCGATCGATTCTTCTGCCTCAAGTTCCTGAGAAGCTGGGATTATAGGTGCCTGCCACCATACCTGGCTAATTTTTTGTATTTTTAGTAGAGACAGTGTTTCATCATGTTGGCCAGGCTGGTCTCAAACTCCTGACCTCAGGTCAGTCTCCCAAAGTGCTGAGATTACAGATGTGAGCCACCAAACCCAGCCTCATCTTTGCATTTCTAGTACCTCACGCGTAGTGGGAACCCAAACATTTGACTTCATTTCAGTCTGTCTGAACTGAATGAATCAGTTTAATACAGACCTGTCCCCAGATACTCCAGACCACAGTACTTGCTCTTTCCTCTGCGTTTCTGCAGTACTATACGGAAACTAAGAAAAAAGACTAAAGGAAAATCAGTTATTCCTTCCTACAGAAAAGATGAGGGATTCTGGCCCATTTGAGCAAGTCTAACTAACTCCCTAGTTGAGGGCCTCTAGCAAGTGGCTCTTCTCCACCTTTTCAAACTTATTTTTCATTATTCTCCAACATTAATTTACCACTTCTGTCATTTCATAAACATATAAACACACAATATCCATTCTATTTTCAATCCTTCAGTTTATACTCTTCCCTCCCCTAGAAATTCCATTTCCCTGTTATTCTAAATTCTCTTCCTGAAAGATTTGTTCAATTGCTTTAAAAGTGGTGTCGTCTTTTGCAAAAAGAAGAAGAAAAGATTGGTTCAACCCAAAATTCCATGAAGCTTTCTAGGACTATGCCATACCAAAGGAAAAATTCCCCTTTTTGAATGTCAAATGCATTTCCACAGATTTACCACAATTTACCTATCACTTTTCTCACAAAACCCACTATTTCTGGTTCTTTAACAGTTTCAAGTAAGTCAATGATGCCACCTCAAACAGCTTGACAGCCTTTTAAGGGCAGGCACTGTCTTCACTCAAAACATCTAAGTGCCATTATGCACCAGATAATGGCAAGGTTTCTAATTTTATTTCTTTTGTATCAGCCCTTGCTACTGACAGGAAGATAAAGACATATGATAAACACTGTTCCCTTTTCTTGATTTTCTTCCTAACTGTTCAGAAGTATCCAAGTTATTATTTTTTTCTTTTTCTTTTAATATAGGGTCTCACTATATTGCCCAGGCTGGTCTCAAACTTCTGGGCTCAAGCGTTTGTCTTGTGTCACCTTCCAGAGTAGGTGAGCTTTCAGAGTAGCTGGGATTACAGGCGCACACCACCACACCCAGTTTGGGTTATTTTTTTTCTAGGAAACACTGCATCCACAGATATAAATACCAATTTGAAAATAAAATACGTGCTGTGAGATGCATCTCAGCACCCTAACACTGCAAGCTTAAATAAGACACTTCATTTTACAGGTAACTCACTCTGGGTCCTCAACATACCTATTTTTAAAGGCCCTTCCCTTTTTTGCTCCCTCACCTTAGACACATCTTTCTTTATTTTAGTTCTTACAGTTTTAGCTCCCTTAACACATTCAGATGCATGGTTACTGGTAATAATGCCAAACCATTTATGGAGAGCCAATGAAACGAGGCAAGGAAAAATCATGCATAAAATGAAAACAGTCTTTGAAAACCAAGAAGTTCTGGTAATCGGGTCTGAGACCAATGCTTTTCCTTAAATGGAATTTGTCTAAAGAGCCACATCTTCCCCATCACCATTCTCTTAAGTATCTACACACAAATGGGGCGTCAGTTGGAAATTAGACTAAACATAACCATCAAAACTGAGTCCACGGTATCATGGATTGATGGTAACTTCTGAAGATCACTTTCTCCAATTCTTCACTTTTTTGCATACGTGATAAGGTCAGTAAGAAGAGATAAAGTAAGAAATTATAGTTAAAAATAATCGTAAGGTTTAGGATGCTCTAAGTCCTTTTTGTTTGTAAGTGTATCATGAACTCTTAAACACTACAGGAGAAACCTGAGGTTCGGGCCAATGCCTTTCGGTATGTGTACACGGGAATATTCTCTCAACATGGAAGTCCTGGAATGAATTTCATGTAAGAAGGGGACTGATGAATGAGGAAAGAAATGAAGCCATCACCTGACATGCAGCAGCTCCCTCACCCCGTTTTCCTCCACCCCAAAAGCTGTAGGAAGTAGAAAGCTGCAGAATGTACCTTCCAGGCCAGGAGCAAAACATTGAGGATGGCCAGCAAGGGGCAGGGTCCATTCTCATTCTGGGTGATGATGGGTGTGTTCTCTTCCTTCCACTGGATCCACTTGATGTGATACACAGATTGTCCCGGGAAGCGTTCCTTGGAGGCCGCCAGCACCTGAGCGGTCTCCTCCTCCTCCTCCTCCTCCTCCTCCTTGCACAGAGGAACAGCCCCGGGCAACACTGCCGCACCCTCCTCCTCCTCCTCCGGGACCCTGTGCTCCGCTCCCTCCTCACTATTGAACTCGCAGCTACTGGGGAAAGAATGCAGGTTAGAGAACGACTCCAGAGAGTCCAGGCTCGGCGACTCCCCAGGAGGGCTTGGGTCGCTGCAGCTGCTGCTCAGGCCGCCGGCGCTGCTGGGTTCCTCGGAGCCGGCGGCCGTCACCTCCGCTTGGCAGGTGCTGGCGAGATCCGGGCGGACTCCCGCGTCTCCAGCGGGACCCAACCCATGACCCACTCCGGCCTCGGCGGTCTCGGGGGAGGCGGTCACCTTGTACTGCCCTCTCGGAGGCACCTCGGCGGCAGCAGGACTCTCCAAAGCACTATCCTTCAAGTCCAAACCCGGGGCGGAGCTGCAGGGTCCGGGAACCTCGGGAGAGCCCGCGGGAGAAGCCGAGTCCGGGAGGCTCCTCCTGGCGGCCGCCGCCCCCTGCCCATTCCCGCCGCCGCCGCCGCCGCCGCTCTCCGCCGCCCATACTCCAGGACCATCCCCAGCGGCGAGCCTGGTCTCCTGTAGCCCTTCCCGCGAAGAACCTATCCCTGACGCCGGCCTGGCCGCCACCCCGTGTTCTAGCGGCTGCAAGCTCTCGGGGCTGCTCTCCATACCTGGCCGCCCGCCCCCCGCTCTATGGAGACCGCGGCCAGTTCTCCGCAGCCAGCGCCTCGGACGCCATGATAGCTGTACTGGCAGCAACAGCGCCCTGGCGCGGCCTCGGCCAGGCACGTCACCGGGGAGGGCACTAAGAGCCCGCTCGTGCGCGCGCTGCCGCGCTCTCCATCCACTGCGAGCTTGCCTCCGCGTGACTGCGCGCGAAGGGAAGAAGGCGAACCACTCAGCAGCCGCCCATGCGGCCCCGCCCCTTCCGTGCTCCCGCCCCAGCTCGCGCTCCGAAGGCTGGGCGTGGAGGGCGGAGCTAGGAGGGCGTGGCCGGGGGGGCGCGCCCCCGCGGCTCAGCTCCAGTAGAAAAACATCCTCTCACTATGTGGCCGGAAGTTGAACTCCGGGGCAGCTTGATTGTGTGCGGCTTCTTTAAAGGCGAAGCAGGCGGCGGACAGCTTGACTGTTGAGCGCTGGGTGGTGTGTGACCCACCGTCGAGCTCAGGCATTGTGGGGTGGTTGGTGGTGGTTGTAGTGTTTGGAAAAGAACTTGTCCCTGAAGGGCTCAGGAGACTTGTTTTCTCGGTTCCTAATATGGAAAATGGAAGACATTTCCTACGAGATGCAGATTTTAAAGCGGGCATCTACTCCAGGGGTTTGGATTCCTGCACTGCACTAATTCCAGTCTCCCTCGGATTTTGCTGAGAAGAGCTGTGCTTCTCACGAGCTACTGGGGAGACGTTCGCCCTACAGGAGGGGTCAGTGTGGCTGCAGACGTTGACCTGCGCAGCAAAAGACAGTGGCTAATTTGCGCCAATAATAACAAATTATTAGCTTATGTTTGAATTAGCCAAGTCTTTGCGGTTTTGCTAACTTGTCTTGGCTTTGCATGGAGTGGGAAGCGCCAGCTTCTGAAAAGTGACTTTTTTCCTAATTAGAATGGACTCCTCTTGAGACCATGCAGTTTTCAAAGAAGAAAGACAAGCTGGACGCTTTGTTAGTAACAAATAAAATGTATGTGGGTCCTATTCTAACTTGTTCCAGAAAAGGGCTTTTTTTTTCCTCTTTTTTTTCCTTTCAACATTTTCTAGGCTCTTGAAATACAAAAATTAACAAGACAGGTCTTCCTTCTCAGACATGTAAATACCCGATACGTAATTAGAATGGGATATTTTTGTAATCCCGTTGGTTATAGAAGTCATACGAAAATACGAAAGTAATATTTTATTCATCCGTTTAATACATTTTAGTACCAAGTAAGTTGCTGGATGCCGTCTGGCACTGGAGATGCCCTAGTGGACCACAGAGCTTATATCTTCATGGAGCTTACTGTCTGGTGGTGGTTTTTTTTTTCTTATTGCTATATTTTAAATACATACTTATATGTATTACATATAATACATGTATATTTAATACTTATTTACCTGAGAATGCATAAGACTGTGTCTCTTTTTTTTTTTTTGAGAACGACGGTGCAATCCTGGCTCATTGTAACCCCTGCCTCCCAGGTTCAAGTGATATTCCTGCCTCAGCCTCCCGAGTAGCTGGGATTACAGGCGCACACCACCATGCCCAGCTAATCTTTTTGTATTTTTAGTAGAGATGGGGTTTCACTGTGTTAGCCAGGCTGCTCTCGAACTCCTGACCTTGTGATCCTCATTGACATAATACTATGGTGTATGTCCAACTCTTGGTAAATAGGAAAATTAGAAAAGATAATGGAGAGTTTTTCTAGAATGTTGAATTTAGGAGTTGTGTGTGCTTTTGATCTCCATATCAATCCATAAACAATAAATCCTGTTCTTAAATTTGAATTTTTTTCCCTAAAAAAGAACTGCAGATGTTAATAGGTTAAAGTATAGGCTGCTGCTTTGAGCATTTACAGTATTTTAGGCCATCAAGTAGAAATAAGAATCATACAGATTTCAGGACATTTAGAATTTAGCATGGCGCCTCAAATGTAAAAAGGAAATCTATAAAGCTGTGTTATATGAATAAATTAAACAAATGAATTATTTATAGGCCAGTGAGCCATAGGAGAGCCAAAAATCATGGTACACACTTCTCGAATAATGGCCCTTCACCATTTTTCCAAATGTTTACTTAGATAAACCTGTACTTGCTGTGGTAGTTTTTACGGGTGTGTGTTTCAGATGCTCACATGGCATCATTTAATAATTTATTTGTAACAGAAACCATCGGTTTTTCTTTTAATGTGTGGTCAAGAATGACTTTAGCCTATATAAAGAGCTGGGAAAATGTAGGTAGATATTTAAGTTCATGAAAATGTACATAGTTATGATTTAAAGGGTGTGGGGAGTGGCATCTAGGGAGAATATCAGAAGACAAACTGATATTTTATTCTTATTTTGCTTATATGTATCTTTAGGTAAACTCTGAGTTAAAATTGCCATTTATTTTTTGGTTTTGAGACAGACTGTTGCTCTGTCACCCAGGCCAGAGTGCAGTGACATGATCTTGGCCACCTTGACCTCCGCCTCCGGGGTTGAAGCAATTCTTCTGCCCAGCCTCCCGAGTAGCTGGGACTACAGGCATGTGCCACCACACCAGGCTAATTTTTTTTTTTAATATAAACAGAGTTTTGCTCTTGTCACCCACACCGGAGTGCAGTGGCACAGTCTCGGCTCATCGCAACCTCTGTCTTCCAGGTTCAAGCGATTCTCCTGTCTCAGCCTCCTGAGTGGCTGTGACTACAGGCACGAGCGCCACCCCCGGCTGCTTTTATTTATTTTTAGTAGAGATGAGGTTTCATCATATTGGCCAGGCTGGTCTCAAACTCCTGATCTTGTGATCGGCCTCCAAAGTGTTGGGGTTACAGGCGTGAGCCACCATGGCCAACAAACATTTCCATTTTTAAGTTAAATAGTTACTATCCAAATTTAATTTAATTTATTTATTTTAGACAGGGTCTCACTCTGTCACCCAGGCTGGAGGGTAGTCACACAATCAATTCTCACTGAAATCTCAACCTCCCAGGTTCAAGTGAGCCTCCTGCCTCAGCCTCCTGAGTAGCTGGGACTACAGGCGTACACCAGTATGCCCTGCTAGTTTTTAAAATTTTTGTAGAGTATGTTGCTGAGGCGGGTCTTGAACTCCTAAGTCAAGCAGTCCTCCCATCTTGGTATCCCAAAATGCTGGTATTTCAGGCATGAGTGACTGCCCGACCATTATCAAAAATTTAAAAATTATTTTTCCAAATTGCAGATGTAATAGTCTTAAACGTTTTTTTATAGTTTTTATAGTTTATATAAAAACAAAGCAGTTCCCTGTTCTGTCCTTCCAGAACCTTGAGTCCTGTTCATTCTAAACAGCCTCACAGTCTCTTTCAACTCATAGCTTTTTATTTTTTATTTTTTGACAGGGTGTCACCATGCTGCCTGGACTAGAGTGCTGTGGCTATTCACAGTGGCTGTTGTGGCCTCTAACTTAACTCAAACAATTCTACTGTCTCAGTCTCCAGAGTGGCTCAAACTCTAGGTATTCACCATCACACCCCGCCTCATAGCTGTACTTTAGCTCTTTGTACTCATGTTTCTGAGAAACTGTCTACACTCTGGTTTCTTCATGTAACCATTGTAGGCTGGGTGCTGTGTCATACTCCTGTAATCTCAACACTTTGGGAGGCCAAGGTGGGAAGACTGCTTGAGCCCAGGAGTTCAAGGCTGCCATAAGCTACAATGGCACCACTCCACTCCAGCCTGGGTAACAGACAAGACCATCTAAAAAAAGAAACCCAAAAGACTGTATTCCATTCACTGGACAGAGAAAAATAATTGTAGGTATCGTTTATTGATTTATTCCCATGGAAGATGAGGATTTACTTCTTTTTTTTTTTTACTTCTTTTCTTTCGTGTCATTCTTCCTCCTATTTCTCCAATCTTCCAGTTATTTCATAATTTTTGATTAAATACCCAAAGATTAAAGCATTAGAGCTATGTAAGTATTCACCACTAAGTCCAGTATTTTACTGTGATTTATTTTTGTGTTAAACTTTTTGCCTGTCTTGGAATTAACACTTCCCTCAAAGAAAAAAAAAGAACAAACAAAAACCAAAAATAACCTAGTTTCCTCAATATTTTGTCTATTGGCTTAATCCTTCACTTCCCACTAACTTAGCCACAGAGTGAGCAGTATGATGAATCGTATCAAGTTACTGCTCAGGTCCTTTTAATGCTGGATACATCCCTCGTGGAGCACTCACTTCTCTTGCTCTGCTCTGGGCTTCTTTTTTTTTGAGACAGAGTTTGACTCTTGTTGCCCAGGCTGGAGTGCAATGCTGCGATCTTGGCTCACTGCAACGTTAGCCTCCCAGATTCAAGCAATTTTCCTGCCTCAGCTTCCTGAGTAGCTAGGATTACAGGTATGTACCACCACGCCCGGCTAATTTTTTTGTATTGTTAATAGAGACAGGGTTTCTCCATGTTGGTCACGTTGGTATCGAACGTCTGACCTCAAGGTGATCTGCCTGCCTCAACCTCTCAAAGAGCTGGGATTACAGGCGTGAGCCACTGCACCCAGCCTGACATCTTGTTTTATAAGCCTGCCATGCAAGCATCATCCTGGGACTTCTCTTGATTACTTTCTGAGGAATTCCTTCTTCTCTTGTGTTGATTCCTTTCTTTCTTGGATCTCCTGTCTTCCTTTTTCTTTAATGATACATATTTCTTTCTTTCTTTTTTTTTTTCATAATAGAGATAGGGCCTCCCTCTGTTGTTCACCCTAGAATGCATGACACGATCATGGTTCATTGCAGCATCAAACTCCTGGGCTCATGGGGTCCTCCTGCGTCAGCCTCCCAAGTAGCTGGGATTACAAGCACATGCATCTATGCCTGGTTCATTAAAATGTGTGTGTGTGTGTGTGTGTGTGCGTGTGCGTGCGTGTGCGTGTGGTGTGTGTGGTGTGTGTGTGGGTGTGTGTGTGCGCGTGTGTGTGTGCGCGTGTGTGTGTGCGTGTGTGGGGGGTGTGTCTGTGTGTGTGTGTGTGTGTGTGCGTGTGTGTGTGTGCGTGCGTGTGCGTGTGCGTGTGTGCGCGTGTGTATTTGTAAACATAGGTTCTCATTGTGTTGTCCAGGCTTATTTCAAACTCTTGACCTCCAGTGATGCTCCCACCTTGGCCTCCCAAAATACTGGGAATACAGGTGTCAGCTATGACACCTAGCCGAATGTGTTTTTTTTTTTGAGATGGAGTCTTGCTCTGTTGCCCAGGCTGGAGTACAGTGCCCCAATCTTGGCTCACTGCAACCTCTGACTCCCAGGTTCAAGCAGTTCTCTGCCTCAGCCTCATAAGTAGCTGGGATTATAGGCACCTGCCACCACGCCCAGCTAATTTTTCTATTTTTAGTAAAGACAGGGTTTCACCATCCTGGCCAGGCTGGTCTTGAACTCCTGACCTCATGAACCACCTGCCTCAGCCTCCCAAAGTGCTGAGGATTACAGGTGTGAGTCACCATGCTGGGCCCAAATGTATTCTTAATTAGCTTCCTGAGGAAGAGTGTAAGGGAAGTAAATTTTTGTAGACCTTGTATATTTTTTACTTTTTATAGTTTGTCTGGGTATAAAAATTAAAGGTTAGAAATACTTTTTCTTCATTTTAAAGTCATTCTTCAATTATATTCTAGCTTCCAGGTGATTATAGAGAAGTCTGATACTATTATGACTCCAGAACCTTTGTATGTAACTTCTTACTTCCCTCTGAAGTTAATTGATCTTCTCTTATTCTTGACGTTCTGACATTTCAGTATTTGATATATCTTTGTATGAGTCTTGCTCAATTTATTGGGCTGGCTACTCGTGTGATCACATTCAATGTAAAAACTATGTCCTTCAGTTCTGTGAAATTTTCTTTTATTTTTTATAATTCTTTTCTCAGATTTTACACTCTTCATCTTTTTGTTCTACTTTACATATTTAATTTTCAATAAATCATTCTAGTATTTTTATTGTTTCATGGCATCCTGACCTTTCATCTTTTAGAATATTATGATTTTGAATATATCCTTTATGTTTTTCAAGATATCTGAAAAATATACTTCGTGAACTCCTGACCTTCAGAAAAGCATACTTAGTGAACATATAGTTATTGATCATGCTAGGAAGGGAGATATGGGGAATGTAAGTGTAAAACGTTGCACTTGTTCTTTGGGAGTACAGAGTTGTTTGGGGAATTAGGAAGTATGTTCGCTGAAATGATTATTGAGAATAAGAGTCACTTTGTAATTAAATGACTGGCGCAAACAAATGTTATGAAAGTTCAGATGAAGAAACATCTTGTAGTGAAATAAGGAAGAATTAAGCTATATGGTACTTTCTTAATTAAATTAACAGGCTGATTATTATCTCAAGCTTAAGAAATCCAAAAACTACATCAAAATGATTATTCTTTGAAAATTCAGTTTTTCTGGGCCGGGCGCAGTGGCTCACGCCTATAATCCCAGCACTTTGGGAGGCCAAGGCGGGTGGATCACGAGGTCAAGAGATCGAGACCAACCTGGTCAACAAGGTGAAACCCCGTCTCTACTAAAAATACAAAAAATTAGCTGGGCATGGTGGCGCGTGCCTGTAATCCCAGCTACTCAGGAGGCTGAGGCAGGAGAATTGCCTGAACCCAGGAGGCGAAGGTTGTGGTGAGCCAGGATCGCACCATTGCACTCCAGCCTGGGTAACAAGAGCGAAACTCCATCTCAAAAAAAAAGAAAGAAAATTCGGTTTTTCTTAGTTGAATCATAACATTATTAGCTATCATGACAGAAAACTTGGTGCCATCTTTGCTTTTCACGCTAGTTTACTGATTATCTCATTAATTAAGTCTTGCTGATGTTATACATACCCCTTTTCTTCATTCGGACAGGGGCCACTCCTGAATCCTTACCTCCTTACCACTAGAGTGTAGCAGCATTGTAATTATTCCGCAGCCTGTGTCCTCTTCCTCAGCTTATTCTGCATAAACCTATGAGAGCTATAGTTCAAACATTTTATTACGTTGATGGTGCTATGGAAAACAAATTGATAGTTCTTTATTGTTAGCTGCAGCAAAATTAGCTCAGAACAGGTGACTGCACAGGTACAGGGCATATATACATTTCCTCCTCCTCTTTTAGCCTTCTATTTAAGATACGTGAGAAAATTCTGAGTTAAAAATCAAAGGTTTTCATGTAACTCAAATTGCCCTGGCTCTGGACTTCAATTTCTTACAGAAACTCCAGCCTCCTGCAAAGAACATCCCCGACTCAATTATTTCTGAGAGCCCCCATGGGGAGTCCCACACCTGTTAAGAAACAAGTCCAATCCTATCATTTTCCACCAGGTGCTGCTTCTACTCCATGCTGCTTTACCAGATGCTCATCTGTCCTGGTAATGTTAAAAATACATGATGGTGAATGGAGGGAAATAATTTTCTTTTCCCTCTTATTATAGCCCTAATGTGTGACAGTATTAATGAAACAGTTCTCTCAGTTTTATTTATCCTTTTTAAAAGTGAGGCCAAAATGTGATTCCAGGTAGGTTGCACCACAAATGAATTTAAGAAATATATAATAACAGAATCCCTACTCCCCTACTCTTATGGCCAATGGTTAAAGTTTTATCATTGGATCACGTATTTTATGCCTGCCTCATTCTTTCCTTAGAATTTCTCTCAGAAATACTTCTGTCCTGTCAGCCCACCAGTTTGCCTGGTATCTGTCAACTCTCGTTCTCCAAGTGTGGTTTTGGGGTTGGTAGTATCAGGATCACCTGGGAACTTCTCAGCGGGGCACGGTGGCTCACCCCTGTACTCCCAGTACTTTGGGAGGCTGAGGTGGGCAGATCACCTGAGGTTGGGAGTTCGAGATCAGCCTGACCAACATAGAGAAACTTTGTCTCTAAGAAAAATACAAAAAATTAGCTGGGCATGATGGTGCATGCCTGTAATAGTAGCTACTCAGGAGGCTGAGGGCAGGAGAATCACTTGAACCCAAGAAGCGGAGGTTGCAGTGAACCGAGATCATGCTATTGCACTCCAGTCTGGGCAACAAGAGCAAAACTCTGTCTTAAAAAAAAAAAAAAGGAAAATTATTGATCCGCATTCCAGACCTAAGACCTCTGGGTGATTCTGATCTTTGATAAAGTTTGAGAATTTACTACTCTAGCATTAGGGAAAGCAACCTCTTCTCACTCACATGACAAATAAATTAACCTTAGCAAGAGACAGTGAGAGGCTTCGGAATTCACCTTCTATATTCACTGTTATTTTTCATTACTTTTCTGGAACTATGCAATGCTCCAAAATTAGTCTTTTGGCCGTGTTTTGCTATCCACTTTCCCGTGTGTGTGTGTGTGTGTGTGTGTGTGTGTGTGTGTATAGATATAATTTCAAAGTAATGTCTAAGTCTATATTTATAATCCCGATGTCAACTTCTTTTTTGTTCTTGTCTGTCTCATGTTTTTTCACATTAATATCATTCTCTCAGTCACCCAGGCTTAAAACATTCACGTAGTTCTGTTTTATTTACCTCACAGTAAGTCCTATTTTGAAATTTAATTTTTTTTTAGATAAGGTTTCACTTTTTTTTTTTGAGACGGAGTTTCGCTCTTGTGACCCAGGCTGGAGTGCAATGCGTGATCCCGGCTCACCGCAACCTCCGCCTCCTGGGTTCAGGCAATTCTCCTGCCTCAGCCTCCTGAGTAGCTGGGATTACAGGCACGCGCCACCACACCCAGCTAATTTTTTATATTTTTTTAGTAGAGACGGGGTTTCACCATGTTGACCAGGATGGTCTCGATCTCTTGACCTTGTGATCCACCCGCCTCGGCCTCCCAAAGTGCTGGCATTACACGCTTGAGAAGGTTTCACTTTTTTGCTGAGGCTGGATTGCAGTGGCACAATCATAGCTCACTACAGCCTTGAACTCCCGGATTCAAAGAATCCTCTCACCTCAGCCTCCTGAGTAGCTAGGACTATTGGCATGTACCACCTTACCTGGTTAAAGAAAATGGGGTCTTGCTATGTTGCCCAGGCTGGTCTCAAACTCCTGGTCTCAAACCATCCTCCCCACTCAGCCTCCTAAAGTGTTGGGATTACATCATGACTGGCCTAATTTTGTTTTCTTTTTTTTTTTCAGATGGAGTTTTGCTGTTGTTACCCAGACTGGAGTGCAATGGCACAATCTCGGCTCACCGCAACCTCCGCCTCCTGGATTCAAGCAATTCTGCCTCAGCCTCCCGAGTAGCTGGGACTACCAGCGTGCACCACCAGGCCCAGCTAATTTTTGTATTTTTAGTAGAGACGGGGTTTCACCTTGTTGACCAGGATGGTCTCGATCTCTTGACCTCGTGATCCACCCACCTCAGCCTCCCGAAGTGCTGGGATTATAGGCGTGAGCCACCGCGCCCGGCCCCAATTTTTTTTTGAGATAGAGTCTTACTGTGTCGCCCAGGCTGGAGTGCAGTGGTGCTATCAGGGTTGACTGTAGCCTTGACCTCCTGGATTTGAGCCTCTCCGTCCTCAGCCTCCACAGTAGCTGGGACCACAGGGATGCACCACCACATCTGTCTAATTTTTAAATTATTTGTACAGATGGGTTCTCTCTGTGTTGCCCAGGCTAGGGACTCTGCGGTTTTGATAAGCATCCTAAGTAACTCTAAATGCAGATGTTTCACTAGCTGTACATTGAGAAACACTGACTAGAATGATATCAGGCAAAAACTACTTGCATTGTTGAGAAGTATAGTTGTCCATTGTTAATAAGCATACAGTAAGAATTCTGACCCATTTGACTTAGGATCACAATAATGAATCTCCACAATTTTCACTGACTTTGTACGATGTGGCGCTTTGGGGCACAAGAGAGAATATGAAGCATGGTCGTACACAGGCAGCCCGACGTACCTGAAGTGTGATGAACGGAGACCACGAGAACCTAGTCCTGCCACTGACTAATTTTACAAGCTTGGGTGGAAGTAATTTCATAAATTTACTTCTTTTCGGTTTTCACATTTTGTAAAAGAAAATAAAAGGAATAGTATCCTTTCAGGGATGATTTCTGTAGTTCATCACTGGAGAAGTTTCTCTGGATGTGCAGAAACCATGAAGAGAGGAGCAGCATCCTCCTGAGTGTGAAGCTGGGTCCGCGTGTTGCTTCGCTGCAACTGCCGTTTGCCACTGATGATTGTTTTTCTATTCCTTTGGGAGAGTAAGAGGGAAGTTTTGCTCTTATCATCTAGGCTGTAGTGCAATGGCTCGATCTTCGCTCACTGCAGCCTCCATCCCCTGGGTTCAAGCAATTCTCCTGCCTCAGCATGCCCGACTATTTTTGTTTTTGTTTGTTTGTTTGTTTTTTGAGACAGAGTCTCACTCTGTTGCCCAGGCTGGAGTGCAGTGGTGCAACCTTGGCTCACTGCAACCTCCGCCTGCTAGGTTCAAGTGATTATCCTCCCTTAGCCTCCCAAGTAGTTGGGACTACAGGCACTTGCCACCACATCCGGCTAATTCTTTTTTTTTTTTTTGAGACAGAGTTTCACTTGGTTGCCCAGGATGGAGTGCAGTGGCACGGTCTCAGCTCACTGCAACCTCCACCTCCTGGGTTCAAGCAATTCTCGTGCCTCAGCCTCCCACAGTAGCTGGGATTACAGGTGCCCACCACCATGTCCGACTGATTTTGTTTGTATTTTAGTAGAGATGGGGTTTCAGCATGTTGCCCAGGCTGATCTCAAACTCCTGAGCTCATGCAATCCACCCATCTCAGCCTCCCAAAGAGCTAGGATTACAGGCATGAGCCACTGTGTCTAATTTTTTATATTTTTGATAGAGATAGATTTTCACCATATTGGCCAGGCTTGTCTCAAACTTCTGACCTTGTGATCCACCCATTGTCAAGTGAATGAATGATTATTATCATTGCCACCCTGTAAGGTTTTGGGGTGCCCTCTGCTTTGCTTCAGAACTTTACTATCTCTGCTCTCTTTAATAATGAGAATTTCCATAAAGTAACACACGATTAATTGCACATGACAGATATAAATAATGGGTGTTTCAGACTAAAATGTGATTGAGATTATTATGGCGGGGGGATCTAGGAAAAAATTTCAAGGATTATTTGGAATTTGGTCTAGTTTTTAAAACGGGTCATAAACTCAAATACTAACAGGGATAACTAGGCTGGGGTGAGATTAGACAAACCCAGTCCAAAGAGGGCAGCCTCTACTCAGTTTCTGCCAATTGATTCTGTGCAAGAATCTAGGTCTGCTTGACCTTTCAGTTTTCACAGAAAATCTAGAATCTTTGTTTAACCATGAAAGCTTCCAATTATTTAATATTGATGAATAATTAAGAAAAAAGTTTTGGCCAGGCACAGTGGCTGGCTCCTATACTCTCAGCACTTGGGGAGGTTGAGGAGGGACAGTCATTTGAGCCCAGGAGTTCAAGACCAGCCTGGGCAACATAGTGAGATCCTGTTTCTATATTAGAAAAAAAATTAGCCAAGCATGTCAGTGCACACTGTAGTCCCAGCTACTCAGGAGGATGAGGCAGGAGGATCACTTAAACCCAGGATTTTGAGGCTGTGGTGAGTGCCGCTGTACTCCAGCCTGGGTGACAGAGCAAAACCCTGTCTTAAGAAAAATAGAATAGGAATATTTAAAAAATACAATACAGTTTGATAAAGCTGTATTAGAAGTATATAAATGGTAGATATTAAGTTTTGTCTAGAGGGGAAGTTAAAAATTTTACAGAACGGAAGAAGCCTGAGCCATATCTTTAAAATGTCTATTCCTTTATATTTTAAAGGAATGCCTTCTAATAGCTATAAGTTATAAATACCATATTTCATTGTTCTCTTTTCCCCAGAAGTATATATATTTTTTTGAGACAGGTCTCACTCTATTGCTCAGGCTAAAGTGGTGTGACCACAGCTCACTGCAGTCTCAACCTCCTGTGCTCTAGTGATCCTCCCACCTCAGCCTGTGACATAGCTGGGACTACAGCCATGTGCCACCATGCTCAGCTAATTGTTTTATTTTTTGTAGAGACAGGATCTCGTTGGTCAAGTGTGGTGGCTCAGGCTTATAATCCCAGCACTTTGGGAGGCCGAGGAGAGCAAATCACCTGAGGTAAGCAGTTCAAGACCAGCCTGGCCAACATGGTGAAACCCCATCTCTACAAAAAACACAAAAGTTAGCTGGGCTGGTGGCAATTACATGCCTATAATCCCAGCTCCCTGAGTAGCTGAGGCATAAGAATTGCTTGAACTCAGGAGGCAGAGGTTGCCTTGAATTAAGATTGTACCACTGCACTCCAGCCTGGGTGACTAAGTGAGACTCTGTCATAAAAAATAAAAACATAGGCCGGGTGCAGTGGCTCACCCCTATAATCCCAGCACTTTGGGAGGCCGAGGCAGGTGGATCACGAGGTCAAGAGATCGAGACCATCCTGGTCAACAAGGTGAAACCCCGTCTCTACTAAAAATACAAAAATTAGCTGGGCATGGTGGTGTGCGCCTGTAGTCCCAGCTACTCGGGAGGCTGAGGCAGGAGAATTGCTTGAACCTAGGAGGCAGAGGTTGCAGTGAGCCGAGATCGTGCCATTGCACTCCAGCCTGGGTAACAAGAGCGAAACTCCGTCTCAAAAATAAAATAAAATAAAAAAATAGGCCGGGCGCGGTGGCTCACGCCTATAATCCCAGCACTTTGGGAAGCCGAGGCGGGTGGATCACGAGGTCAAGAGATCGAGACCATCCTGGTCAACAATGTGAAACCCCGTCTCTACAAAAAATACAAAAATTAGCTGGGCATGGTGGTGTGCGCCTGTAGTCCCAGCTAATTGGGAGGCTGAGGCAGGAGAATTCCTTGAACCCAGAAGGCGGACATTGCAGTGAGCCGAGATCGCGTCGTCACACTCCAGTCTGGGTAACAACAGCAAAACTCTGTCTCAAAAAATAAAAAAGAGACAGAGACAGGGTGTTGTTATATTGCCCAGGCTGGTGTTGAACTCCTGGACTCAAGAAACCCTCCTGTCTTGGTGTCCCAGAGTGCTGAGGCATGAGCCACTGTGCCTAGGCCCAGAGTGGATTTTTAAAGCTTTTTCTTCTCTGACGCCTCTTTTATATAGCAAGTAAAATCCTAACAAAAAACTGTCTTAAAATAAATTATTGAAAGGATTCTCTGAGCCTAATTTTGTAGAATTTATGGGATAAATGGGAGAAGCCTTCCTCCTGGAGGGAATAGCGTGCAGCGATGTCACAGAGGGAAGTGACGTGTGTTTGGGAGACCAGCTGCCGTTGGACAGCAGCAAATGATGGTTAAAGCGCATGTTCTCGAGGCGGATCTCACTTCAGGCGTTGGTTCTGCCACGCACCAGCTTTCTGCCTTTGGGCTCGTTATTTACGTTTCCATTACCTTATCAACTGCTAGCTATTACTGTTGTTCTAATTTTTATAACTGCTACTTTTAGAAGATAAAGTAAGAAAGAGCTGGCCATTGGGGACAGCAGACTTTTCATCCTAGGAACAGTTTCTCCAAAACCTTACTGAGAAGGCCCCAACCCCACTGGTGAACACTGCTGTGACTTACTTGAAGACATGGTTGGCTCTATTTTGGCACTGTGCCAAGGTTGAGCTGGTTCCTCCAATCCCTGCTTAGATTCCTACAGTTATTTAGAGCTTAAAAAAAAAAAAGAAAACCTCAGCTGGGCATGATGGGTCATGCCTATAATCTCAGCACTTTGGGAGGCTAAGGGAGGTGGATCACTTGAAGTCAGGAGTTTGAGACCAGTCTGGGTAACAATGATGAAACCCTGTCTCTAGTTAAAAAAAAAAAAAAAACAACAAAAATTAGCCAGGCATGCTGGGGCATGCCTGTAGTCCCAGCTACTGAAGCAGGAGAATCACTTGAACCCAGGAGGCGGAGGTTGCAGCGGACTGAGATGGCACCACTGTACTCCAGCCTGGCCGACAGAGCAAGACTCTCTCAAAACAAAATGAACAACAACAATGAAAAAAACCAACTCAGAAATAAACTAATAGCTTCACACAGCTCACAGTTAAGGAAGCTATGCTGAATGGTTTGGTGGCCACTGAGGTGTGGATGTGATTTTCTATCCAAGAGCACACTGGGCAACATGGCATCCTTGGCTATAATCTTTGAAGACCAATCTTAAATACCTGATTGTATTTCATTTATTTTTTGAGTATTCTTGGACTATGTGTGATCAGACTGCTATATGTCCAAAAAAAAACAAAAAGAGAGGATTGGTGAAAGATGAAGCTGGCCAGGAAAACAATGACCAGATCATGATGGTCTTTTTTTATTTTGACACAGAGTTTCCTTCTTGTTACCCAGGCTGGAGTGCAGTGGTGCAATCTCTGCTCATTGCAGCCTCTGCCTCCCAGCTCCAAGCAATTCTCCTGCCTCAGCCTCCTGAGTACCTGGGATTACAGGCATGTGCCACCACTCCCAGCTAATTTTTTTGTATTTTTAATAGAGATAGGGTTTCTGTATGTTGGTTAGGCTGATCTCAAACTCCCAAACATAGGCGATCCACCTGCCTAGGCCTCCCAAAGTGCTAGGACTACCGGCGTGAGTCACTGTGCTGGGCTAAAGGTCTTATATTTCATCTTGCAGATAAAAGGACCTATATTTTTGAAAGACTGGCAGGAGGTCAGACAGTGGGTATATGAGACAGGAAGACCAAGGCTCAGGCTGTGGCAGTAAAGGTAGGTAGAGGGACTTCATACGATGGAGAATAAAGATGACTTGATGATCTGTCTATTGGGATGGGAGTTTACATAATTGAGCAGATAGTGTTGCCAATAACCAAAATACAGAATTGAGGAGGAAAAGAAGGTCTGGGTGGGTTGATGTCGGGGTTTTTCCAGTTTGGGACTTTTTTTTTTTTTTTTTTTGAGACGGAGTTTAGCTCTTGTTACCCAGGCTGGAGTGCAATGGCACGATCTCGGCTCACCACAACCTCCGCCTCCTGGGTTCAGGCAATTCTCCTGCCTCAGCCTCCCGAGTAGCTGGGACTACAGGCACGCGCCACCATGCCCAGCTAATTTTTGTATTTTTAGTAGAGACGGGGTTTCACCATGTTGACCAGGATGGTCTCGATCTCTTGACCTCATGATCCACCCGCCTCGGCCTCCCAAAGTGCTGGGATTACAGGCGTGAGCCACAGCGCCCGGCGGGACATGTTACTTGGTATGGCTGTGTAATTTCAGGTAGAAGATAACTAATAAGAGTTGGATATGTAATCATAACATCTAAAATATTTTATAATACTAATTATGTGCTGCGCATTGTTGTTAGTGCGTTACACCTGTTACTTTATTTGACCCTCATAGCAACTTCTGAAGTAGGTACCACTGTTTCCCCATTGTGAAGATTAGGTAACTGTGGCACAGATGCCTTAACCTACCTGAGGTCACATGGCTAGGAACTTGTGCAACTAGGATGTGGGTTTTGGCCTTGGAGGCATAGGAAGTGTCCCAAGAAAACGTGGCTGGAATAGTGTTCCAGGAAGAGTGCTGATAATGTGCCAGGCATTGTCAAGACACACCAAGCCTTTGTTTCCACGGAGTTGATAGCCTGGTGAGTCATATCCATTTGGGGGTAGCAAAATATAGTCATGCAAGTGAAAATGAGACGAAAGCCAAAGGTAAAATCTTGAGGATCACTAAGATTTATGGGGTGAAGAGAAGATAAAGTTCCAGGAAAAAGATGCAGATGAAAGTGTAGTTGAAGGTAAAGAAGGAAGTCAGGAGCGAGTGAAGGTGTGGAAACTATTATAAAGAGGGAGTTCTGAGGGGACAGTGTTGTCTGAAAGGTCCAGAAAGGTAAGGAGTGAAGGTGTCTGGTGGTATCGATCACTGACAGATCTTTGATGTCTTTGATGACCCCAGAAAAAGCATCCTCTTACAAAGCTAGGTGGAAACAAATTACAGTGGATTAACAAGGAGTTTGAAAGCAGGACCAAAAAGAAGAGAGACTAGAGTAATAGATGCAAGTTAAGAGTTCTGAGGGCCGGGCGCGGTGGCTCACGCCTGTAATCCCAGCATTTTGGGAAGCCAAGGCAGGTGGATCACGAGGTCAGAAGATCGAGACCATTCTGGTCAACATGGTGAAACCCCGTCTCTACTAAAAATACAAAAAATTAGCTGGGCACGGTGGCGCGCGCCTGTAATCCCAGCTACTCAGGAGGCTGAGGCAGAATTGCCTGAACCCAGGAGGCGGAGGTTGCGCTGAGCCGAGATCGCACCATTGCACTCCAGCCTGGGTAAAAAGAGCGAAACTCTGTCTCAAAAAAAAAAGAGTTCTGCAGCAATCTAAGCAAGATAAAATATTCTAATTGAAGTAAAGCAGTGGTCCAAACTTGTAACACTGGAATACCCTCAGAGTGAAAGCCAGTCAGAGCAACAGCAGTGTAAAGGGGAGAATTAAAGGCACAAAGACATCAATATGACTTGGTGACAAAGCAATAATCTAAAATGATTCCACTTTTTTTTGAAAATAGAAACGAGATCTCACTGTGTTGTTCAGGCTGGTCCCAAATTCCTGGGCTCAAGTAATTCCCCAGCCTTGGCCTTCCAGAGTGCCCAGGCTAAATGGTTCCAGGTTTCTGGGAGAGTGGTAGTGTCAGTATCAGAGATAAGAAGTTAAATATATTGAGTTTTGGCAGGACAGTGGGACACCCAGCAGGCTGTTTAGTAGACGCTGGAAATTCACAATGTGACTATTGAAATGTTTACCAGCATTAGCCTTCGTTCGGTGCCACAAGCATTCTCCTCTAGTATTACTTGTCTAGTACACTGTATGTGTATGATTATTTGCTTACAAGCTGAATTTCCCATTACTAAAACTTGAGGATAACTTTAGTTATATTGGTAATATCAAAACTGTATTGTTTCTGAGGAAATAATGCTATTCAAATAATTACTGCTTTCAAGTGGATGTTTGTGTGTTCATGGAGTGACCATGATATTTATATAATTTTTTTACTTAATAGTTATATATCAAGTATTATTTGCCAGGTATATTGTTACAATTGCTTTACAAATATTAACTAACTTAAATGTAATCATCAAAACAATCTGCTAAGGCAAATATTTTTTGTCATTTTATAAAAGAAATATTGTGGCCAGGTGCGGTGGCCCATACCTGTAATCCCAGCACTTTGTGGGGCCAAGGTGGGCAGATCACTTGAGCCCTGAAGTTGAAACCAGCCTGAGCAACATGGCGAAACCCCATCTCTCCAAAAAATAAAACAAATTAGCCCGGCGTGGGCCCCCCGCAACCTGTAGTCCCAGCTACCTGGGAGGTTCAGGGGGAGGAAAACCTCAGCCCTGGAGGTTGAGGCTACAGTGAGCTGTGGTTGTACCACCACTGCACCCCAGCCTGGGTGAGAGAGTGAGTCCGTGTCTCAAAACAAAACAACAACAACAACAAAACATAGAAAAAGAAAAGAAAAGGAAAATATTGAAGTTAGAAGGCAAAGAACTTGGTCAAAGTCGCACAGTTTATGGATAGCTACGGGTCAAACCCAGGCCGACTTAAATAGTAGAGATGCAGACCTTATACTTTCACATTTCATTAGTTCCGTACATTTGCAAAATCTCAGTAATGAAGTGAGTTAAAATAGTGGTCCAAACACTGGAGTACCGTTCATCATGATGCTGGTATGTAATGCCATTTGTGCTTTACAAATAAAAAAAATACAGTATTTCTTTTTTTTTTTTGAGACAAGGTCTGTCTGTGTTACCCAGGCTGGAATGCAGTGGCGTGATTACAGCTCACTGCAACCTCAACCTCCAGGGTTCAAGCAGTCGACCCACCTCAGCCTTCTCAGTAGCTGGGACTACTGTGCACACTACTGCCCTGGCTATTTATTTTTTTATTTGTAATTAATTAATTAATTATTTTTTTGAGACAGAGTCTTGCTCAATATTTCTTTTATAAAAGAAATATTGTGGCCAGGTGCGGTGGCCCGTACCTGTAATCCCAGCACTTTGTGGGGCCAAGGTGGGCAGATCACTTCAGCCCAGAAGTTGAAACCAGCCTGAGTAACATGGCGAAACCCCATCTCTCCAAAAAATAAAACAAACTTGCCCAGGCTAGAGGGCAGCAGCTCCATCCTGGCTCATTGCAACCTCTGCCCCCCTGGTTCAAGCAATTCTCCTGCCTCAGCCTGGCGAGTAGCTGGGATTACTTGCCTTGGCCTCCAGAGTTGCTGGGATTACAGGCGCACTCCACCACGTGCAGCTAATTTTTGTATTGTTAGTAGACTAAAATACCATGTTGGCCAGGCTGGTCTCAAACTCCTGACCTCAAGTGATCTGCCAGCCTTGGCCTCCTAAACTGTTGGGATTACAGGTGTGAGCCACCGTGCTTGCCCCACCCCACCCAAAAAAAAACCAGTCTTGGCCGGGTGTGGTAACTTTGGGAGGCTGAGGCGGGTGGATCATGAGGTCAGGATATCGAGACCATCCTGGCCAACATGGTGAAACCCCATCTCTAGCAAAATACAAAGAATTATCTGGGCGTGGTAGCTCGTGCTGGTAGTCCCGGCTACTCGGGAGGCTGAGGCAGTGGAATAGCTTGGACCCGGGAGGCAGAGATTGCTGAGCGGATTCGCGTCCCTGCACTCTAGCCTGGGTGACAGAGCAAGACTCTGTCAAATAACAACAAAACAAGAACAAAAACAGTCTTAAATGTAAGTTTCCATAATCACCTTGGTAATGCAAAATATGGTTTTGGAGTTTTTTTTTCCAGTTGAATTTTAAGGGAAAATGCCATTTGCCTCTAATCACTGGAATTCATTATAAAAATACTGTGCAGCAGAAAACATGCTACAAGGTGGTTTAAGAGCTAGAAAAGAAAAATATCATTTGTTGACAGCGCTACCACAAGAGATTAGTAAAAAGCACAGGTAATATGCAATGTAATGTCTGCAGGTAATTGTTTCCTAAGTCTGAATCTTTTAACGAACGAAACAAAAAAACCATTCGTGAAATTCTGCCATCCTCTGATGATTCCACATATCTCATATGGGACACAATTATGATGGTTTTGAAACGTCTGTTTTGAGTTTATTAATGTTGGAGTAAAACTGGAATCAGTCATTTCTCAAACTGAGAAAGAATACTCTTGATTTATGTTAATGATAATAAATGGTATAAAATATACAAGGTAACAGTCCAGGAATTCCCGTTTATTATAGTATTAACAATGTTAACGCCGACTCTGGTGGCTCACGCCTGCAGTCCCAGCACTTTGGGAGGCTGAGGGCGGATCGCTTGAGCCCAGAAGTCGGAAGTTACATTTAGCTATGAACACACCACTGCACTTCAGCTTGCGCGAGACAGCAGAGCCCTTGTCTTTAGAAAACAAAACAAAACAATTTACACACACACTTCCTAATTAAGCCTACTTAAGCATGATGTGAAATTGATGAAAAGTATCTAATTAAATGTCATAAAAAGTTCTAGTTCATGACATGCATTTTTTTTTGAGACAGTTTCGCTGTTACGCAGACTGGAGTGCAATGGCACGATCTCGGCTCACCGCAGCCTCCACCTCCTGCGTTCAAGCAATTCTCCTGCCTCAGCCTCCCGAGTAGCTGGACTACAGGTGCGCACCACCATGCCCAGCTAATTTTTGTATTTTTAGTAGAGACGGGGTTTCATCTTGTTGACTAGGATGGTCTCGATCTCTTGACCTCGTGATCCACCCGCCTCAGCCTCCCAAAGTTCTGGGATTATAGGCGTGAGCCACCGCGCCCGGCAGACATGCAAATTTTTTTTTTTTAATTTTTTATTGCATCTTAGGTTTGGGGGTACATGTGCAGAACATGCAAGACAGTTGCATAGGTACACACATGGCAGTGTGTTTTGCTTCCTTTCTCCCCTTCACCCACATTTGGCATTTCTCCCCAGGCTATCCCTCCCCACCTCCCCCTCCCGCTGGCTCTCCCCTTTTCCCCCCAATAGACCCCAGTGTTTAGTACTCCCCTCCCTGTGTCCATGTGTTCTCATTTTTCATCACCCGCCTATGAGTGAGAATATCCGGTGTTTCATTTTCTGTTCTTGTGTCAGTTTGCTGAGAATGATGTTCTCCAGATTCATCCATGTCCCTACAAACGACACAAACTCATCATTTCTGATTGCTGCGTAATATTCCATGGTGTATATGTGCCACATTTTCCCAATCCAGTCTATTATCAATGGGCATTTTGGTTGATTCCAGGTCTTTGCTATTATAAACAGTGCTGCAATAAACATTCATGTGCATGTGTCCTTATAGTAGAACGATTTATAGTCCTTTGGATATATACCCAGTAATGGGATTGCTGGGTCAAATGGAATTTCTATTTCTAAGGCCTTGAGGAATCGCCACACTGTCTTCCACAATGGTTGAACTAATTTACACTCCCACCAACAGTGTAAAAGTGTTCCTTTTTCTCCACATCCTCTCCAGCATCTGTTGTCTCCAGATTTTTTAATGATCGCCATTCTAACTGGCGTGAGATGGTATCTCAATGTGGTTTTGATTTGCATCTCTCTGATGACCAGTGACGATGAGCATTTTTTCATATGATTGTTGGCCTCGTATATGTCTTCTTTCGTAAAGTGTCTGTTCATATCCTTTGCCCAATTTTGAATGGGCTTGTTTGTTTTTTTCCTGTAAATCTGTTTAGACATGCAATTTTTTTAAAGACGGGATTTAACCCTGTTGGTCAGGCTGGTCTTGAACTCCCGACCTCAGGTGATACACCCCCTTGGCCTCCAAATTGATGACATTCAATTTTAAAGACTCAAAATGAGTTACCAGAAAACAAATACAAGCTTTAAGAAGTTGAAAGAAGATGTACAAGGATTCGCTTCAGACATGTGACAGAGAGAGAGGAAAGAGGACATTTTCTGCACTGGAGATTCAAGACTGTCTAATTCAGGCTGCATGCTTTTGCAAAGGCTAAGGCCTTAGTCTGCGACATAAATTCGTAAAGAGCTCGGAAAAGTACATCTCGGACGTGGTGTCTTTTCTTCCCGCCCCTGGACGGTTGCATTTATGTTCCGATCACTGAGGCTGTGGCTGCTATAATTACCCCTCGTTGGGACTTTGCTTTTGTTTACTTCGTAGCTGTGTTGCACCAGGAGAGGCAGGAAAAGAAGAAACAGAACCTCTGTTACTCGTGACGTTAAGAAGTGGAAAGCAGCCCCGCTTACATCTTTCACGGTCCATTTTAGCCCCAGGGACGGTCCTCAGCAGCTGTAACACGTAGCGGAGCACTCTCGCCTCGCAGGAGCGCTCCCGCCCCGGGGCGGAACCAGGACAAACCCCGCCTCCCAAGTCCAATCCCAGCTTTCCGCCGGCGGACAGGAAGCGGCGGCAGGCCTAGCAGCACGGGAACCGTCGCCTGCGCGCATGCGCGCGCCCCTGAAGCGCCCAGGGGACGGATATGGGCGGGAGGTAGGGGCGCGGCTCCGCGTGTCTGTTGGGTGTCCGCGCGTCACGTGATGAGGAAGGAGGCGGAGGTCCGAGTTTCGAGGGAGGGGGGAGAGAAGAGGGAACGAGCGAGGGAAGGAAAGCGGGGAAGGGAGGAAGGAAACGAGCGAGGGGGAGGGAGGTCCCTGTTTTGGAGGAGCCGGGAGCGTTGCCGGCCCCTGAAGTGGAGCGAGAGGGAGGTGCTTCGCCGTTTCTCCTGCCAGGGGAGGTCCCGGCTTCCCCTGGAGGCTCCGGACCAAGCCCCTTCAGCTTCTCCCTCCGGATCGATGTGCTGCTGTTAACCCGTGAGGAGGCGGCGGCAGCGGAAGATGGTGCTGCTGAGAGTGTTAATTCTGCTCCTCTCCTGGGCGGCGGGGATGGGAGGTGAGGCACGACTGCGCGCGCCGGGGGCGCAGCGACCACGGCGGAGCAGCGGCCGGGCCGGGCCGAGCCGAGCCGAGCCGAGCCCAGTCGCGCCTCGCGGCGGGCGCGTCCGTCAGCCCAGCCGGCCAGCGGCGCCACTCTGGCGGGCCGCGCTCCCCGCTCCCTATTGTCCCCCGCGCGCCCGGACCGCGTTCCCTTCGGCGGCGTGCGGAGGAAGCTCCCGAGCCTCCGGCGAGGCCTTCCCCACCCCCCAGCGCCCTGGCGGCCCGGGGCGGCGGGGGTCGCCTCCCAGAGAAGCGAAGTCGGGGCATCCGGGGCGCCTGGCGACAGCGGCAGAACCCAGGCCGGCGGCTGCGTCCCTCCAGTCTGCTCGGCGGGCGCCGGTGCAGGCAGCCGCGGCGGGGCTGGCGGTCTCGCCGTCCTCGTTCAGCGCTCACCCGGCTCACCGTTCTCCCCCCCGCCCCAGCCCCTGCCCCGTGGCGGATTCCGAAGTCCTCTCCGCCGCGCAGACTCGTGGGAAGTTGTGTTGTTTGCGGCTGTGGCCTCGTGTATTGTTCTTTACCGGGCGCGTGGATCCCGACCGACCCCATTCTGCGGAGGGGCGGCCCTTGGAGTGGCAGCAGCCGTCACCCGCTCGTCTAAGACGAGCGGCCTCGGTTGTCCCCGTGCCCTGTGTTCGGAGAGAGATCACAGGAGGGTGTGTTGGTATTCGGCGAAAACGCTCCGTGGCCCGGGGGAAAGCGTTTGGGGATGCTCTTGGATTTGTACACCGGATCGGGTCTCCTAGAGTGGAAGTTCGGTCCCCGGGTGACCCAACTTGAAGACTTTACTTAAACCCTCGGGTGGAGTGACGTGCGGTGTAGTTAGTGGCTTGTCAAAACAGTGCCCCCTCCACCCTACACATGAAACTTAAATTTGCTAACAGCATGTAATTTATTGATTCTGGGTTTGAAGACAACGATTTTTATTTCCGGTGTGTCCTAGCACCAGCTGCTTCGTTTTCTTCTTGGGTAAAGTGCTTTGTTTTAGGTGAGCTTTTTGACTTGCCCCAAAGTAAAGTTAAAAACCTCAAAGTGTGTCTAAAAACAGCGAACTGAAAAAATCTGAGAAATGCTTTGGGTGTCTGTAGACTTTTATAATTAGGGAAACACCTGACTGTTTCATGAGATGGATTGTTTGTTTTTTTTTCTTTGTCAGTTTGACTTAAGACTGCAGGGCCAAGTATGATTGTGTCCTGTGTTCTACCGAGTCTGCGGGTGGTACTGCGTAGGCAGACTTCTGTTACAGTTTGGAGTGTTCATTTTGTTGATACGCATTTTATTTTTTCAATCCAAGTCATCAGGTAAACAAATTTTAGATTAAGAGCTGATAATAGATGTTTAGCTTTAAAAAGGATTATGTGCGGGAGACCCTCTATTAGAGCCTTTTCATCTGACATTTGTTATTTCTATTCTAAACTTGGCTTCCAACAAGTCATCATCCTGTCTGTTTTCACTTTTTGTGAATAAACTCAGAAGTTACAACACTGTTCTCTGTAAGGTAATAAGAAGTAAGACAGACAAACGTATGAGGCATTTCACTGAGTAGTAGTATACTAAATACTCCTTTAAAAAAATGAAAACCGTAAACAAAAGTGATGTAGTCTGATGTTTGAAGAAAAGACAATCGAATAACATGATGTTCGTGGGTTAAAGCCCTCATACAAAATGTTCCTCACTCAGATTTCCGGAGTCCTTTATTGCATTAAGCACTGATTAAAAGGCTGCTTTTTGGTGTATCTGTTAAGCAGAACTTTTCCAAAAAATGTAAAAAAAAAAAAAAAAAAAAAGTATTTTAGGATTAGTATCATGATTCTAGCTTTTGGGTACTTAGAGATATTTGTAATTTTATTGTAATTATGGGACATTTTTCATCTAATCTGAGCTATTTTTGGTCATTTGTAAGATCTTTATATGATGGTTTGTAGACAGCAGCACATTCAAATAGAAGATGTATTTGCCTTTGCTTACGAGAGAGTGAAGAAATTTGTGTAGATTAGAAGTCGTGGTGGAAATTTAAAGTATAGATTATTTTCAGAGTTAATAAGCCCTTTTTGTTGCTTCCACTTCTCCAATTTGTCAATCATGTTGTGTTTGAAATTTTTCTTTACATATTACTAGGAAGCAGCTGGAAGGAAGAATTAAAGTGTTTAGAATCATAAAACATAAACTTTCCTAATGGTGTCCATTTCTAGCACAGTCCCATCCTATGTCGTAGTTGTAGGCGGATATCATATTTTTTTATTTTTATTTTTTAATTAATTGGTGTGTTTGAGAGGACAGAAGGTATTACAACTGTAGCAGTAAATTAATCCCATGGTGTTTTTGTTTGATGGAATCATACACGAAATGAACTCTGGAGTATGATATATCTTTTATATTTAAAAATCTGTTTTAAGTACTTACCTTAGTACCATACACTCAGTATAAATAAGTTTTCTGGAAACTGGACCAGAAGCTTTAGAAGTAGTAGAACTTATGCAGTGCAACTATTTCTCTTGACTGAATCTGCCAGCAAATAAGAGTCTATGAAATTAATGAAAGAGACAGACTAATTTTGTCTTTATTCTTAAGGATCTCTGACCCTTCATCTTTTTTTAACATGACTTTGAGTCCAGTTAACTCCATCATCTTCTTTTTTTTTAATTAATTTTATTTATTGTAAAACATAGAGATGGGGTTTCATTATGTTGTCCAGGCTGGTCTCAAACTCATGGCCTCTAGCGATCCACCTACCTTGGCCTCCCAAAGTGCTGGGATTACAGGCATGAACCACCCCAACGGGCCAATTCCTTGTATTGTTAAGAATTTTTTCTTACTTTACATATTACCTAGGATGGGAAGCTGGAAGAAGAATTAAAGTGTTTAGAATCATAAAATATCAACTTTTCTAACGGTTTCCATTTCCATCACAGTCCCATCCCGTGTTGTAGTTGTAGTATATCGTTGCCTACATTAACAGTTTTTTTCTGTGTATGTGTATACAGCCTCTCGCAGCAGGGGTTAAGGGGAATGGACATGGCAGGCTCTTCTTTGATGTGCTTTTAATAAGTTTTTTAAGACCTTCAAGGATGTGTATTAGCTGATCTCTAAAATTTTTTAAGGACCTTAGGGGTTGTGGAAAGTGGGGCAAATGGGACATTTCTGCGATATCTTTTGTGTATCTGCTACTGTTAGGAGTTTCAATAGTTAATGGGAGAGGGGTGATATGCAGTTGAAAAAGCAGACTTGAAAAGATAATTTTTCTAGCATCCTCCACAACGTAGTGGTGAAGTAGACATTCAAACTTCAGCTGCTTTGACCTTAAATCATAACAAGCTTTTCGTCCACTGCCCGCTCATACCTTTTTGAAAGCAGCCATTAGCTCAAAGGTGGCCTCTGGACTCAACTGCCTTAGAGGTATGTTTTGTTTGCAGTGTCTTTAAGTTTGAGCAGATGATTAACTTTGATAAATTGGGATATTTGCTAATGAAATTCATGGATTTCTGGTTTTTAGGGGAAGATTTGGAAATCGAGGTACTAGTAGGGTTATCTTAACATTGTTCAGAGCTGAGCAATAGGGCAGTAGCTGCCCTCTTTTTTTTTTTAGAAATACATGCTCAGCCTTTTTATTTTTGTTTGTTTGGTTTTTTTTTTGAATTAAAAAAATATATATTTTGGAAAGCTTTGCTTGTCACTACATACAGATCTGTATACTTTTTTTTAAATTGCATTTTAGGTTTTGGGGTACATGTGAAGAACATGCAAGATCGTTGCATAGGTACACACATGGCAGTGTGATCTGCTGCCTTCCTCTCCATCACCTATATCTCCCCTATTTCTCCCCGACAGACCCCAGTGTGTGATGCTTTCCTCCCTGTGTCCATGTGTTCTCATTGTTCAACACCCACCTATGAGTGAGAACAGGGGGTGTTTGATTTTCTGTTCTTGCATCAGTTTGCTGAGAATGATGGTTTCCAGGTTCATCCATGTCCCTACAAAGGACACGACCTCATCATTTTTGATGGCTGCATAGTATTCCATGGTGTATATGTGCCACATTTTCCCAATCCAGTCTATCATCGATGGGCATTTGGGTTGGTTCCAGGTGTTTGCTATTGTAAACAGTGCCTCAGTGAACATTTGTGTGCATGTGTCCTTGTAGTAGAACGATTTATAATCCTTTGGATATATACCCAGTAGTGGGATCGCTGGGTCAAATGGAATTTCTATTTGTAGATCTTTGAGGAATCACCACATTGTCTTCCACAATGGTTGAACTAATTTATACTCCCACTAATAGTGTAAAAGTGTTCCTGTTTCTCCACATCCTCTCCAGCATCTGTTGTTTCCCGATTTTTTAATGATCGCCATTCTAACTGGCGTGAGACGGTATCTCAATGTGGTTTTGATTTGCATTTCTCTAATGACCAGTGATGATGAGCATTTTTTCATATGTTTATTGGCCTCATGTATGTCTTCTTTTGTAAAGTGTCTGTTCATATCCTTCACCCACTTTTGAATGGGCTTGTTCATTTTGTTCTTGTAAATCTGTTTTAGTTCTTTGTAAATTCTGGATATCAGCCCTTTGTCAGATGGGTAAACTGCAAAAATTTTTTCCCATTCTGTTGGTTGCCGATTCGATTCACTCTAATGACTGTTTCTTTTGCTGTGCAGAAGCTGTGGAGTTTGATTAGGTCCCATTTGTCTGTTTTGGCTTTTGTTGCCAATGCTTTTGGTGTTTTGGTCATGAAGTCCTTGCCTACTCCTATGTCCTGAATGGTTTTCCCTAGATTTTCTTCTAGGGTTTTTATGGTGTTAGATCTTATGTTTAAGTCTTTAATCCATCAGGAGTTAATTTTAGTGTAAGGTGTCAGGAAGGGGTCCAGTTTCTGCTTTCTGCACATGGCTAGCCAGTTTTCCCAACACCATTTGTTAAACAGGGAATCCTTTCCCCATTGCTTGTTTCTGTGAGGTTTGTCAATGATCAGATGATTGTAGATGTGTGGTGTCGCCTCTGAGGCCTCTGTTCTGTTCCATTGGTCTATATAGTAGCTGCCCTCTTTAAACTGGCCGTGTGCTTACCAGTTACTGCAGTCCTCATTATTCCTGCTGGTAATACACCTGGGCTGATTCAGTGTTTTTCTTGTTATCTGCCTGGTACTGTGGGTTTGTTGTTCACTTCTCTGCCTCAGCTTTATCTTGTATAGATGACTCCAACTTTTAAAACAGTGTTTGAATATGACCTCTTATCCAACTTCTAATATTTATTTGCAGTGTTTTTTTCTATAGTCTTAAAAATTTTGATTTTAAAAAAAACGTGGCATACACAGTACTTTTTATTCGGCATTAGGTTATGAGATTTTTTTTTTTAATCTCTATTTTTATTAGTAGTAACAGTTTGAATGTCCTTATGGTAGAATGATTGTTACAGTCTCTCTACGTGTCTTTATCTAAATGAGTAAATAAGAAACATTTTTTTTTCTACTTGAATGAGAACCACAGAAAACATCAGTGTAGGGTCATGTTAATAAAAACCAATTAAAGAATGGGATACAAACATAAACTCTGGTTTTGAAATGAAGACGTGAAATGGAACAGTAACTTTAGCAATAAGTGACATTTTCCTAACGTTGTGGGAGATCACTGGTTCAGATATGGGACGATGTCTGTGTAACAAACTCTGGGAACACACTTCTAAATTTTTTGTTTTTTAATTTTTTTTCCTGGTCTTGGTTAGAGATGAGGTCTGACTAGTTTGCCCAGGCTGCTGTTGAATTGCTTTAAGCAATTCTCCAACCCTGGCCTCCCTGAATCCTGAGATTATACGTGTAAGCCATCACGCCTGGCCAATTTTGGATGTTTTTGATGGAAGTTTTTCTAAAATGTAGAAAATTTGCTGTAGACACCTCTACTATCTCCTTAAGATGGACTGAATTTAATCTTAAATGATTGAAGTTTAATATGGAGAACACTTGTTATTCTGGGTTCTATTGTAGTTTCTGTTTTTAATTTTTTCAGAAATGATTGAAGTGGCCTGGTAGCTTATTATTTTTTAAATTGATTCTAGATGATGGTGCATTTTATTCTTGGATCTAGTTGTAGCGGTATTTCCAACCTTTTGTTTGTTTGCTTTGCTTTCTTGTAAACCTTGAAGACGTCACCTTCTAATTAGTTGTTTCTAGTATGTTTTGTGTAGGAAAACTAAATAATTGTTCTTAACAAACACATTTGCATGTGAAGAGAAATAAATAAGTTCTAAATCTTCTACGGAATAAAGTACATGGGCTTTGGGTAGTTTTTCTTTCTCCCTGCCCCCCAGCCCTACTCCTCACCGTTCAGTATGTGTAGTTTGGCTTTGTGGAGTTTAGCACTGAGGTTGCCTGGCTCTCAACTTTGTAAACAGTTGGGGTGATGTGATACTAATGTGTTTTGCTAATTATAATTACAGTTAGGCAGGGAAGAATGGAGAGAAGAAACTGGTGAGTAACCAGGAAGGTACAGCAAACAAAATGTATACTCAGTTAGTTAAAGAGCTAAATGCTGAGTGCTCCGGAATACTCTGGTTCCATACTGAGACAATAGATTATGGACATTAAACATACTCTAAAATGTCCAACTGTAATATTCTCTACAGGAATAGAAATTGTGAATTACAAAGTATTTTATTTAAAGGAAAGTCAGTGAAAGGTAGATGATATAGGCTCATGGTACTGTGCTTGTTTGTAGTAACTATCTGTGTTACATTAACTGTGTTGCCAGTTTGGTGATTTTTTTACGTTTATATGAAGATAATTTCTTGTTTGTCTTTAATTGTATTATATTATAATGGTTAGAAAAAAACTGCCAAAGTTGGGGCATAGTGTTGGAAGAGTCTAGCTTAAAATATGGTCTATGTGGAGTACCAAAAATAGTGTAGTCTGTGTGGAGAAGGTTGAGGGCAAGGACAGTCATTGGCCATTGCTGCCAGTTTCAGTGAGAGGCCTATGTGAGATAAATTGTGGATAGGAAAGGGAGTGGACAGAAAACCACATAATGATTTCAAATCTGAGCCCCCAAGCCCAAAGTCACAGGGGCGGGCATTCCAGATTATAGGAATGATTTGCATTTGGTTTGATTTTTACATGGGCAACTCTGTGTGACACACTCGGGTAAAGATCTCCAGGTTTTTGTTATTGTTTTGTTTGTTTGTTTTTGAGACAGGGTCTCATTCTGTTGCGTAGGCTGGAGTACAGATTGTGGGGAGCCCGCCCGTGTAAATGCTTGCAAAGCGAGTTTTACAATACGGTGGGGTGGGGGGTTGAGCCCAGACATAGGGCCTCCTGAAGGAGGGGAGTCGAGATAAAAGAATCAGGAACACAGGGAATCTATTTAAAAGATAATCAGATGTTCGAAACCAAAAACTCTTGCAGTCACGAGGAACAATGTCTCCATGTGAATGTTTTTTATGAGCACCAGGAATGACTGTCACCTTTTACAACCACTGATTGTGTATCTGCCATCTTTATTGTATAGAGTAGGTCATCTAGTGATTTGCATTTCCTCTTGCAATGACGTAAACCAGAGCCTGGAAAAATGTATATATACTGAGCCTCTGAAAAATAAATTTGGTGTGGAATAAGGACTCCACATCCCTCCTGACCCCGCTTCACTGTCTCCCTTTATTTCCCGCACATTCCCCACTCAGGTTTGGAACCCTCTTGCTGGCCAAGAGTGACCGCCAGAACAGTGGTGTGACCTTCCAGCTCACTGCAGCCTTGACCTCTCTAGCTCAAGCGATTCTCCCACCTCAGACTCTCCATAGCTGGGACTGCAGGCACGCGCCACTGTGCCTGGTTAATTTTTTGATTTTTTTTGTAGAGATGAAGTCTCACTATGTTGCCCAGGCTGCTTTGTTCTTTTTTAAATGAGTAATTGATTTAATTAATGGTCATTAATGATCTTCCAAGCAACCCAAAAAGGTCTGCTTCTTCTGAGCAAAAATCTAGCAGTGGTAATTTTAACTAGTCTAGCTGTTGATTTTTATGTTAGGAAGAAGGAAGCAATGTTAAGGATAAGTGAAAAAACTATAAAACACCCCACTTGGATTCCTATAAGGGCAGTAACGTTGCTGTGTAGCAATGTGAAGATTTTGCCTTAGTGTTAGTGAGGATAGTCTGACCCGGCTAGGTTGCAGGAAATAGCAGTGCTGAGAATACTTCTTAGGGAATGTAGTCTCCCTTTGATGTTGAGTGAATTCATTTTGAAGCTACTACAGATGCTCCTTGACTCATCGTAAGTTCAAAATACTGTAAATCGAAAATGTATTCATTGTTGGCAAGAGAGATGATGGTTCTTTGTATAATTTTTCAACTTTATGATGGTGAGAAAGTTTGGCAGAAAACTTAACGGTAAGTTAAGTCGTAAGGAGTGACCCTCCACTTAATGATGGGTTATGTCACAATAAACCCATCATAAGGTTGAAAAATCTGAATCGTTCTAAGTTGGTTACTATACGTACAGTCCACCTGTACTACTACAAGTAAACTATGTGAGGTGTGTACAGTGAGAACATTGTTGTTTAGTCACCAGGATTTATTATGTGTCTATGACTGTTATGAGTCATGAAGCGACAGTATTGAGAAGAAAAGTAAGAAATACTGAGTTTGTTGGAGTAGATGAAGTGCCAAAACATAAAAATAGACTTTCAGTTATGGATTGTACTTGCCCTTGAGGACTTGTTAAGCTTGAGGGATATCAGGAGTTGGGGAAGACTTTGAGGTAGAAGAGAATGGCATGTAAGATGCCTGTCTGTGTCAGGGAAGAAGAATTGCTAACTGGGCCGTGATAACCGGGACTTTCATTATTCCAGGCGGCAGTAACTAGGAGACACAATGTGATGGAATGGTGGTTGGAGCACACGTTGAAGAGTTAGGTCATGGTTGATGAATTAGGTGATGGGGTCTTGGATTAGAATGATTGTAGAAATAAGGATAGAATGAGACATGACATGGAAGAAAAACTGGTAAAACTGGGCAGATGTTTAATGTGAAAGTGGCAAAACTTAGGGTTCACTGTTGAATTTAAATCTTAGGCTGTTTTATTGGAGGGAGTGTGGTCTGATAAAATGTTGAAGACCTCGGTCTTGGAAGTTAAAAATGTCTAAGATTTTGAGTCTAGATAGAAGCTTATAGGTTGAGGTGGGTGTCAGAGTCTGGGATTTTATCTTATTTGCATGCTAATACTTTGGAACTGGATAAAACTTTGCACAGATCTTTTAATCTCTGGCTAGTTATTTGGGAAGCAGTGCTCTAGGTAGTTGGATTGTGGAAGTTTAGTGAATCTGGAGTGGAGATAGAGATTAGGTTTAAAGATACAGTAGCACATCTTCTCTTTCTGTAGTTGGAATTAGGCTATTCAGTTCAAAAATATGATTGACATGTGAACTGTGAACTTCTGTTTCAGAGACAAATGGAGAATAATGTGATCTTTCATTTTAGGCAAATGTACATATATGATTTGTGGAGCAGAATTTACTTTCCATCTGTTTTTGCTTGTATTGATGATGGCAGGACATATGTATA
This sequence comes from Callithrix jacchus, assembly GCF_049354715.1. Taxonomy (NCBI): domain Eukaryota; kingdom Metazoa; phylum Chordata; class Mammalia; order Primates; family Cebidae; genus Callithrix; species Callithrix jacchus. The sequence continues at coordinate 4,736,391 of NC_133509.1, read as the reverse complement.
TATACATTTGAACTTTGAATTTAGCTTTCAAAAGAACACAGATAGAATTCTATACTTATGATTGATAGAGTATTAATTTACTACCCCTTTTCCTAGGAATTAAGTGGGATAATTTGTAAAAGTGCCAAAGACTCTAAAGTATTATACAAATATTATTAAAATTATGTTGTTTCCAGACCTACTTTATTTGGAATCTATTAGTTACAAAATACAGATGGATAAAATCTATTTTTAATAGTTAGAATATTAGAATATCATTATCAAACATTAGAAAATGAAATTGAAGAAAATTTATAATTTATCGTCCAACACAATTTTATCACTTTTTAATATTAATCATTTAGTCTTTTAAAATGCCTATTATGGATTTACATTGTAGTATTTGTGTAGTTCTGTATACCTTTAAAAAAACTAATGTATAGTTAATGGCTGGGTGTGGTGGCTCATGTCTATGATCCTAGCACTTTGGGAGGCCCAGCTGGGAGGATCATTTGAGGCCAGGAGTCTGAGACCAGCCTGGTCAACATAGCAAGACCCTATCTCTATGTAAAAAAAAAAAAAAATATATATATATATATTTTTTTAGATATATATATATATTTTATTATATGTATGTTTATTTTTATATATGTAAATATATATATAAATAAACAGAAGAAAAACCTAATGTATAGTTAAAATGCATATGCAAAGCAGACACTGAGATATTTATGAGTACTAAAAAAATGAAGTCATGTCATTCCTGTTTATACCATATATTTTCTATTTTATAGATATTTCTGTTCTTTTTTTTTTTCTCCCAGAGGCAGATTCTTGCTCTGACACCTAGGCTGAAATGTAGTGGTGTGATCCTGGCTCACTGCAGCCTCTGCCTCCTGGGTTTTTTTTTTTTTGTGCCTCAGCCTCCAAGTAGCTGGGACTACAGGTGTGTGCCACCATGCTCCTATAATTTTTGTATTTTTAGTAGAGGTGAGTTTCACCATGTTGGTCAGGCTGGCCTCAAACTCTAGACCTCAAGTGATCCTCCTGCCTCAGCCTCCCAAAGAGTTGGGATTACAGGTGTGAGCCATCATGCCAAGACTCAATATTGCTCTCTTTATTTCAAGCTTTCTAGTTATGTTACTCATCTTACTAGAATAGGAATGTTAAGAGGGAAGAAGTAACTTTTTTTTTTTTTGAGACAGAGTTTCGCTCCTTTCCCAGGCTGGAGTGCAATGGCTCAATCTTGGCTCACCGCAACCTCCGCCTCCTGGGTTCAGGCAATTTTCCTGCCTCAGCCTCCTGAGTAGCTGGGATTACAGGCATGCGCCACTGTGCCCAGCTAATTTTTTGTATTATTAGTAGAGGCGGGGTTTCACCATGTTGACCAGGATGGTCTCGATCTCTTGGCCTTGTGATCCACCCGCCTCGGATTCCCAAAGTGCTGGGATTACAGACTTGAGCCACCGCGCCTGGCCCTTTTCTTCTTTTTAAAATTTTTTAAAATTTTTTTAAGAGGGAAGTAACTTTATTCTTAGTCTTTATGTTTTAGGATCTAGCACAGTGTCTCACATTAGGATTTGGTAATAAGTATTATTAAGACCACAGAATTGTTAAATACATTGCTTGGTAAGTGGACTGGACTTCTGGATACATGTTATACACCCATTTTCATTCAGCAGATGTTGGCATTAGTGAAGCAGCCTTCATAGTACTGGCTGTCAGCTATCTTACAGAAATTGTTTCATTACATGAAAGTGAATGTCATGATTTCTGTTAAAATTGGAATGTTGGTATAGTAAAATTAGAAGTGACCTCCTCCAGTTAGTACAGTAAATTATTAGCACCCTCAAATGTATATTCTAAAGGTTAGGTATTCTAATCTAGCATAACGGAGAGCATAATTTTGTTGACCGCTTTGGAGATGGATTGGCCCTGATGCTTATAAATTGGTTCAGAAACCAGAATTTAATTTTGGCAAAAATTTATAAAGTACTTTTTCTGGTAGCCCATAAAATTCACTTGTACCCATACAGTAGCAGAAGTCTGTTAGTAACTCTGTGATCCCTAGGAACAGCAGGCCATTTAGTAGGGAGGAGCCCTTTTTCTTTGGTGTAGAGCAAGCTCTCCCACAGTGGTTCCCAGCTAGGAGGCAGAGGCAGATGTTTTGGGATATCTTAGGGGAGAAGGATGGGTTAATGACAGTGGGTTTAAGATGAGATGCAGGGTGTGAGGCAGATGTACATTGAAAGTGGGGTGGCGGCTGTGTGAGTGTGAAAGTGATGGAGGTAGGTTGAAAGTCATATTCTCTTACCGTCTGTACTTGTGTCTTATTAGAAATTTTATGAAAGATTTAATATAACTCATAGGTTCAGAAAAAAGAATAAAATAAATTGTATAAAAGAATTTCATATCAGCATAGAAATCTTTCTTATATACACATTTCAGTTTTTTGATTTTTAAATTGTATTTTGTAACTTAGTGGTAAAAATTTATTACATTCAATAGATTTTAATCATTCGTGCTTAATTTATAAAATGTATACATTTGTTTTGTATAATTTAAAAATCATACAATTTAAACTCTAAATTTGTGTATAATTTATAAAAGCACTCCTTTGACTTGTGAGCCAGCTTGCATTCTTTTTACTTTAGAGACTAGCTAATTTCAAAAATGGGTGTGTTGAAATATGCTTTTGATTGTAGACACACCCTCCTATCTTGAACTTTCACTTGTAACTGTTAGGTGTAGATGTTTGCTTCTAGAAGATCATTTGACTTGTTTCTAGTGAAGACATGGATACTGGCTTCAGTTTGAAGTCCTTTTGTAGAAGTAGCTTTTCACAGAGTGCATTAATGGCCCTTAAATATATTGCTGAAATATAGGGCATGATAGTTCCTGGAAGCCTACCCTTGTCATATAGGAGAACAGTTTTGTTAGTGGCATTTAGTGCCTCAAGATTTGAGCAAATATGTATATCAAATAAAGGAAGCATTGGTCAACACAGTATGATGCCTATGATGTAGTTGATGACTCAGTAGGAAGGAAATGTACTTGGATGTTGGGGAAAAATGCTCTTGGTACCTAATTTTGAAATTATACAAATGAAAAGTCTGTTGAAACAAGTTGATTACAAGTAATTTTTTTTGAGGAATGCAAATATGCCAGGCTTAGCTTACTCTTACATCCTTTCATTTATTGTAATTGAGTTTTTCTGTAAATACGAAGATCTGTAATATCAAAACATCATTGTAGATTTTCCTCTCCCATTCTTAAGACTGTACAATCAACTTTTTGGATTTATATAGGAAAAAACTTGCTTATTTGTTATAAGATATTTCTGTCTCACACCAAGGTGATGATATTTACCCACCATCGGTAAGATATTTTTTTTTTTTCTTCTGATGTTAATGACATTTTCATTCTGTTTTTTTTTTTTTGCCCATTTCTTTAATTTGTATTGGAACAGAAGATTGTTAAGTTTTGCATTCAAGGATTGGGAAGGAAGCTAATACTTAGAAGCGTACTTGGAAAGTGAGATGCTACCTACCTGTGGAATATGGAAAAAAATCATAATGGCTGGCATTTGTTGGGGTACTTAATGTCAGGCATTGTTGTTAGGTTTTTTTTTTTTTGAGTCGGAGTTTCGCTCTTGTTACCCAGGCTGGAGTGCAATGGCGCGATCTCGGCTCACCGCAACCTCTGCCTACTGGGTTCAGGCAATTCTCCTGCCTCAGCCTCCTGAGTAGCTGGGATTACAGGCACGCGCCACCATGCCCAGCTAATTTTTTGTTTTTTTTTAGTTGAGATGGGGTTTCACCATGTTGACCAGGATGGTCTTGATTCCTTGACCTCGTGATCCACCCACCTCAGCCTCCCAAAGTGCTGGGATTACAGGCTTGAGCCACCGCTCCCGGCCCTGTTTTTAGGTTGTTTTGTGTATCATATATTAAGTCAGTCTTCACAAGATCTCTATGAGATAGGTGTTGTTATTCTCATTTTATAAATGAGAGAGGAGAATCAGAGAGGCTTCCTTATCCAGAGTAAGGAAAGTCAAATAGTTATCAAGGGAAGCCAGTATTTGAATATAGTCGGTCTGGCTTCAGAATCCCTCCTCTCATACACTGTACTGTCTCTCAGAAACATACCTCATGCTTTAAAAAGTTTAGTTTGGTGGGATGAATTATCATTCTTAGATCTTGCCTTTACTTGTAGGCTCATTTTATCCTCAAAGCATAATTTAGGCTGTTTGTACTTCAGTGTTTGAACCATTTTCCTTTTAGTCGAGTTCTTTATAGAAGGTGTTTTATTTTTTGGGTTTGAAAAAATGTTTACAATTGAGGGAAGAAAAGCACCTTGCAGAAAGAACATTATGTATAAAACCATTTCAGTTTTGTCATAGATAAATACATGTGTAATCATTTTTAAAAGTCTGAGAACAGATACCAACTTTCTGGGTGGTGAGATCCATAATGCACTTTTGTAATCAGGAAAGTAATTTTTTAAAAGGCAGATTACCTTTAGTAAATAGCAGTATCCTGGTGACTTTGAGAAAAGTTATGGGAAATAAATACTGTTCTTAAATTGCAAAAAGGGAGAGCTCCCCTAAGCTCTCCTGAGGCAGGGAGGCCAAGTTATGTTTTCTCTGTTTTTTAGAACCTACTGGTCATTTTTCTACCACTCTTGCATGTGATTTTTTGTATTACATTACTTAGTTTTTCCCCCTTTTAAATAGAGATAGGATCTTACTATGCTGCCCAGGTTGGTCTTGAACTCTCGAGCTCAAGTGATTCTCCCAAAGATTACTTTCGGCCTCCCAGTGTGCTAGGATTACATAATTTTTGATAAGTGATCTGTTTTCTCCATCTCATAGATCCAATTTAGTTATTTTTCTGGTAATTTTACATGTAGTCTTTGCTTGATATACTATGCTTCTTTTTTTTAATCCTGAAACTTTTCATACTTTCTGAAAGGTTGAGAGTATACATAGTAATTAATATTTGTATGCCTTTCACCTAAATTTATTTTAATGGTTACCTTTTACCACATTTGCTTTATCTCTCTTTTTAATATATGTTCTTTTTTTCCCTCTATCATTTGAATATAAGTTGTAGTCTAAATACTTCAGTATGCTTGCATTTCATAAGAGTAAGGACACTGTGCTACGTAACTAAGGAGATTTTTTTCTTAAGTTTGGAGATGTTCAAATTTCCCATGGGACTTGTAAGTGTTAGGTACCATGTGACTGCAGTATATTCTTTGTGAAGGCTAGCTTTGTGGCAACTAAAACTGAGAACAAGAAAGTAAAATGCTGTTGGTGCATTTTTCTGTGTAGCTGAAATAAAGTAACAGAAGAAAAAGAAGACAACCTTGATACTGCAGAGTAACTACCCTGTAGGGTGGAGCTATTTTATGTAGGAATAATAGCACAGTAACATAGCCTTGAGCTTATTACATCATTATGGCCCCTTCTGGTGAAGATGTTAATAAGGATAAGCCTGGCTTAAGAAGACGTTAAAGTAGGAGGAAAATTAATAATTCATCAAATGGATATTTAGCAAGATATAATTACTTAGAAACTGTCCTTAAGTGGAAGCTGTCATTTTCCATTGATGTCAGATTAGTAACATTTTATTGTCCTCTAGGTTGAATGTATTTTATTTTCATCGTTGTCAGTTAACATCTGTTTCTCCGCTGCTGAGGTCTTTATCTGAAAGTGCCTTTTGTAAGTACACTTGACTCTCTGTATCTGTGAGTTTCGCATTCTTGGATTCAACCAACCACGAATGAAATATATTTTAAAAAGTAAAATTGGGTCTGTACTGAACACATACAGACTTTTTTGTTGTTATTATTTCCTAAACAACACAGTACAACAACTATTTATATAGGATTTACATTGTAATATGCATTATAAGTAATCTGGAGATTATTTAAAACATACATGGTTATGCGCATAGGTTAAATGGAAATACTGCATCATCTGATGGATCAAATCCATGGATTATGATAACTGTGGGAGGTCCTTGAACCAACCCTCCAGGGATACCGAAGGACAACTCTATTCTATTCTTTATCAGAAGGGATAAAATTAGGAATTAAGATTGGCATTCTTTGAGTCCTTCCCTGTTGTTTATTTTGTCCTGTGTTTGTATAATATATCTTACAGTGATGAAAGAACCTGGACTGGGAGGGTGTAGCAAGGAGTAAGGATCAGGATAGAGTAGGTGATAAGGAATCGGAGTAGACGATTAGGCAGCTTGGAACTAGGGAATCAGGAAGATCTGTACAACAGGGAGAGATTCCCACATTCGAAGGTGCGCGGGTCAGAGGCCAAGCTCTGTTCAGATAGAGATGGGTGAATAGTTAATATGTTTCAGTGAGATTTGATGATACCACATGCTCTGCCTCTACTTTTTGAGCTTTTGACTGATTGCTAAAGTTTAGGAATAAATCTCAGTTCATAGGTCCAGTCTCTGCATGTGGGAACAGGCAATTTGGTGGTATCTGACTGAGGTAACTAGTACAAGGGTTGAAGATTAGTCAGGGCTCCCGTGGAGTAAACTATGCCTATTTCAATCACTAGCTGTGGAAATCAAGGGTACACATATTTTTTTTTTTTGGTCTATAAAAAGTATATTCTTTTTTATTATTTCATTACTTGTTTTCCACATCTGAGAGGTAGACATCAGTTTAGTTTTTGAAAGGTGTTTTGCCATATGCTGTATTTTGATAGAATTTTTTTCTTTTCAGTTTTTGTTTTTTTTTGAGACAGGATCTCACTTTTTCACCAGGCTGGAGTGCAGAGGCATGATCTTGGCTCATTGCAGCCTGGACTTTCTAGGTTCAAAGAATCCTCCCACAGATGGATGCCACCATACCCAGCTAGTTTGTGTATTTGTTTTAGAGATGTGCCATCTTGCCCTGGCTGTCTTTTCAGTTTTTTGTAGTCATGTCAGAAACATGGTGACTTACCTTGTTTATGATGAAGGTAATTAGACTCATTGTAGGTTATCATGAAATTATTGAAATCAAAATTGCATTCTTGGTATTGCCTCCTATTTGCTGTATGACATTGGGTTTGTTACATGTCACTCAAACCTCAGTTTTCTTCAAAATGGGCTAATTGCTCTCACTTGATTGGATGGTTTAAATGAAAAAATGTAGAGCAGTACAGAGCCTGGTAGATAAGTGCTGTACACATTTTAATTATCATGACATCCAATTCATAAGCATTATTGTTTAAACAAGAAGTTTGTGTAATCAGGATATTTTTCTGTCTATGGTAAGCTTTCAGGGTACATTTAAAAAATCAGGATACTTTTTAAAGTAAAATAGGCATATATAGTTTGGGATTTTTAATTTTTCCCTTTATGTCAAATGTGAAACTCAAAACATCATTAAAAAAATCTTTAAGCCAGATTTTAATATGAATTTGAATATATTGGATTTCTTTTTCTTTCTTTCTTTTTTTTTTTTGAGACAGTTTCGTTGTTGTTACCCAGACTGGAGTGCAATGGCGCGATCTCAGCTTACTGCAACCTCCGCCTCCTGGGTTCAAGCAATTCTCCTGCCTCAGCCTCCCGAGTAGCTGGGACTACAGGCACGCGCCACCATGCCCAGCTAATTTTTGTATTTTTAGTAGAGACGGGGTTTCACCATGTTGACCAGGATGGTCTCGATCTCTTGACCGCGTGATCCACCCGTCTCACCCTCCCAAAGTGCTGGGATTACAGGCGTGAGCCACCGCGCCTGGCCTGAATATATTGGATTTCTAAAATGAGAATGAGTCCAACAGCCTTAGTGTAATATTGTGAATCTGTTATATAATGATAAACTCAAGATATCCTATTAAAGTCAGGGACAAAGTAAATGCCCACATTCACTGTTAATCGGCGTGGTTTGGTAGTCCTAGTTAGCATAGTAAGTAAAAAAAAAATAATAAATAGATGAATAAAATAATTAAATGTGCAAAGTAGAACCAGTAAAAGGCCAAGAAAGAAAATAAAGAATATTTTTGGAATTATGCCTGCAAAATCTAGGGGCTCATGAATTCCCTATAGAGGTTGTGTGTTTTCTCCCTCAGTTTCTGTGGGGATTGGTTCCATGAATCCAAGTCCCTTATATAAAAAGGCATAGTATTTGCATATAACCTACGCACATCCTTCCCTGAACTTTATTTTTGTTTTAAAGGGTTAAACAATAAAGCCTTTATCTGAACAAATCAGGGTAGAATGAGGCAGGCAGTTTCAGGATTGGCTGATTCAGAAACTGACTGGACAAATCCATCTCAGCTACCAACATTGTCCACCAGAAAGGGGGACCTCTGGAAATCCACTGCAGCCCCAGCCCAGGACTTTTGGGCAAGAGCTGGGTCATTTCCACACAGAAGCCCCTTTAGGGAGGGGACGAAGAACCACCAGCTTCTCTTTACTCATCCAGCTGCAGTGGATCTGTCCATCTACATTGTGGATGGACAGAGCGGTTCAACTGCTGGCTGACAGCTCACTCTCAAAGGTCACTGTCAGAGCTCTTCTCTTTTATGTTCAGACTTTGTTGAACAATGAGGCAGCACCTTCCATGCACTCGCTTAGGGTTTCTCCGTGTGGGTCAGGCTGGTCTCGAACTCCTGACCTCAGGTAATCTGCCTGCCTCAGCTTCCCAAAGTGCTAAGATAACAGGTGTGAACCACTGCACCTGGCCTTTCCATACACTCTTAAGGGCCTTTCTCCAGTGTGAACTCTAATGCTTAATGGGGTTAGGCCTTGACTGTATGCTTTTTTACATCTGCGGCACTTCCACACTTACAAGGCCTTTCTCTGTGTGAACTTTCATGTGCCAAGCAAGGTGGAAGTGTCTGCTTGCCCATATTTCCTGAACACATAAGGCCTTGTTGCATTATGAATTCTTTTATATGCTCTAAGATAGAAATTGTGGCTGAAGAATTTTCCTCATCTATAACACCTAGAAGTCTGTTTTCCAGTGTGAACTTTCTGGTGCTCAACAAATGTGTCTTTACAGATGAAAAGACTAGCCACATGATCTGCACGCAAGTAAGGCCTTTCTCCACTATCAGTTCCCTGGTGCTGAACAAGTAGGATCTTTTGATAAAGGATTTATTACATTAAGCTCAGTCTTTTTTTTTTTTGAGGTGGAGTCTTTGCTCTGTCATTCAGACTGGAGTGCAATGGCATGATCTCAGCTCACTGCAACCTCTGCCTCCCTGGTTCAAGCAATTTTCCTGCCTCAGGCTCCTGAGTAGCTGGGACTACAGGCACATGCCATCATGTCTGGCTAAATTTTGTATATTTAGTAGAGATGGGGTTTCACTATGTTGGTCAGGCTGGTCTTGAACTCCTGACCTCAGGTGATCTGCCTGCCTTGGCCTCCCAGAGTGCTGGAATTATAGGCTTGAGCCATCGTGTCCGGCCTTAGACCTCATGATCTCTTTGGAGTGTGAGGGTTGGAGATGGAGCCAAAGAATTTCCCACAATCCGTGTGTTTATAACGTATAGCTTTGTTGTGAATTCTTTTCTGTGCTGTAAAGTAGGAGCTGTGACTAAAGGTTTTCCCACATTCACTGCACTCCTAAGGCTTTACTGCATCATTGCTTTTTCTGTTACTTAATAAGTATGTCTTTGCAGCTGAAGGCTTTCTCACATTCACTGCACTTGCAGTCCCTTTGTTCAATATGAAAGGCTTCCCTACTGTCAATACTTTGGTGTGGCTTCTTCCCCATTGGGAGAGGCCTGGTGCTTGAAAACTTCAGAGATTTTCAAGAAGTATTTCCCACCCTTCCTGCAAGTGGAAAGCTTGGAGATCTGCAGATCTTCACAAACACAAGGCTCTTTTCCTTCTAGAAGGTTTCTGCCTGCTGCCTCTGGATCTGGTCAAGGTTAAATGAACAGAAGTCTCCACCACATGACTTCCGTGTGTGTGGTTGCTACTCAGAGGATGTCCCCATTGTCCAGCCAGATGGAGAAAATGTCTTTCAGCACCAGGCAACACATGTCATAGGGGTGGGCTTTCTGACCTGCCTTAGGAGTTCTCAGCTGTTACACCTCTTAAACACCCTGCTTGGAAGGTATATGTTCATCCTCCACTCCATAGCAGCTGCCTTGGGTAGGGTCACCTCAGGGTCGTTTGTTGCCTTCTGAGCCTCACTGCAAAATGCCCTCTCATATACTTACATTTTAATTTTTTAATTTTTTTGAGACTGGGTCTCACTCTCTTACCTAGGTTGGAGTGCAGTTGTACAATTATGGCTCACTGCAGCCTCGACTTCCGTGTCTCAGGTGATTCTCTCACCTCAGCCTCTTAAGCAACTGGGACTTCAAGTGTGTGCCACCATGCCTGGCTAATTTTTTGTAGTGTTTTTTTTTTTTTTTAAGAGATGGGGCTTTGCTATGTTGCGTAGGCATGACTCTTACTCCTGGGCTCAAGCAGTCTGCCCGCCTCGGCCTGTAACCCCAGGGTGTTAGAATTACAGGCATGAGCCACTGCACCTGGCCCCTCCCATACACTTTAAATTATCTCCAGATTTCTTACAGTACATAATGTAATGTCACCACATTACTTCATTTGTGTGGATTCAACATAGTACTCAGTGCACAGCGAATTCAGGTTTTGCCTTTTGTAACTTTGTGGAATTTTTTTCCCCTTCAATATATTGAATCCACAGTTGGTTAAATTCAATAATGTGGAACCCATGAATACAGAGGACCGACTGTATCAGTGAGGGTTTTCCAGAGAGACAGCACCAATAGGATATGTATATGTACGATAGATACATGAGAGAGGATTTATTAGGGGAATTGACTTAACCAATTATGGAGACTGGGAAGTCCTATGATAGGCAGTCTGCAAGTTGGAGACCCTAGGATGCTGGTAGTGCGACTTATTTTAGTTTTAATGTCTGGGAAGCAGGGAAGCTGGTATTTAAGCTGGTATTTTCACTCTGTCTGAGGCTGAAGCCCATGGAGCATGGAGTCCTGATGTCCAAGGGGAAGGGGGGAGAATTAGCTTTTCCTTTGCCTTTTTGCTTTTTCCTGGTCCCTAGCCCATTGGATGATACCTGCCCACAGTGTAGGTAGATCTTCCCGTCAGCTCACCTCTCCACACAGCAGCCTTTTCCGGAAGCACCCTCAGAGACACATCCTGAAATAGTGCTTTACCAACTCTCTAGGTCTTCCGTAATCCAGTCAAGTTGACACCTAAAATTAACTACCACAGAGGTCCGTGGATCTCAGGTTAGTAGTCCTCTTGTAAAGGAAAATAAGGTGGATTGCAGCCAAACACGATGAAACTAAGTGTTGAAGTGACTTACGAAAGACTTGATCCATTTTGTAATACTTCACTTATTCCTCTCTGCTGTTGTGTGAAACTGGAGATAGAAGGCCGAGGCGGGTGGGTCACGAGGTTAAGAGATTGAGACCATCCTGGTCAACATGGTGAAACCCCGTCTCTACTAAAAATACAAAAAATTAGCTGGGCGTGGTGGCGCGTGCCTGTAATCCCAGCTACTCAGGAGGCTGAGGCAGGAGAATTGCCTGTTCCCAGGAGGCGGAGGTTGCGGTGAGCCGAGATCACGCCACTGCACTCCAGCCTGGGTAACAAGAGCGAAACTCTGTCTCAAAAAAAGAAAATGTGTAAATAAGCACAGCAGTGCTGTAAAAGCAGCTGGAACTGACTGGCCTTCGGGTAATAGTTTGCCGACCCTTGTTTTGCATTATTTGGAGACTCTTTCTACTCTACATTGCCTGAGACATCAGTTGAAGTGTTTTTTGCTTCAGTGGTAGCCCCCGTGCTACCTAGCCCTACTGATGTGCTGTTAAATGCTCATATTAAAGCAAGCGTGTAGAAAAAAGAAACACAGGTTGAGTGTCCCTTATTTGAAATACTTGAGACCAAAAGTGTTTTGGATCTTTAAATTTTCACATTTTAGGAATATATGCATTATACTTACCGTTTCCTAATGTGAAAATCCAAAGTGCTTCAATGAGCAATTTTTTTTTTTTTTTTTGGCAACAGAGCCTCCTTCTATTGGTTAGGCTAGAGTGCAGTGGCGCAATCTTGGTTCAGTGCAACCTGCGCCTCCTGGGTTCAAGTGATTCTCCTCCTTCAGCCTTTTGAGTAGCTGGGAGTACAGGCATGTGCCACCACAGCTGGCTAATTTTGTATTTTTACTAGAGATGGTGTTTGGCCAAGTAGGCCAGGCTGTCTCGGACTCCTGACCTCAAGTGATCCACCTACCTTGGCCTCCCAGTGTGCTGGGATTACAAGCATGAGCCCCTGCGCCTGGCTGAACATTTCTTTTGAGCATGTCAGAGCTCAAAAAATTTTAGATTTTGGAACATTTTGGATTTTAGATTTTTGGATACTCAACCTGTATAGCTACTGGTAGAAGTCATGGAATTTCCGAATGAAGAAAGGTTACAGGGCTTCTCAATCTTGAATTTGCATGCAGATCACTCCGGGGTAGTCTGGGGTAGAGCCCGAGGCACTTACGGGGTTAGTTCTGCGGGGAGTCTGAGATTGTGCATGGCTAACACTTTCCTTGGAGATTTAACCTGTGCTGTTAGTCCCTGAAACACAGTTTGCATTAGCAAGGTTCTGTGCTCAAGAAATTGCAAAATGCTAAACATGGAAAAAGATTTAATTGGACAAAGACTTAAACATCCATAAACATGATTTTCAGTTTCAGTGGTAATAATTGGAAGAACTTGTTAGTTGAACCCATGGTGAGTAGTAGGCCTCCATATTTTCTTTTCTTTCTTTTTTTAAAAAAATAGAGACAGGGTCTCAATGTGTTATCCAGGCTGGTCTCAAACTCCTGGGCTCAAGCAGTTCTGCTTCAGCCTCCCAGAGTGCTGAGATTACAGTTGTGAGCCACTGCCCATGGCTCATATTTTATTTTAGTCTCAGTGTTAAGTTGGACCTTCAGGTCTTCTAAGAAGTTCTTAAAAATGGTTCCGTTGCTATTTTCTCAATGAATATTTTTCCTTGATGTTAGTTTCCCCCAATGTTCTTTTAAAACCTGTAGCCACTGGTTGTCATTTAATCTTTCATTTCCCCATCTCTTACTAGTTTTGTCCTATTAGCAAACTACAGTTATGTAGGAATATTGAATCATTACAGGCTGTTTAGTATTGGAAGTGAGTAGAAAGTTAAGTTCACTTATTTTACTGAGAAGATAAAGTTGGAATATTTAGATTTATCTTTGTTTTCGATTCTGGATTTAAAAAAATTTTTTAACTTGGAAATTTTATGACTTTCGTAACTTATAAATTTTACATCTTAGGGAAAATGTAGAATGTCTAGAAACTCACTTTGATGCAACACTTTCTTTTTTTTTTTTTAAAAATATAGATGGAATCTTGCTGTGTTGCCCAGGCTGGTCTCGAATGCCTCACTTTAAGCTATTTTCCTCAGCCTTCGAAAATGCTGGGCTTATAGGTATGAGCCACCACACCCGGCCTCAATATTTTTATTAAAAAAAAAAAAAATAATCTGGCGTGGTGGCTGAGGCCTGTAATCCCAGCACTTTGGGAGGCCAAGGTGGGCGGAGGTGGGGAATTCTACACCATGCTGACCAACATGGAGAAACCCCATCTCTACTAAAAACACAAAATTAGCTGGGCATGGTGGCATATGCCTGTAATCCCAGCTACTTGGGAGGTTGAGGCAGGAGAATCACTTGAAACCCAGGAGACGGAGGTTGCAGTGAGCCGACATAGCACCATTGCACTCTAGCCTGGGCAGCAAGAGCGAAACTCCCTTTAAAACAAACAAACAAAAAGCAAATAAAATCTAGTTAGCTTTATTGAGGTATAGTTTACATTCAGTAACATTCAACTCTTTTTTAAGTGTACACATTTATAAATTTTGAGAAATGTATTTACTTGTATAGCTACCTCAATAGTCATAATATAAAACACATCAATCCAAAAAGCTCCCTCTTCTATTTGTAGTAAATTCAAAATACTTTCTAATTTCCTTTTGATTTCTTCTTTGACCCATGAACTATTTAGAAATGTAAGTCCTAATATTTGGGGACTTTTCTGCATATCTGTTATTGACTTAATTCTACTTTAGTCAGAAAACATACTCTTAAGCATTTATTCTTTCAAAATTTATGGAAACATGCTTTGTGGCCTAGGATTGAGGTCTATCTTTGTGACTGTTCCATGTGACCTTAAAAAGAAGTACATTCTAGCTCTGCAGTCCAGTTCTTTGTCTTGAAGATTTTAATAATCTTACTAAATTTTTTGTCTAGTTATTCAGAAAGGAGTGTTACAGTTTCTAACTCTAGTCACAGATTTTTCTGTTTTACCAACTTTTTCTTCACCTACTTTGAAGCTCTGTTATGTACATAAATATTTAGGCTTGTTGTATTCTCTTCTTGAATTATGAAATGTTCCTCTTTATCCCTCATAATTTTTGTTTTGTTTTGTTTTGAAGTTTACTTTTTCAGATATTACTATAGCCACTCTAGCTTTCTTTGCATTAGCTTTTGTATGTTACATATTTTCCCATATTTTTTACTTTAACTCATCTTTATTTTTGTGTTAGCATATATTTACATTTTCCTTCTTTAAAAAATAACAAGGCTGCTGTGTCACCTCATGCCTGTAATCCCAGAACTTTGGGAGGCCAAGCCAGTAGGATTACTTTATACCAGGAGTTCAAGACTAACCTGGGCAACATAGCGACAGAAAAAAAATAAAAAGATTAGCCAGGCTGGGTGTGGTGGCTCACACCTGTAATACCAGCACTTTGGGAGGCCGAGGTGGGTGGATCACCTGAGGTCAGGAGTTTGAGACCAACCTGGCTAGCATGTTGAAACCCCATCTCTACTAAAAATACAGAAATTAGCCGGCATGGTGGTGTGCGCCTGTAATCCCAGCTGCTCAGGAGGCTGACGCAGGAGAATCACTTGAATCTGGGAGGTGGAGGTTGCAGTGAGCCAAGATTGCGTCACTGCACCCCAGGAGACTGGGTGATGAGTAAAACCCTGTCTCAAAAAAAAAAAAGATTAGCCAGGCATGGCATAGTGATGCATCAGTTTCCAGTTACTTGGAAGGGTAAGGTGACAGGGTTGCTTGAACCTAGGAGGTTGAGGGTACAATGAGCTATAATCATGTCACTACACTCCAGCCTGGGCAACAAGTGAGACCCTGTCTTTTAAAAAACAGAAAGTGAAATGACAGCTTTTGCCTTTTAATTGTTATGATAGATCATTTACTTTCCCTACTACTTCCCCTTCCTTTCCTTTCCTTCCCTTCCTTCCCTTCTCCTTCCCTTCCCCTTTCTTCTTTCCTTCCCGTTCCTCCCTCCCCTTCCCCCTTCTCCCCTCTCCCCTCCCCCTTCCTCTTTCCCCCTTCCCCCCTTCCCCCTCCCCCTTCCCCCTTCCCTTATTTTGGAGATAAAGGTCTCTCTCTGTTGTCCAGGCTAGAATGCAGTGGCCATTCACAAATGTGGTCTTAGTGCATTGCCGCTCCAAACTCCTGGGTTTAAGCAGTCCTCCCACCTCACTATCCTGAGTAGCTGGGACTATAGGTGCACACTGCTGTACCTAGCTATATCATTTACTTTTAATGTAATTATTCATATGGCTGAGTTTTAAACTATCATCTCTCTATTTGTTTTCTGTTCCATCTGTTCATAGTTCTTTTACCCCTTTTCTTGCATTCTGGGGAGTAATAATATACTTTTCTTTTCTTTTTTTTTGGAGACCGAGTCTCGTTCTGTCGCCCAGACTAGAGTGCAGTGGCACGATCACTGCAGTCTCCACCTCACTGCAAACTCCACCTGGATTTAAGTGATTATCGTACCTCAGCTTCCTTGGTAGCTGGGATTACAGGCATCTACTACCGTGCCTGGCTAACTTTTGTATTTTTTGTACAGATGGGGTTTCATCGTGTTGGCCGAACTGGTCTCGAGTTCTTGACTTCAAGTGATCCACCCACTTCAGCCTCCCAATATATACTGTTAAAAATGATTCAGTTTTATCTCTGCTGTTGGCTTAATGATATGCCTGTTGGATTTTTAAGAGGTTGTTCAGAGTGTACAGTATCTATAATTTATCACTGTATACTATAAAATCATATTTCACTTCATATAGAGTATATGTACACTTTGTTTCTCCTCTTTTCTGTTGTGCTGTTGTTGTTACACATTTTAATTCTGTGTGTCATAAATTCCACAGTACATTGTGTCTTAATAAATACATTCACTTTGAAAGAGATTAAAAATGAGAAAATAAATCCTTTAAATTTTCTTATATATTCATTATTTCTGTCACTATTCTTTGCATCAGTGCTGATTTCCATCTGGTATTATTCCTTCTCTCTGAAAAACTTTATTATTTCTATTAATGGAGGCTACCAGTGATGCATTATAAGCTTTGAAACCCAGAAGGGCTTTCTTTTACCTCCTTTTCCCGCCTTCATTCGTGAAAGTTATTTTCACTGGGTGTAGAATCTTAGGTTGATAAAGTTCTTTTTTTCTGCTAGTACTTTAAATATGTTGCTACATTTTCTTTGAGTTAACATAGAGTGTGCGGTCAGTTTTATCTTTGTTTCTTATAATAAAATGTGTCTTTTTTTCTCGCTTCTTTGGTGCTTCCCTACCCACAGATGATTTTCAGGTTTTTTTCTCACTAGTTTTTATAGTCATTAGCTTATGATATGGCTTTATGTGGTTTTTGTTTATATTTTCAATTAAAAAATTTTTTTAGAGATAGGGTCTGACTTTGTTGCTGAGGCTGCTATGATCATGGCTCACTGCAACCTCAGACTCCTGGGCTCAAGCAAACCTTCCACCTCAGGCTCCTGAGTAGGTGGGATTATAGGTGTGCAATAAAAATAATGCCTGGGTAATTTTTACATTTTTTTTTTTTTTAAGAGACAGGGTTTGCTCTATTGCCCAGCTGGTCTTGAACCTCTTGGCCTTGAACAATCCTCCTGTCTTAGCCTCCTAAAGTGCTGGGACTGTAGGCATGCACCACCATACCTAATTTTTTCTTTTTATTTTTTTGTTGTTGTTTTTGTTTTTGAGATAGAGTCTCGCTCTGTCTCCTGGGCTGGAGTGGAGTGGCGTGATCTCCGTTCCCTGCAACCTCTGCCTCCTGGGTTCAAGTGATTTTTCTGCCTTAGCCTCCTGAGTAGCTGGGATTACAGGCATGTACCACTAGGCCCAGCTAATTTTTCTGTTTTTAGTAGAGATGGGGTTTCACCATGTTGGTCAGGCTGGGATTACAGGCTTGAGCCACCGCACCTGCCTGACCCTCTCCTTTTCTATAATCACAATATTACTGTTTTGAGGAAAATTAATATGAATTTCTTTTTTTTTTTTTTTTTGAGATGAAGACTGGGTCTTACTCTGTTGCCTAGGCTGGAGTTCAATGCCATGATCTTGGCTCACTGCAACCTCTGCCTCCCGGGTTCAAGCAATTCTCCTGCTTCAGCCTCCGAAGTATCTGGGATTATAGATGTGCACTACCACGCCTGGCTATTTTTTTTTTTTTGTATTTTTAGTAGAGACAGGGTTTCACCATGGCCGGGCTGATCTGGAACTCCTGACCCCTGGTGATCCACTGGCCTCAGCCTCCCAAAGTGTTCGGATTAACAGGTGTGAGCCACTGCACTTGAATATAAATTTCTTAATATCATCTAAGACTGATTCCACTTTGCCTAGGTTTGTTTGCAAATGTTGTTTGTTTTCTTCTCAATTGGATTCTTTTTCCATTTTCCTTTTATTGTTTCTTTCATGTTTTTTTTTTTCTCTAGTATGATTTTACAATGTTACGTTCATGGTTGTATGGCTCTTCTCTGCCCATATACTTTTATTGCTATGATATAAAGTGGGTGACTTCTTTTTTCTTTTCTTTTTGGGTAGTTTTCATTTATTTTATTTTATCTATTTATTGAGTTTTTGCTCTTGTCACTCAGGCTGGATTGTAGTGGCATGATTTTGGCTCACTGCAGCCTCTGCCTCCTGTGTGAAAGTGGTTCTCCTGCCTCAGCCTCCCGAGTAGCTGGGATTACAGGCGCCCACCACCATGCCCAGCTATTTTTGGTATTTCTAGTAAAGATGGAGTTTCACCATCTTGGCCAGGCTGGTCTTGAACTCCTCATCTCAAGTGATCCACCTGCCTCGGCCTTCCAAATTGCTGGGACTATAGGTGTGAGCCCCTGTGCCCGGCCGCCTGGTTAGGTTTTAATTTTTTTTTGTAGAGATGGACCTCTCTTTGTTGCCTAGGCTGGTCTTGAACTCCTGGACTCAAGTGATCCTCCCACTTTGGCCTCCCAAAGTATCTGTATTGACCTGATTTCAGTTCTTCAAGGTTGCTCTTTGTGTGTGTGGAGTGGGAGCAGACTGACAGGTAGGCTGCTTTATCCTCTACCCATGGCCTCCTTATTTTCTTCTTCATTAAGTACTGGGGAAGAGAAATTACATAATTCGATTTTAATACATTATCTTAACGTAAGTTTTTTTCTACAATACTGAGATTACACAATTACTGATCTTTAGGCATAATTAAGATAAACATTCATAGTTCTTATATAGAAGATGATATGAGATGGACTGGGTACCTGTGTGTCCCTGGAGAGTGTTTTTAACTTTCCCAATTAAGTCCTGTGAATCATGTTCAATCTCAATTATAAAGATTCAGAAAATCATTACTCAGGTCTCTTGCCAGTGAAAGTGAACATTATGTTGTTTTATAAAATTTTTGTGTGGGACAGAGAAAAGATGACTTTGTTTAATAACTTTCCCAGTAGAATTTCAACTGTGTAAATAGTTGAGCTTTTGTTGTGAGTGCTTCACCAGAACAGCAATAGTTACTGTTTTAAGTTATCAGAAGTGACAGAACACTTTATCTGAACTGACTTAAAAGCTTGACTTTTTCCTTATTTAAGCACCAGAGACAGAGATAAAAACCAGCTTGGCCAGGCACTGTGGCTCATGCCTGTAATCTCAGCACTTTGGGAGGCTGAGGCGGGTGGATCATGAGGTCAGGAGACCGTCTTGGCCGAAATGGTGAAACCCCGTCTCTACTAAAAATAAAAAAATTAGCCGGACATGGTGGCACCTGCCTATAATCCCAGCTACTCAGGAGGCTGGGCAGCAGAATTGCTTGAACTCAAGAAGCGAGGTGGCAGTGAGCTGAGATCGTGCCATTGCACTTCAGCCTGGTGACAGAGAGAGACTCTGTCTCAAAAAACAAACAAGAAACCAACTTGAGTCCTTTAGTGCTGAAAAAGGAGTGGAACCCACAGTTGTGCAAATCCAAGCTTGTGCTATGGCAACTCAGATCACTTAAATTCAATTAGTAATCCAATAGAAATTTTCAAAATGAGAGAAATTATTCAAATGTTCTCATACTTCCCCATTCTTGATTTCTTCTTTTTTGCTAAACTCACGTATACTACATTTCTAATTAAGTTTAAAGGATATAGAAGATGCATTGATATATTTGATTCCATTATTTAGTTTTAATTTTTTAAAAGTTCCATGCTAGTGGTTTTTATTATCTCTTAGCCATTGGCCTCACTGTAATTTCTTTGCTAGTTGTGGAAGATAGTTTTGGACTCATTCCTCTCACCTCTCTTGGGAGGAGTGGGTTCAAGAGGAGGATGAAATAACTCATTATGTTTTATGATCAGTATGTCTGTCTACTGGTGCAAGCAGTTTAAGTTGAATGGTCCTTTTATGCCATTCTTTGTGCTCGTAAGCATTTTGCATGCATTTAAGGTAGGCAATGTTGTCTCCATTTTACAGGTTAAAAAAAAAAAAACACCTCCTGAGATTTAAGAAAGTTAAAAACCTAGTTCATGGGTTTATGGCTAGGAAGTGTCAGCATTCAACCCAGTTTTGTTTTTTATTCCTGAATTCATTACTTCGGTATGTGTTTATTGGACTGAAAGGCAGATGTGTGAGAAGGAAGAAAAGGAAGAGGGGGAAGAGATGATGATGGATAATTTTTTTTTTTTTTGAGGCAGAGTTTTGCTCTTGTTCTCCAGGCTGGAGTGCAAAGGCATGACCTTGACTCACCTAAACCTCTTCCTCCCTGGTTCAAGCAATTCTCCTGCCTCACCCTCCTGAGTAGCTGGGATTACACTACTAATGTGCCACCACGCCTGGCTAATTTTGTATTTTTAGTAGAGATGGAGTTTCTCCATGTTGGTCAGGCTGGTCTTGAACTGCCGACCTCAGGTGATCCATCCGCCTTGGCTTCCCATAGTGCTGGGATTACAGGTATGAGCCACCATGCCCAGCGATGATGGACAATTTATTGAACCTTTTTTGTTTTATAGGCACTCTAATATTAATTGTCACACATGGTTTAAATCATTTTATCTGTGATAATTTTTTTTTTTGGGATGGAGTCTTGCTCTGTCGCCGAGGCTGGAGTGCAGTGGCCTGATCTTGCCTCTCTGCAACCTCTGCTTTTCAGGTTCAAGCAATTCTCCCATTTCAGCCTCCCGAGTAGCTGGGACTACAGGTGCCCACCACCACGCCCAGCTAATTTTTGTATTTTTAGTAGAGATCGGTTTCACCATGTTGGCCAGACTGGTTGGAACTCCTGACATTGTGATCTGCCCGCCTCAGCCTCCCAGAGTGCTGGGATTACAGGTTTGAGCCACCATGCTTGGCCTGTGATTATCTTGAGAGAGAGCTACTCTAGTCTCTGCATTTTGTGGATAGGAGACTGAAGCTGAGTAGTTTCCTATTCCATCTGGGAAACAACTAATAACTGAAGATAGTGGTATTCAAACCCAGATCATTTTTTGTTTAATTCAACCCCATCTCTACTAAAAATACAAAAAATTAGCTGGGCATGGTGGCGCATGCCTGTAATCCCAGCTACTCAGGAGGCTGAGGCAGGAGAATTGCCTGAACCCAGGAGGCGGAGGTTGCGGTGAGCTGAGATCGCGCCATTGCACTCCAGCCTGGGTAACAAGAGCGAAACTCCGTCTCAAAAAAAAAAAAAAATGCTTAAGGTACAATGTACTGTCTTAACTATTTTTAAATACACAGTTCAGTAGTTTTAAGTATATTCACACTGTTGTCCAACAAATTCCAGAAGTTAAACCCAGATAATTTGACTTCAGGGTTTGTGC
This sequence comes from Callithrix jacchus, assembly GCF_049354715.1. Classification (NCBI taxonomy): domain Eukaryota; kingdom Metazoa; phylum Chordata; class Mammalia; order Primates; family Cebidae; genus Callithrix; species Callithrix jacchus. Next base: position 4,715,284 of record NC_133509.1, on the reverse strand, counting down.
CCTTAACCTCATAGTACATAAACAGAAAATTTAGTATTGAATAATAGATGAACCATTATCATTTTCTAGAAAACTTACTTGTTTTATAAAAGAGGATGGTTTTCTTTAGTTAAGAATTTTACTTGATTTGTTGAAGAATCACTTTTTTTTTTTTTTGCTCCTCTTGAAGATGGAGAAATAAGGACCAAATTTACTTTCCTACCTGGAAGGAAATAAGGAAACCAAGAAAAATACAGAGAAACAAAGTGTGTGTGTGTGTGTGTGTGTGTGTGTGTGTGTGTTTGAGACCGAGTTTCACTCTTGTTACCCAGGCTGGAGTGCAGTGGTGCGATCTCAGCTCACCGCACCCTCCACCTCCCAGGTTCAAGTTATTTTCTTGCCTCAGCCTCCTGAGTAGCTAGGATTACAGGCATCCACCAGCATGCCTGTCTAGGTTTTGTATTTTTAGTGGAGACGGAGTTTCACCATGTTGGTCAGGCTGGTTTCCAACTCCTGACCATGGGCAATCCACCATCTCGGCTTCCCAAAGTGCTGGGATTACAGGTGTGAGCTGCTGCATCAATAGTTTTTAAGGCATGGTCATCAGGTAGTGAGGGCTCCTGAGAGGGGAAACAATAAGGTTGGCTCTTTGATTGTACCGGCTTTCTGCCTTGAGGGATTTCTGGATTGTGTTTGTAGTGCTATGAGAGAGAACCTAGGTAGCGTTCAGTGAACTCCCTAAGTTGAGGAGATGAAGCTGAGTCAGGGGAGACCAAAGTGGGTGTAGTTCGCAGACAGAATATTAGGGTGAAGAGAGAGCTGCAAGGAGGATTTCTGAGATATATGCAGAGCTCTAATCAGCCAGTGTGAGGAAACTACTTGAAGCTAGAGAAAAGAATCATCCCAAAGATTACCTTGAATAGTACCCGGTGCTCATATGGGGCTATAAGCAGTGCCTTTTCTTACCAAGTAGACTGGAAAAAGTCAGTTCATGGAGCCTTGTGTCTGAGATAGGTCTAGCCTCGGTGGGAATAATTAGCCCCAGGCTGAACACTCATTCTACATAAATTTGTCCAGAAAATTGAAGAAGAGGTAATGCTTCTGAGTATATATTTTTAACCCTGATGTCACAACTTAACAAAGATAGTATAAGAAAACTGTAAGCCAGTATATCCCGTGAACACAGATGACAAAATTCTAAACAAAATTACAGCAATTATTTATTTTTTATTTTTATTAGAGATGAGGTCTCACTGTGTTGACCAGGCTGGTCTTGAGTTCCTGGCCTCAAGCAGTCCTCCCATCTCAGCCTCCTGAAGTGCTGGGATTACACGTGTGAGTTGCTGCACCTGGCTCTGATAGTTTTTATCAGCAAAATGTGAATAGAAGAGAACTTGGTCAGCCTGATAAAGGACATCTAAAACAAATATATGGCTAACATCCAAACTTGTGTGTGAGGTTGAAATTACCATCATGATAAGTTTTAATAATATATATGTTAATATTAATGAAGAAGTCATAATATTAGTGCTGGGATTAGGGAGAAGTTGTTTCATACATATTCATAAATATTTAAATACTTATGGCATTATGTTAGAACTAGAAGAGGTCTTCAAGATGATACTAATTCAGACTGTTGTTTATTTTTTATAGGTCAGTATGGGAATCCTTTAAATAAATATATTAGACATTATGAAGGATTATCTTACAATGTGGATTCGTTACACCAAAAACACCAGCGTGCCAAAAGAGCAGTCTCACATGAGGACCAGTTTTTACATCTAGATTTCCATGCCCATGGAAGGTGAGTAAATTTACTGCTGACTATGTCTGAAGTTCCCCTATATTTAATTTAAGTTAAAGGGGAAGTTTATACCCTTAATTTTTCTTCTGTAATGCAAGGTCTTTATTTGGAAATTCCATTTCCATCGGAATTTGGTATATGCATTAAAAAATGACTTATTTTAAAATGGATTGCCCTTTTGTATTGTGGAGGAAACAGTCAAATTTAAATGTTTTTGATTATATGAATCAGATCTTACATTAGTAAAAGATCGGTCTTTAAAGAAGATTGTGCGTTCATAGTTTCTGACTACTTTTTTTATGTTTTATGGTCAATGTCTCTGTCGACTGGTGCCAGCAGTGAAGGTAACTACTTGTATGCCATTGAATACCTCATTTAGTTTCTCATTAACTCAGTTTTACCAGTTCTAAAATGACAGCTGGGAGACAGATTACCTGCTGTATTGTTCACTTCTCAAACAGAATTGTTAAGTGATAAAGGGGAGCCAAGGGAGAGAGGCTGAAAAACAGAATCACTTACTGAGTACCTGTTGTGTTCTAGATGCTTTCTATGCACTTTCTTGTTTACTCTTCTTGACATTCAGACAAAGATAAAAGCTTTTTGTATCTGAGGAAGCTAAGGCTCAGAGAAGTTAAATAACTTACCCAGCACTGATTTTACTGAGACCTGGCTAAACAACCCTGATATTTTCTCTATCTATTACAGAATCTTGGAGATCTTTGTCAAGCCCTTGCTGTCTTAGGTGTAATTAGTAAATCTATTCCTTTTGTACTTTTTCTACTGATGTAACCCTGATTGATTACTGTAGTATTCACTTTCTAATATGTTTCCCAGCTTCCACTGTGTTTATCGTTAAAACTATCCTACTATGAGATGACTCTTTTCTACTTTTTTCATATCAGCTTATTGCTCTAAAGTCTTCAATTAATGATTGTTAGTCAGATTTTCTTAATTTGACTTTTAAGTGTCTCTGTAAATTAATCCTATCGTTCTAAACTTAATTTCTTTTACTTCCCATCATCAAGTATCTGTTTCACCCAGAATGATCTTCTAGTCTCTGAATATACCACGTAAACTTTGTTCTTTGTGTCATCGGTCCTAAATCATGATAGTCTTTTAATGTGGAATTCAGCTTCTGTCTCTTAGACACTTTACTTTTTAATTCCCTCTAAACTTTAAAATTCCTTATCTTAACCGTTGAAATCTTCATTTGTGCTCTCTTTTTTTGTGTGTGAGTCCCTCTTATTTATTTTTCTATGACTGTGTTTTCTGTTCCTCACAGGCAGGCGTCCTGGCTGGCGTTTGCTATTATCCATTATATTGCACATACGGTACATGTGCTTAAGAAAGATTTTAATGGATGAAAAATCAGATAATTAGGAATGCTATGAAACTTAAAGTATTTTGTACATGGAAATAAATGTGTTCCTTAAATTAGTGTATTTTCCATATTACAACAGGAATGGTTATTGTTGAAAAAATGACTTTCAGGTTATAAAATCTTTGATTTGAAGGAGGAAAAAAGATTTATTTCAGGGTCTTTTCTTGTAGATAAACATTTTAGTGGCAGCAGTTTATGTAAAATTTTATGACTCTTAAGATACTTTAAAATTATTCTTTAATAGTATGTATTGTGAAATAACAAGCAATTATTAGTCTTCCTGTTTTTAATGAGCATCTCAAAACATACTTAGTCTTATTAATTATTTAGTATACACCAAATACGTTTTGAGTGTCAAAAAGAAAGGCGAGATTCTAGCTGCTTCTGGCTTGAATATCTATTCCTGTTATATAATTAGATTTTTGTTAGATATGTAATTCATATTGAATAAGTGGCAAAACGGAATCCTTAGCTCTTTTGTGTGTGTGTGAGTGAGAGAGAGAGAGAGAGCAGGGAAAGCAAGAGACTGTGCATGAGTGAGAGGGCTGCCACATGGTTGTCCAAAAATGTTTATTAACTGCTAGTGAAAAGTTACTGGCTGGGTGCAGTGGCTCATGCCTATTAGTAATCCCAGCACTTTGGGAGGCCGAGGCGGGTGGATCACCTGAGGTCAGGAATTCAAGACCAGCCTGGGCAACATGGTGAAACCCTGTCTTTACAAAAAAAAAAAAAAAAAAAAAAAATTATCTTGACATTATGGTGTGTGCCTGTAATCCCAGCTACTAGGGAGGCTGAGGCAAGAGAATGGCTTGAGCTTGGAAGGTGGAGATTGCAGTGAGCTGAGATTGGGCCATTCCAGCCTGGGTGACAGGTGACACTGTCTCAAAAAAAAAAAAAAACTTAGTGTAAGATGTGGGAGATTGTATAAGACACATGTGATATGTTACATTACAGATAAAATGCTGTAGGTATTCAAAGGCAGGAGAACTTCTTGCTGAGGCACTAAACAAAGGACCTGAAGCTAGGAAATCTTATGTAATGTGGTCTCATGTATACTGGGTCATTTTTGGGTAGTTCTTTTTTTTTCTGAAGCAGGGTCTTGCTCTGTTTTCCAGGCTGGAGTGTAGTGGTACGATCTCGGCTCACTGCAACTTCTAGGTTTAAGTGATTCTTCAGCCTCAGTCTCCCAAGTAGCTGGGACTACAGGCGTGCCATCATCATGCCTGGCTAATTTTTGTATTTTTAGTGGAGACAGGGTTTCACCATGTTGGCCATGCTGGACTTCAAACTCCTGACCTCAAGTGGTCCGCTCACCTCTGCCTTCCAAAGTACTGGAATTACAGGCATGAGCCACCATGCCTGGCCCATTTTAGGATGCTTTTAACACAAATATGTACAATTAACTATACAAACTTACTGTATTTTCTAGACTTCATCTAGTTTAAGATATTTTATTTTCCCAATTTTTGTATATTCACACTGTCTCAGAATTTATGCCCTAAACCTTGGTCATTGTAATTACCTTTTAAAATACTTTACGTTAAAATGTAATGGTGGATGATCTTGTTTTTCCCTTTCCTTAAAAATATACTTACAAAATGATTGGGGTAGTATAATTATAGATTTCTTGCTAGGTCTTTCTTCTCCTATCATCTCACAAATATTAGTCTTGGTACACTATAACGCCTCCTAACAGGATTTCTATCTATATATAAATTATTTATTATTTGGTTAATAACGATTTGTAATTATTTGTATTTTATTTACTTTTTTGAGATGGAGTCTTGCTCTGTTACCAGATTGGAATGCAATGGTGCATCCTTGGCACACTGCAACCCCTGCCTCCCGGGTTCAAGTGATTTCCCTACCTCAGCCTCCTGAGTTGCTGGGACTACAGGCACGCACCACCACACTCAGCTAATTTTTTTTTGTATTTTAATAGAGACAGGGTTTTACCATGTTGGCCAGAATGGTCTCAATCTCCTGATCTCGTGATCGGCATGCCTGCCTGGGCTTCCTAAAGTGCTGGGATTACATGAGTGAGCCACCACGCCCAGCCTGTATTTTATTTTTCCAAATTTTTGTTTTTTGTGTTTAATGTGAATATAAGTTTATTTATTTATTTTTTGTGTGAGATGGAGTCTCGCTCACATTGTGCAGGCTGGAGTGCAGCGGCACGATCTCGGCCCACTGCATCCTCCACCTCCCAGGTTCAAGTGATTCTCCTTCCCCAGCCTCCCGAGTAGCTGGGATTGCAGGCGTGTGCCACTAAAACTGGCTATTTTTTTTGTGTTTTTATTAGACACGGGGTTTTGCCATGTTGGCCAGGCTGGTCTGAATTCCTGACCTCAGATGATCCACCTGCTTCAGCCTCCCAAAGTGCTAGGATTACAGGTGTGAGCTACTGTTCCTGGCCAAATATAAATTATATTTTTATTTTTAGGTAGATTTCCTTATTACATAGTGAATATAGCTTTGAAATGACGTTGGGTTAGAGTTACTTGTAGCCCAGCCTGTAAAATGTGTACTATCTTATAGCCCAGTGTATAAAATGTTTACTCTCTTATACATTGTGGCTAGAATTGTTATTTGTGTTTCACCCTTTAAAAAATTTCAAGTAGAGTTTATTTTTTTTTCATTTACATAGTAGACTTTAGTCCCCTAGAATCCGATCAGTGTACTTAACACATAATATAATATATTAAATTTCATGCATTTAACTTATACATACGAAGAAGAATATACTTGGGAACTGTTTTGCTTGTACAGTTATGACTTACATTTCTGGGAGTAGCACAGCCTCTGTGTGCACGTGTGCACATGTGTATGTATGTTTTAGTATTAAAGTAGTTTTTTGTGGTGTTTATATCTAAGCATGTGAACACCCTTTCAACCTGGCTTCTGTGTTTTCTCAGTAATGAAGGGTATATTATATGCCATGTTTATAGATGTTACTGTTAAATGAAGAAACAGTTAGATTTTTCCAAACCAAAAGGCCATTCTTAAGAATCCTATCGCCAGGTTCAGTGTCCCACGCCTGTAATCCCAGAACTTTGGGAGGCTGAGGTGGGTGGATCACCTAGGTCAGGAGTTTGAGACCAGTCTGGCCAACATGGCAAAACCCCGTCCCTACTAAAATACATAAATTAGCCAGGCGTGGTGGTGTGTGCCTGTAGTACCAGCTACTTGGGAGGCTGAGGCACGAAATCTGCTTGCACCTGGGAGGTGGAGGTTGCAGTGAGCTGAGATTGCACAACTACACTGCAGCCTGGGCGGCAGAGTGAGACTCCGTCTCAAAAAGAATTCTATGAAAAACTGTTGCTCTTGAAATAAAGCTTAAAGTTGTTTTAAAATAAAAGTACCATTTGAGCCAGTGCCACAGTTGTTAAGGAAACAACTCCAGTAATACTTATTAGAATATCAAACTATTTTTATTATAGTTATTAGGCTAAAATACATCTCTTAGCTTTGCTCAGAAATTAAGAATCAATTTTCCAGGTTTCAGAAATTACTTCACTTGGATAATTTCTGATGAATTGAATTGCTCACTTAGTAATGCAGTGCTGTATATATGTGTTATGGCATTTATCACATTATATTATAACTTTATTTACATGCATATAACCTCTGCTTGTGAACTTGAAGTGCAGAGTGCGAGTCTTATTCACCTTTTTACATAGATGATGGTCATTTTAGTGATTTTGAGTGAGTGAATTGCTGGATGTGGTGGCTGGTGCCTGTAATCTCAGCAGTTTGGGAGGCCGAGGTGAGAATCATTTGAGCCCAGGACTTTGAGACCACTCAGGGCAACATGTTGAGATTCTGACTCTACAGAAAAATTGCAAGAAACTTAGCCGGTGTGATGGTGCATGCCTATAGTCCCAGCTGCTTGGAGGGCTGAGGTGAGAGGATCACTTGAGCCCAGGAGGTTGAGGCTGCAGTGAGCCATGATTGTGCCACTGCACTACAGCCTGGGCGACAGAGTGAAACCCTGTCTCAAGAAACAAAAAAACACTGCCAGCCAAAAATTAAATACACAGATATTAGGAAACTGATCTTCTTCTTAAATATTTTATACTCTATATCATAGATAAAATGACTAAGGCAGATTTGTCATATTGTGGGATGCTGCATTTTTGTGGGAAATTTGTTTTCTCTCAGTCATCATGTTCATATGAAAGTATGTGATGTATCAGGGACTGTCTATTGTAATTTCCCTTCCCTTATTCTTAGATACCATGTTGTGTCCTGCTATTCCTGTCTTTTTTTTTTTTTTCTTTTTGAAACAGGGTCTGGCTCTGTTGCCCAGGCTAGGGTCTAGTGGTGATATCTCGGTTAACTGCAACCCTTGCCTCCTGGGCTCAAGCCGTCCTCTTACCTTAGCCTCCTAAGTAGCTGGTACTACAGGCATACAGTACACCACCATGTCTGGCTAATTTTGGGTTTTTTTTTTTTGGTAGAGATAGGGTTTTGCCATGTTGCCCAGGTTGCCTTGGCCTTCCAAAGTGCTGGGATTACAGGTGTGAGCCACCGTGCCCGGCCATTCCTGTCTTAACCATCATGTACTTTGTAATACTAGCATACTGTAATTTCAGCAGAAATTTTGCTTAGGTGGTTTTTGTAAAATGCAGGTTAATATTGTTTATGTGTTGATGCTAGAGTTGGAACATTACTGTATCACCTATATTGATATAGGTGAAAATTAGAATAAATATCTGTCTTGCAGTTAACCAAGGCTATTAATATAGCATGAGAAAAACTTCATTGCAAGATTGTATAGTAAATGATCCCTTTTATGGCTTATAGTGTGATTCTTATATTGTATACGTATTTTAATTTATGCCTTTTGTTTGTACCTGTCATTGAAGAGAAGCATAAGGGATCATTCCACTCTGTCTTCTTCCTAATAGAAATTGTGAGAATTTTCTGAAACACCCTTTGAAAGTGGTAATTAAAAAAAAAACAAAAACAAGTTGGCTGGGCAAGGTGGTTCATGCCTATAATCCCAGCACTTTGGGAGGCTGAGGCAGGTGGATCACCTGAGGTAGAGAGTTTGAGACCAGCCTGACCAACGTGGAGAAACCCCATCTCTACTAAAAATACGAAATTGGCGGGGCAAGGTGGTGCATGCCTGTAATCCCAGCTACTCGTTGGGTGGGGAAGGAAGGCAGGATAATTGCTTGAACTGGGAGGTGGAGATTGTGGTGAGCCAAGATCTCACCATTGCACTCCAGCCTGGGCAACAAGAACAAAATTCCATCTCAAAAAAAAGAAAATGAACTCTCTGAGATCTCTTATTTAAAATGATTGTCTGTTATGATATTCTTTATCTTTTTGGTTGGAAGTATATATACACCGTTATATTGAATTATTTTTGTTGTTGTATGTATATGTATGTTTAAACTTTTTCATTCTTCCTATCTTGTTTTCCAGATTTTGGACTTTGGGGCAGGCACCTTGTGTTTATTTTCTTGTTTTCTCACCGCTTTGCTAACTTGACTGTCTTTGATAGGGTTGGTGGTTCACAGCTACCAACTCTGCATTTGAGGAGGAAGCGACTTAGTAAAGAATTACACGATTTTATGTATGTATTGGAGTGGTCGTAAACCGGGTAGAGGAGGAGGAGTGTGGTTACTTCTGACTAACTGATTTTCCTTCTAACTTGACATCAACTCTAGAGACTTTTTTTCTGAGCCTCAGTTTTCTCATTAGTAAAACCTTGACGTTTAGGCAAGATAATGTTTAAGCTCTTTTCTGCTTTCAGATTCTACAGAATATATTAGTATGCTAAGTTTAAAGCATTAAAATACTACCTAGTCAGTAATAAACCGTATTTTTCTGCCTGTGTATTTATTTGGGTACATCAGTCCATATATCAAAAATGATTTTTATCTAATAGTGATTTGTATATAGTATAGACGAAACCAAAAACTTTCCTTCACTGGTTTTTTTGTTTTTTTTTGAGATGGAGTCTTGTTCTGTCACCAAGGCTGGAATGCAGAGGCACTGTCTTGGCTCACTATAGCCTCTGCCTCCTGGGATCAAGAGATTCTCCTGCCTCACCTCAGTCTCCCAAGCAGCTGGGACTACAGACACATGCCACCATGCCCACCTACTTTTGTATTTTCAGTAGAGATGGGGTTTCACCATATTGGCCAGGCTGGTCTCGAGCTCCTGACCTTGTGATTCATCTGCCTCAGCTTCCCAAAGTGCTGGGATTACAGGAGTAATCTCAGGGTCAGGAGCTGAGGACCAGCCTGGCCAATATGGTGAAACCCCGTCTCTACTGAAATACAAAATTAGCTGGGCATGGTGGCATGCACCTGTAGTCCCAGCTGCTCAGGAGGCTGAGGTGAGGCAGGAGAATCCCTTGAATGCCTTGAACCTTGGCCTCCCAAAGTGCTGGGATTATAGGTGTGAGCTACTGCACCTGGCCTGTTATACATGTTTTTTGTTTTTGTTTGTTTGTTTGTTTTAATTGTATGTGTTTTTAAGCACTACCCAGGGCTTACCTGGAAGGGAGGAAATGAGTTTTTTTTTTGTTTTTTTTTTAAATATAAACTTAGCTTTCTCCGTCCCCTTTGAAAAGGGAATGGAAGTAAGAGTGCATAAGTATTTTTCTGGCTGTTTTTAATTCTTTGGAGAAATTGTTTCCTCTAAAAGTTAACCTAAAAACAGGCTTATATCTGATGGCTTATTTAGTGGTGTAGTTTTTAATAGTAGCCCGGTTTCTAGAGTTGGTGACCTAGACAGTGATGTCAGAAATTAGATATTTGTCTAATAGAAAATCCTATATATTGTTATCCTTAATTATGTTATATTTCATGCTAAAATGCTACATGTTCAGTTGGGTCTTTTGTGAGATAAGTACCCTAGCTCAGATTTCTTCCAGATTCATAGTCAACCTTGGTTTTTTTCTGTAGTGCAAGTGGTTAAGCCCCTCGTAAAGTTGTGGCCTTTTCTTAAAGGTGCAGCCAGGATTTTATGTGACTAAAAGTTGTTTAAATATTTATCCTGATTCATTATATCTGAAAGTCATTTATAGTAACTGTATTGAATATGTTCAGTTTATTGGTTTTATTTTAATATGCTTGTTTGGTTTGTTTTATCATCAGGGAAACTTTATAGTATAATAGCTTTAAACCAATGAAAGATTCTTTGGTCATCATGTATACAGTTCCTTTTTGACATAGCGTCTGAATACTTGTTCTTCAGTTGATTGTATTATAACATCTTTAGTTTCGTAAAGTTATTCTGTACCTCTGCAGGTTGACATATATTTTTGATACTTGTATATAGGAATAAAGTTAAGTTGTTAATTTGTGTGCATCTCTGAAATCTGAAATTATAATCACTTTGCACTAGTAACTTCCCAGAATAGGCTATACTGAACCAACAAATCAAGTGTAAACACAAGGTCTGGCAAATCAGTAGTCTTAGTTATCATGGTGTGGGACAAATAGTTGTGTTATGTGCCAGTATTAATTGCCAGGTTGGTATTTTATTATTTATTTAGGATGGAATGAATGACACAGTCTTGCTGTGTTGCTCAGACTAGCTTCAAATTGCTGGGATCAAGCAGTCCTCCCACCTTAGTCTCCTAAGTAGCTGGGACCATTGGTGTGTGCCACCATGCTCAGCTAATATTTATGGTTTTTTGTAGATATGGGGTCTTGCTGTGTTGCCTAGGCTGGTCTTGAACTCTTGGGCTCAAGCTGTCCTCCTACCTCAGCCTCCCAAAATGCTGGGATTACTGATGTGAGCCACCATGTACAGCTCAATTTTTTTTTTAATCTGTCACCAGGAAGATGTTCAGCATTTTATCATCCTAGGGACTCCCTTTTATATCCTAAGCAAGGAACCGTTTGGTGTGATAGAAAGATGTGGTTGGCTAATTGAAGACCTTGGTTCAGATTTAAACTCTGATTTTGCATGCTCTTGGTCGAGTCAATCTTCATCGATTTGTTAAATTAGTAAATTTAGGTGATTATTATTTTATACGTTTGGTTTACATTAGATATCTGAACCGTGGAAGTCTCCCTCTATTCTTAAATCCTGTCATTGTTTTAATATTAAATTTATATGTGTGTTTATTTTGAGACCTGAGACAGACTCTCGCTCTGTCACCCAGGCTGGAGTGCAGTGGGACAGTCTTGGCTCACTGCAACCTCTACCTCCTGGATTCCAGTGATTCTTGTGCCTCACCCTCCTGAGTAGGTGGGACTGTAGGCTCCCACCATGCCTGGCTAATTTCTGTATTTTTAGTAGAGATGGCTTTTCACCATGTTGGTCAGGCTGGTCTTTTCTATACAGTAGTTTACTTACCAGTGATTTAATTACATAGTTGCATGAGGTTGGAAAGTATTTATAAAAACCTTTTTCAAATAGAGATATCTACTTATTCTGTAATCATGTATAATATGTATAATCATGTGTTCTGTAATTATGCCATCATGACAGGTTCTTCTCATTGGCCTTCCTTTATATGAGACTCACGTTGTTGTTCTTTTTGTCTTCTTACATAGGATGAAGTTACTTATTTTAGCTTAAGTTACAGTTTTACTTTTATCTCTTTTTATCTTCCTTAGAAACTCTTGTAGATTTGTGTTTATTATTTTTGCTTATTTTGAGGTAATTCCTTTTCTTCAGGGCCATCAGTTAAGCCTGGCACTGTGTTTTTTTTTTTTTTTTTTTTGAGATGGAGTCTTGCTCTGCCACCTAGGCTGGAGTGCAGTGGTGTGATCTCAGCTCGCTGCAGCCTCCACCTCCCAGTCCAAGCAATTCTCCTGCCTCAGCCTCCTGAGCATCTGGGATTACAGGGGTGCACCACCATGTCTGGGTAAATTTTGCATTTTTAGTAGAGACAGGGTTTCACCAGGTTGGCTAGACTAGTCTCGAACTCCTGACCTCAGGGGATCCATCTGCCTCAGCCTTCCAAAGTGCTGGGATTACAGACGTGAGCTGCCATGCCTGGCTAAGCTGTGTTTTTTGTTTTGCTCTGAACTGTATAGCCCTAGAATTTCCTTTTTTTTTTTTTGGAGACAGAGTCTTGTTCTTCACCTAGGCTGGAGTGCATTGGTGTGATTTCCGCCCACTGCAACCTCTGCCTCCTGGGTTCAAGCAGTTCTCCTGCCTCAGTCTCCTGAATAGCTAGGATTACAGGTGCATGCCCCCACATCTGGCTTTTTGTATTTTTTTTTTTTTTTAATTTTTTATTGGATTTTAGGTTTTGGGGTACATGAGCAGAGCATGCAAGACAGTTGCGTAGGTACACACATGGCTTTTTGTATTTTTAGTAGAGATGGGTGTTTTACCATGTTGGATCAGGCTGGTCTCGAACTCTTGACCTCGTGATCTGCCTGCCTCAGATTCCCATAGTGCTGGGATTTACAGGCATGAGCCACCGCGCTGGGCCGAACCCTGAATTTCTTTTGAAGATACCTCAGGTACTGCCTGGTGGGGTGTATACTGGCTGACTTTCTACCCCTTCCCCCTTTCCCCTCTGCAGACTTGTTCCTTTCCCTTCCCATTCTGCTCCTTCTCCCACCCACTTCTCCTTCCCCTTCCCTATGGTAACTTGAGAAAAGGACTTTTCTATTTCAGAAAGTATACTAGTGGAAGATAATTGACTCAAAATAATATTTGATATTGACAGCTTACCTTAAAAAGTAATTTGAATGGAGACTTTCTCAAGCATCTTAATTAAGATGGTGAAAGTTAAGAGGAAATGAGTATCTGGAAACATTAGAGATGCCTTGGTTAAGTACTAGTAATCACTAACTTATGCCTGTCATAGGCCTGCTCCATTTTAGATATGATAGACCCTTATTTAGATATGATAGATAAGCACTGTCTCTAACTGAAGCTTCTGGATTACTCTGAGAGTACTTTAAAGCAAGGTTTATGTCTTCAGATTTCATCTCTGTATTACCAGCGTTCTTCATTAGTTGGGGCTTTATGTTCCATTATGACTTGAGTTAAAAGGATGCACCCTTTATCTTGTTTTCTTCTGAGTATTAGAATCATATTATCTTTAGGTAAAGTAGCAATCCCATGGGAAAAGACAGCTTCTTTTTAGTCTACAATAGTCCATCCTTGTTTGCAGAGCATACGTTCTAAGATTCTTTAGTGAATGCCTGAAACTCTGTGTAGTACCAAACCTTAAATACATTGTGTTTTCTTATACATAAATACCTATGGTAAGGTTCAGTTTACAAATTAGGTACACTAAGGGATTAGCAACAATAAATAATAAAAGAGAACAGTTATTACAACTATTGTAATGTAAGTAAGGTGAATGTGGGCTCTCTGTCAAAATACCTTATTGTGCTGTACTTACCTGTTTTCAGACCACAGTTGACTGTGGGTAACTGAAACAGTATGGGTAAGAGGGAACTACTGTCTATTCCAACTCTTCTAACCTATGGAAAGTATCTCTGTATATAAAGATGTAGAGGGTCCATAACCTTTGTGAAAACTTAGGGAATGACATCCTAACGTAATTTATTTTGTTGCTCTGCACCTAAGGTGGTTCTGGTACCTCTGTTATTTGTCTGGTTTGGATGTAAAATGCTTTTCTAAAGCCTGAGAAAGAAAAACCAGCTATTACTGCCACATGGGAAAACTGCCTATGCAGAGCGTTGAGACTAGGGAATCAGCATGTTTGATGTATTAAAAATTGCTATCATTTGTTAAACTGATTTCATCCTCCTATAACTTCACTCCATTCTTTATAATTTTACTGTAATCTCAACACCAAAAAAAAAAGAATTATCATAGAGCTACTGTAATCAAGTTGAGAAACATGCTATTGATTCATAAAATCAATACAGTGGTTAAATTGAGGGTAGGAATGATATTCTTTACACAGGACATCTTACCTCCTCAAGGAAGCCTAAAGTTTATTTTTGATGACAGTGTAATATATTATAAAATAAAAAAAGGAACTAAACTTGCTGAAAGAAACAGTAAAAAGGGGACAGATTTAGCCATAGTCTTGAAAGTAGCTCAAGCGTTAAAAATCAAAGAGTTTTTTGTGGTAATGTTGTAAAGTACAATTTTCAGTGAAAGCCAAATTAGGTTATAATTTTCATTTCTATATCTTACTTACATTTGTTTATATTTTAAAAGGTGACTTGCTGGAGGCTAATGATGTTACATTAAGACTGTAACACTCGGCATGTGTTAGCTTGACTTTCCTTCATGTGCTTGAGGGGCCTTCTTGATAGTAGTAAGAGCAGTATGCAGCAACTAGACACTAGAGTTCCAGTCCTAATTTTAGTCTTATGACCCTGAGTCATGCCCTTTGATTAAAATGTGTATTGTATCTCCTTCGTACTGTTACTTTGAGGGTAGGATGCAATAATACATGTAAAAGTGCTGGAAACTGCAAGCCTCCATACTGTATACATTTAAGAAGAATGTTGCAGTCTCATCATTATCTTCGCATTCCATCATCCCACACACATCCCTTGAGACTTTATTATGAAAGATAGCCACACAATTTGATTTTATACCCCAGCTTTTTGGAATGCAATGGTTTTTAAACATTTATTTTTATTGCAGTAAAATAACATAAAAATTACTATTTTACCCATTTTTAAGTGGTTAAAGCAAGGTTTTTGCCCTCAGATTTCTCTCTCTCTATTGCCAAAGTTCATTAGTTGGGGCTTTATGTCCCATTATGGCATGGTTAAAAGAATGCATTAAATGGCATTAAGTATATGCACGATGTTGTGCAATCATCACCATATTCATCATCACAAACAAAGTATGTACTGACTAAACAGTTACTCCCCATTGTTTTCAGTTACTCCTCCAGTACCTGCCAACCAACTGTTCTATCTGTCCCAATGAGTTTGCTATTCTAGGTACCTCATATACTAGCAATCGTGGAATATTTATGACTGATTTATTTCACTTACTGATTAGTCCATTTTCACATTGCTAGAAAGAATTACCTGAGGATGTGAGGGCCATCTCCAGGGTTGATTCAGCTGTTCTGGCTGGCTAGATGGGTGTCCCCTTCCTCCCTCACTGCTCCATGTGTGTTGTTCCTGAAGCTGCATGCTCGGTTGAAGAGGAAGACCATCCCCAATAGAGGAGGACTGGTCTTTGATCAAGGCTATATGAGTAGTTGTGCTCCCCTGCTAGAACCTCCAAGCAAGCTATCAAGAACTACCTGAGACTGGATAATTTATAAAGAAAAGAAGTTTAGTTGGCTCATGGTTCTGCAGGCCGTTAGGAGGCATGGCTGGGGAGGCCTCAAGAAACTTAAAATCATAGCAGAAGGAGAATGGGACGCAGGGAGAGTCTTCACATGGCGCTGGGAGGCGGGGGCGGCGGGGTGGAGAGAGAGAGAGACACAGACAGACAAAGAAAAGGGAGGGCTACATGCTTTCCAACAACCAGATCTCATGAGAACTCACTCACTATCACAAGAACAGTAAGGGGGAAATCTGCCCTCATGATCCAATCACTTCCCACAAAGTCTCCCTGCAACACTGGGAATTGCAGTTCAACGTGAGATTTGGGTGGGGACACAGAGCTAAACCATATCACTCACCATAATGTCTGACTAACTTATAATGTTTTCAGGGTTCATCCATATTGTAGCAAGAATCAAAGTTTGATTGCCTTTTAGGGCTGAACAATGTTTATTGTATGTATATATACAGACTTTAAAAATACTCATCTGTGAACATTTGGGTTTTCATTTTCTGACTGCTGTGAATAATGTTGCTATGAACATTGATATGCAACTGTTTGAGTTTCTTTAGGTATATATCTCCAAGTGGAATTGTTGAATGATATGGTAATTCCATGTATTTTTCCTTTTTTTTTTTTTTTTTTTTTTTAAGGGGGAACCACCAAATTGTTTTGGTGGAATACAGTGATCTTTTTAAGGCAACATATGCTGCAGTTTTTCTGAATGTTGAGCCGAAGACTAAACAATTAATTTGGTTATGTTTTCAGATAGCTTTTTATTGAGGGCTTGTTAAACTAAAAAGGTTGTATGTGGTTGGGTTGTTTCTATCATCTACCTTTCATTATTATCTCATAATACATTATGAAATAATACGTCGTCCAACAGGAACATTGCAATTAATTTGCCTTTTTTTTTTTTTTTTTTTTTCTTGAGAGATAGAGTCTCATTCTGTTACCAGGCTGGAGTGCAGTGGCACAATCTTGGCTCACTACAACCTCCACCTCCTGGGTTCAAGCAATTCTCCTACCTCAGCCTCCTGAGTAGCTGGAGCTACAGGTGCATGTCACCACGCCCAGCTAATTTTTTTATTTTTAGTAGAGACAGGGTTTTACCATGTTGGCCAGGATGGTCTTGCTGTCTTGACCTTGTGATTTGCCTGCCTCAGCTTCCCAAAGTGCTGGCATTACAGGCATGAACCACCGCACCCAGCTAGAATTTGCATTTTATAAAATGCTAAAATAGCATAAACATGTGAACTGTCAAACAGATTATAGTAGAATTAAAATTAGAAAGTTATAATCCAGTGGCTTGGTTAACAGAATAAATTATGTCCAATTCCTGATTATTCATTGTGGTTTACTATTTTATGGATTGTGACAGTCTTTAATCATTCTGGCTTCTTTCTACTATTTACCTGCCTGCTAGGCTCTCCCTCATTCCTCCTTCTGTTCATGTATGTTTTAGATGCAATTTAATTTTGATGTTAATAGAAGCAGTGAATTTTGTTATGTGATTTAAATTTGATTTTTAAATGATCTGTACTGCTACTTGACTGCATATATAATTGAGCACTGATTTTATATATGGTTATAATCCAATTTAAATCAATACTGGGAATGTTTTGCATGTTAGACATGATTTTTTTAGAAATGACTTTATTTTTAAAAATTTAAAGTAAATGCACAATAATTATACATATTTATGGGGCACACATGATATTTTGTTATGTACATACAATGCGTAATCAAGTCATATTTGGGGTGTCTATCACCTCAGGTATTCATTATTTCTATGTGTCGGGACATTTCAAGTCTTCTTTTTTTAAGCTATTGTGAAATATATATATATGAACAATAATATATTATTGTTAACTACAGTAACCCTGCTCTGCTCTCAAACATTCACAGTTATTCCTTTGACCTGATGGTATGTTTGTACCCATTAACAACCTCTCTTTATCTCCCCTCAAGCTCCACCCACACCCCCTTCCCAGCCATTGGTATCTGTCTTTCTGCTGTCTATCTTCATGAGATCAACTTTTTAATCTCACCGATATGAGTGAGAATATGCAATGTTTGTCTTTTTGTGCCTGGCTTATTTCACTCAACATAAAGACCTTCAGTTCCATCCATGTTGCTGCAAATGATGAGATTTCTTTTCTTTTTTTTTGAAACAGAATCTCACTCTATTGCCCAGGCTGGAGTGCAATGGCACAATCTTGGCTCACTGCAGTCTCTGCCTCCTGGGTTCAAGCAATTTTTCTGCCTCAGCCTCCCGAGTAGCTGGGATTATAGGTGTGTGCCGCCACACCCAGCTAATTTGTGTATTTTTAGTAGAGCTGGGGTTTTGCTGTGTTGGCCAGGCTGGTTTCAATCTCCTGGCCTCGAGAGATCTGTCCACTTCAGCCTCCCAAAGTGCTGGGATTACAGGCATGAGTCATCGTGCCTGGCCTTACTATTACTGTTTTTTAATGATTAAACGGTACTCCATCGTGTATATATGCTACATTTCCTTTAAATATTTATGTGTGATTGACAGTTAATTCCATATCTTGGCTTATTGTAAATAGTCTTGCACTAAATATGAGAGTGCAGGTATCCCTTGGACATACTGATTTCTTTTCCTTTGGATAAACACCCAGTAACAGGATTGCGGGATCATGTGGTAATTCTGTTTTTGGTTTTTTGAGAAATCTCTGTCCTGTTTTCCATAGTGGCTGTATTAATTTATGTTACTACCAACAGTATAGAAGAATTACTGTTGTTTCATATTTCTCTCCAGCATCTGTTATTTATTAATAACAGCCATTCTAACTGGGGTAGGATGATATATTGTAGTTTTGATTTGCATTTCCCTGATGATGAGTGATGTTGACCATAGTTTTTTATACCTTTTGGCTATTACTATGTCTTTTCATCTTTATTTTTTCATCTCAAAGGACACAAACCAGCATTTCGGTGTCTTCTTTTGAGAAATGTCTATTCATGTCCTTTGGCCACTTATTAATTGGATTTTTAAAAAACTCTTGAGTTGTTTGAGTTCTTTTTATATTCTGGATATTAGTCCCTTGTTGGATGAATAGTTTGCAAATATTTTCTTCTGTTAAACAGATTATCTCTATTTTTTTCTTGATTAGCAAGTGGCCATTGATTTTATTTGTCTTTTCAGAAAGCAAACTTTTGGTTTTGTTGATCCTTATTATTGATTTCTGAGTGTCTATTTAGTTGAGTTCTGCCCTGTTTTTTTTTAAGTTGGAATTTTGTTCTGTCACTCCAGGCTGGAATGCATTGGCATAATCATAGCTCACTGCAACCTTGAGCTCCTGGGCTCAAGCAGTCCTCCTACCTCAGCCTCCCTAGTAACTGGAAACTGCAGGGCTATGGGCTGTAATTGTTATATTTTGTTTAGAGATGGGGTCTTGCTATATTGCTCATGCTGGTCTTGAACTCCTAGCCTCAAGTGATACTCCCATCTCATCCTCTCAGGGTGCTGGGCTTTCAGGCATTGAGTCACTGTGCCTCACTCCTTGATTTTTTTTTGTTTTTTGAGATGAAGTTTCACTCTGTAGCCCAGGCTAGAGTGCAGTGGTGTGATCTCGGCTCATCGCTTCTCCACCTCCCGGGTTTAAGCAGTTCTCCTGCCTGACCCACCTGAGTAGCTGGAATTATAGTGCCCACCACTGCACCTGGCTCCTTGATTTTGATTATTTATTTTCTTTTAGTAATTGTGGGTTTGGTTTGTTCTTGCTTTACTAGTTCCTTGAGGTACATCATTATATTGTTTATTTGAAATCTTTCCATATTTTCTGATGTAGGCATTTATTGCAGTAAACTTCTCTCTAAGCACTGCTTTTGTTGTATCCCATTGATTTTAGTATGTCGTGTTTCAATTTTCATTTGTTTCTAGAAGATTTTTGATTTCTTCCTTAATTTCTTTCTTGATCTGTTTGTTGTCTTTAAGGAAAATGTTGTTTAGTTTCCGAGTGTTCATACAGTTTCCAAAGTTCTTCTTGTTATTGCTTTCTAGTTTTATTCCATTGTAGACTGACTTGATATGATTTCTGTTTAAAAAAATTGGTTGAAACTTGTTTTGTTTCCTAACGTATGGTCTGTCCTGGAGAGTATTTCATGTGCTGATGAGAAGAATGTTGTATGCTCTGTACCTGTTGTATAAAATCTTCTGTAAATGTCTTAGGCCTATTTGGCCCACTGTGCAGTTTAAATCCAATGATTCTTTTTTAATTTTCTGTCTAGATGATCTGTTTAATGCTGAGAGTGGGGTGTTGAAGTCTACCAACTCTTAAGGTATTGCAGTTGATCCCTCCCTTTAGATCTAATAATATTTGCATTATGTAATGGGTTCTCTGTTGTTGGGTGCATATATATTTAGAATTGTTCTGTCCTCTTGCTGAATTGATCCCTTTATACGTAATAATAACTTTCTTTGTCTTTTTTTTTTTTTTTTTGACTTAACATCTGTTTTATCTGATGTAAGTGTAGTCACTTCTGCTCACTTTTGGTTTCCATTTGCATGGAATATTTTTTTCCATCTCTTTACTTTCAGTCTATATGTGTCTTTACAGGTAAGTTGAGTTTCCTGTAGGCAACATATAGTTGGGTGATGTTTCTTTTATCCACTTAGCCAATCTGTATCTTTTTTTTTTTTTTTGAGATGGAGTTTCGCTCTTGTTACCCAGGCTGGAGTACAATGGCACAATCTCGGCTCACCGCAACCTCCGCCTCCTGGGTTCAGGCAATTCTCCTGCCTCAGCCTCTGGATCACGAGGTCAAGAGATCGAGACCATCCTGGTCAACATGGTGAAACCCGTCTCTACTAAAAATACAAAAAAAAATTAGCTGGGCGTGGTGGCGCGTGTCTGTAATCCCAATCTGTATCTTTTAAGTGGAAAGTTTAATCCTTTTACAGTCAAGGTATATGAGGGCTTATTCCTGCTATTTTATTAATTTCTGGTTGTTTTATATATTTTTTTGTTTTCTCTGACTTTTTTTGAGATGAGCTCTTACTCTTTTGCCCAGGCTGGAGTGCAGTGGTGCAATCACAAATGGCTCACTGTAGCCTTGACCTCCTAGGCTCAGGTGATCCTCCCACCTCAACCTCCCATAACTGGAACTAAAGGTGTACAGCACCATGCCTGGCTAATTTTAAAATTTTTTATAGAGATGGGGTTTTGCCATGTTGCTCAGGCTAGTCTCAAACTCCTGAGTTCAAGTGACCTGCCTATTTCGGCCTTCCACAGTGCAAAGATTACAGATGTGAGCCACTGTGCCCAGTCTGTCTATTCTTTGTTCCTTTGGTGGTTTTCTGTAGTGGTGATATTTGACTTCTTTTTCTCATTTGTGTATCTGCTCTACCAGTTAGCTTTATACTTCGGTGTGTTTACATGATGATGATTATCATCTTTTTGCTTCCAGTTGCAGAATTCCCTTGAGCATTTCTTGTATGGTTGGTCTAGTTGTGACAGATTGCCTGTTTTTGCTTGTGTGGTAAACTTTCTTTCTTTTTTTTTTTTTTTGAGACGGAGTTTCGCTCTTGTTACACAGGCTGGAGTGCAATGGCGCGATCTCGGCTCACCGCCATCTCCACCTCCTGGATTCAGGCAATTCTCCTGCCTCAGCCTCCCGAGCAGCTGGGATTACAGGCACGCACCACCGTGCTCAGCTAATTTTTTGTAATTTTAGTAGAGACGGGGTTTCACCATGTTGACCAAGATGGTCTCGATCTGCTGACCTCGTGATCCACCCGCCTCGGCCTCCCAAAGTGCTGGGATTACAGGCTTGAGCCACCGCGCCCGGCCACTTTCCTTCATTTTTGAAAGATATTTTTCCTGTTTGTATTCTTGGCTGCCAGGTATTTTTTTTTTTTTTTTTTTTTTTTATAGCACTTTGAATATATCATCTCATTTTCTCCTGGCCTGTAAGGTTTCTGCTGAGAAATCTGCTGTTAGTCTGATGGGGGTTCCCTTGTAAGTGACCAGATGCTTTTCTGTTACTGTTTTTAGAATTCTCGCTTCGTCTTTGACTTTTTACAGTTTGACTATAATGTGCCTTGGCAAAGGCCTTTTTGAGTTGTATCTGTTTGAGGGGTTCTGAGATTCCTATATCTGGATGTCTAAATTGCTTTCTAGACTTGGAAAGTTTTCAGCTCTTATTTTGTTAAATAGGTTTTCTATCCCTTTTGTTTTTTCTTCACCTTCTGGGGCACTAAAAATTTGAATATTTGGTCACTTTATGGTGTCTATATGTCATATATGCTGTGTTTATTCTTTATTTTTATGTTATTGTATATTTCAAAATACCTATCTTAAAATTCTTAAATTCTTTCTTCTGCTTAATCTAGTCTGTTGTTGAAGCTTTTGAAAGTATTTTGTGTTTCATTCAATGAATTCTCTATTTCCAGAATTTTAATTTGATTCTTTTTTTATGATATCTGTTTTTGATTTTTTTGAGACAAGGTCTCACTCTATTGCCCAGGCTAGAGTGCATTGGTGCAGTCTTGGCTTCCTGTAAGCTCCTCTTTCCTGGCTGATGTGGTCCTCCCACCTCAACCTCCTGAGTAGTTGGGACTATGGGGGCATGCCACCACACTGGGTTAATTTTTTTATTTTTATTTTTGTAGACATGGGATTTTGCCATGTGGCCCAGGCTGGTCTTGAACTCCTGGGTTCAAGCGATCTGCTTGCCTCAGCCTTCCACAGTGCTGGGGTTACAGATGTGAGTCTGTCTTTTTGGTAAATTTCTCATTCATACTCTGAATTCTATGATTTCTTGCTATTGTGTCTCTGTACTGTATCTCACTTAGCTTTTTAAATATTATTTTGAATTCTTTTTCTGGGATCTCATAAATTTCTTTTTTTATGAGTTACTGTGTTACTTTAGAGATCATATTTCCTTGCTTTATCATGTTTCTTGGGTCCTTATGTTGAAATCTGCACATACGGTGTAACAGTCACTTCTTCC
Organism: Callithrix jacchus; assembly: GCF_049354715.1. NCBI lineage: Eukaryota > Metazoa > Chordata > Mammalia > Primates > Cebidae > Callithrix > Callithrix jacchus. The sequence goes on along the minus strand of NC_133509.1, from coordinate 4,692,935 downwards.
AGTTTTTTGAATTTGCTTTCTTAGGGGAGAGCTTTTTCCTGAGAATGTACTTACGATGTTGGCTGGGTAGGACATTTTACCATTGATCTGGGTGTACACATGGTATAGTCTCTGTATAAATGACTCGGCTGTGTACAGTGTTAGTAGTGCCTCTGATTTTCTCAATGTTGTAGGGTTTGGTTTGTTAGTGGAGTCTGTGGTGAGGCTTAGGTGGGGACAAGGATACCAGGTGGGCCTGTTCTTGGGCCTCAGGGTAACATATGCTGCCAGTGGTGTTAGTAGTTCTGGGTGGGCTAATTCTTGGGCCTTCAGGTGACTAGCTTGAGTGTTGGTAGGGGCAGTGGTGGGCTAATTGGGTGGGGAGATTCTCAGGCCACTGGGCAGCACATGTGGCATGGTTTATGGTGGGAAACCCTCTGTTTTCCAGGCGATTTGTGCTGATATCTGCAGTGGCTGGGCAGGTCAGTCCCCAGGCCTGCATGTGGTTGGGGGCCAGCTGTGGTGTGTAATGGCAGGTTGGGTGAGGTAAAGCTCAGGCCTCTAGGAGAAGTGCATGTCAACGGTGGTGGAGGGGGCTGGGTAGAACTGTACTCAGGCCCACTAGTGATGTGTGCAGATATTGGCTGAGATAGGCAGGGGCGCGGTAATCCCCATGGTCCCAAGGGAGTGCTCGAGTGGGGCCCTGCTATTGGCTAGGGAAGAGTTGCTTTCAGTGGCATCAGACATAGGCAGTTAGCTGATGAATAGGTCCTTGGGCCCCATGTAGCAGCTATGGGTGGGGTAGCCCTTCCTCAGGACATTTGTAAAGGTGTAGTAGCTCCACTACTTGGGGCAGTAGTGTCACTGTCAGTGGTTTGTACTTTAGCACCAATGGCAGCAGCAAGCAGGAGTGGTGGCTTTGGGTGGTGGGCCTCTATCAGTCTATCCTTAGGCCTCTTTGGGCACATGAAAATGCACAGCATCTCTGCTGCTGTGGGTAGTGGGGTTGCCCATGGTTTACAGTTTGGCTTGGGGGAAGCATCTGATCACAACAGTGGCTGTAGGTGGGGGATGTCAGTGAACTTTAGGGATTTAGAGATGGAGGGGCTGTTTGGCCTCAGGGCAGGATGCAATCTTGTTGGGACTTGGCTCTCAAAATGTGCTTTGCTGTAGCTGCTAAGGACTTAGGAGTGGAGGAGACTCTTCATGAGCTCCCTCGCTGGACAAGGTCATCATGTAGTCTCCAGGCAGCTCCCTTTGTCAGTATGAGATGATTTTCTTCTTATGAAATCAGCATCGACCAGGCATGGTGGCTCATGCCTGTAATCCCAGCATTTTGGGGGGCTGAGGCGGGCAGATCACCTGAGGTTAGGAGTTTGAGAACAGCCTGGCCAACATGGTGAAACCTCATCTCTACACAAGTATAGAAATTAGCTGGACATGATGGTGGGTGCCTGTAATCCCAGCTACTTGGGAGGCTGAGGTAGAAGAATCACTTGAACTTGGGAGGCAGAGGTTGCAGTGAGATGAGCTCGTGCTCTTGCACTCCAGCCTGGGTGAGAGAGAATGAGACTCCTCAAAAAAAAAAAAGAGAAATCAGTATCAAGGTTTGAAGGTTGGTAGGGGCCTACTTCAAGTGTTCCTAACTTCTCTCTGTTATTTCTAAGTTGTTTTTCTAGCTTGTACTTAATAGATACACAAGCATTTCTTTGGGAAGGGTTTGTAGCATAGAATGTTCTTTTTTTTCTGAGACAGGGTCTCTGTCACCCATACTGTAGTGCAGTGGCGCAGTCTTGGCTCACCACAACCTCTGCTTCCTGGGCTCAGGTGATTCTCCTGCCTCAGCCTCCCAAAGTGCTGGGAGTAGCATGAGCCACTACTGCCTAGCTAATTTTTTAATTTTTATTTTTGAGACAGAGTTTCGCTCTTCTTGCCCAGGCTGGGGTGCAGTGGTGCAGTCTCAGCTCACTGCAACTTCTGCCTCTGAGGTTCAAGTGATTCTCCTGCCTCAACCTGTCCGGTAGCTGGGATTACAGGCATGCACCACTACACCTGGCTAATTTTGTATTTTTAGTAAAGACAGGGTTTCACCATGTTGGTCAGGCTCGTCTCAAACTCCTGACCTCAGGTGATCCACTCACCTTGGCCTCCCAAAGTGCTGGGATTACAGGTGTGAGCCACCATGCCCCACATAATTTTTGTATTTTTAGTAGAGACAGGGTTTCACCATGCTGGGCAGGCTGGTCTTGAACTCCTGAACTTAAATGATCCATCTGCCTTGGCCTCCCAAAGTGCTGGGATTATAGGCATGAGCCATTGCACCCGGCCAGAATGTTTTTATATTAAAACTTAAATGTCTTTTTGTAGCCTTTGCCCTCAATCCCGCCCCCCCCCCCCGCAATCTGAAATACTAGTGCTTTCACTTAGAATGGTTTTAGGTACAATTTTGCTGAGTAATGAATCTGAAATAATAAATATTCCTTTTAGTGATGATGCTGTTTTTGAAATAGTACTTTTATAGTAAATGTAAATGTAGATATTATAAGTTAATGATTTTTCAAAATGGTATCCTTTATAAAAATGATCTGTGTGTTTATAATCACATTCATGGTCTAGAATTTTCTATCAGTTTGCAAAAGTGATTTTACAAAAATACACAATAGGCAGTAAAAATTGAGGCAGGTTACTTGTTTGTTGAGGAGAGTCTATTTTTAAGTTTGTGGGGTTCCCATTTAGAAGATGTATTTGGCTTTTTTGATTACTTACTGCAGTAGCTTGGGTCCTTATGGCTTTAAGGCAAAAGCCTGGAGTCCTTGTCACAGTACCTCAGAAGTCGGAGGAGTTTTTTGGCAAGAGGAATGTGAGTAGAGCCTCAAAGTAAAAGGGTGCCCAGACTGACATGAAATTAAGGAAAAGAGAAAATACACAGTGTTAAAAAATGGACGCAATTTTGAAGCTAGTAAATGTATGTTATTGACCCCTGTTTACATAAAATATATTCATGTCAGGTATATAGTTGGAGTGCACTTTTGACAAATGTATATACTTAGGTAACTGCCATTGAAATAAAGATAGAGTGTTTTCATCATATCACAAAATTCCCTCATTATTTTTACTGTTAGTCTCCACCCTAGGCAACCCCTGATCTGCTTCCTGTCACTATGGACAGATTTTTACTGTTCCAGAACTGCCTATCAATGGAATTAGACCCTGTGCATTCTTTTTGTGTCTTAACCAAAGCGCGTATTTTCAGTAGTTGCCTTTTTTTATTGCTGTGTAGTTTGACATTGTATGAATACATCTTTATTTCTCTTTACTTATTGATAGATATTTAATTTTTATTCAGTTTTTAGCTACTATAAATAAAGCTGCTGTGGACATTTGTGTTCACTTGTTTGTGTGGTTATATGCTTTTATGTTTTCTTTTTTCTTGGAGTAGAATTACTGGGTCATAAGGTTTTCTTTGCTTTTTTTGTTTGTTTTTGTTTTGAGATAGGGAGTCTTGTTTGGTCTCCCAGGCTGGAGTGCAGTGTTGGGATCTTGGCTCACTGCAGCCTCCTCCTCCCAGGTTCAAGCAATTGTCTTGCCTCAGCTTCCCAAATCTTTGAGATTACAGGAACCTACCACCACACCTGGCAAGTTGTTGTATGTTTAGTAGAGAAGTGGCTTCACCATGCTGGCCAGACTGGTTTGGAACTCCTGACCTTCAGTGATCCGCCTTTCTCGGCCTCCCAAAATGCTGGGATTATAGGCATGAGCCACTGTGTCTGGCCTGGTTTTTCTGTTTGACTTTATAAGAAAGTGCTTGACAGTTTTCCAGAGTGATGCTGCCATTTTGCATTTCCATCAGCAAAGTATGAGTTCCAGGTACTCAGCATCCTACTAATTTCTGGAGATGTTATTCTACCAAAGGGCATGTGACAGTATTTTATTCTAGTTTTAATTTACATTTCTCTGTTGACTAATGATGTTACCTAGGTTTCCATATGCTTGTTTGCCACTTGTATATCTTTGTGAAGTATTTTTTTGTGTTGTTGGCTGTCTTTGAATGATTGACTTATTATTGATTTGTAAGAGGTTTTAAAAAAGATACTCAGAATATAAGTTCTTTTTAGACCATATGTATTGCAAATGTTTTCTCCCAGACTTTGGCTTGCTTTTTATTTTTTTTACTATTTCTTGGTGAGCAGAAAGTTAAAAAACATTTTTTTTTAACACCAAGTCTTGCTCTGTCTTCAGGCTGGAGTGCAGTAGCTCAATCTTGGCTGACCGCAACTTCTGCCTCTCAGCTTAAGCAGTTCTCCTGCCTCAGCCTCCCATGTAGGTGGGACTATAGGTGCATGCTACCATGCTCAGCTACGTTTTGTATTTTTCATACAGATGAAGAAATCCTTTTAATGAAAGAATAATTTTCTATTACGGTTTTTGCTTTTGTTTCTTAAGAGAGCATTGACTACCAAGGCCATGTCGGTTGTCTTCTAGATGTTATAGTTTTACATATAAGTCTGTATTCCAATTCAATTTAATTTTTTTAATGATAGAGGTAAGGGTCAAGGGTAATATTTTCACGTAGATATCAGTTTTTTAACATCATTTTTTGAAAAAAGTACTCTCCATTGAATTACCGTGATCTATATGTTGAGACCTATTTGTATATTCTTATGTCTTTTCATTTCATTGACCTATTTATATTTTCATGCCACTGTTTGATTACTGTAGCTTTATGGTACATGTGGTAAGCAAGGTCTATTTAGGAGGCAGAATTTATACAGTAATTTGAAGAATGAAATTTTAATAAAAGAATTAGCTCTTGAGTCACCCCATGCAGCCTTGGTACTGCTTGCATTTTGGACATCCAGCCCTTTTTGCTCTCTAATACCTGTAAGCCTTTTTCCTTTTAAGATGCCTGAGGAGGTGTACCTTGGAGACGGGGAGGTAGAGACTTTGTCTTTTAGGCAGAAATTGTCCAACTCATTTCTTTCATAATCAATACCTTCTATTCCAACAAGGAGATTTTCCTTTAGGAGTTGATCTCTAATGCTTATGATGGCCTAGACAAGATTTGTTCTGAGAGCCTGACAGACCCTTTGTTTGACAGTTGTAAAGAACTGAAAATTGACACCAGTGCCAGCCCTCAGGAATGCATCCTGTCTTTGGTGGACATAGGCATTGGCATGACCAAGGCTAATCTCATAAATAATTTGGGAACCATTGCCAAGTCTGTTAGTAAAGCATTTATGGAGGCTTTTCAGTCTGGTACAGACATCTCCACGATTGAGAAATTTAGTGTTGGCTTTTATTCTGCTCACCTGGTGGCAAGAAAATAGGGATCACAAAGCACAATGACCTTGTACAGCATTCCTGGGCATCTTCTGTCGGGACGTCCTTCACTTTACATGTTGATCGTGGTGAGCCCATTGTCAGGGATACCAAAGTGATCCTCCAGCTTACAGAAGATCAGACAGAGTACTTAGAAGAGAGCCATGTTAAAGAAGTAGTGAAGAAGCACTCTCAGTTCATAGGTTCTCTCATTGTCCTTTATTTGGAGAAGGAATGAGAGAAGGAAATCAGTGACGATGAGGCAGAGGAAGAGAAAGTGAGAAAGAAGAGAAAGAGAAAGATGATGAAGAAAAGCCCAAGATCAAAGATGTGGGTTCTGATGAGGAGGATGACATTGTTAAGAATAATAAGAAGAAAATAAAAAAGATCAAGGAGAAAATACATTGATCAGGAAGAACTGAACCAGACCGTGCCTATTTGGACCAGAAACTCCGATGACATCACCCAGGAAGAGTGTGGTGAATGCTACAAGAGCCTCACTAGTGTCTGGGAAGACCACTTGGCAGTCAGGCACTTCCCTGTAGAAGGTTGGTTGAAATTCAGGGCATTGCTGTGCATCCCTCATCAGGCTCCCTTTGACCTTTTTGAAAACAAGAAGGAAATGAACAGCTCTGTGTCCATCATGTGTTGATCATGGACAGCTTTGCTGAGTTGCTACCAGAGTATCTCAGCTTTATCCATAGTATGGTTGACTTTAAGGATCTGCCCCAAATTTCTCCTGGGAAATGCTCCAGCAGAGCAAAATATTGAAAGTCATTTGCAAAAACTTTGTTAAGAAGTGCCTTGAGGTTTTCTGAGCTGGCAGAAGACAGGGAGAATAACAAGAAATTTGATGACGCATTTTCTGAAATTGCATGACTTGGAATCCATGAGGACAACTGGTGACACCTATCTGAGCTGCTGTGGTCTCATACTTCCCAGTCTGGAGATGAGAAGACATCTCTGTCTTCTTTTGCATGAAGGAGACACAGAAGTCTATCTGCGATCATATTTGGAAGCAGAGCTTCTAGGCAGTATGTATGACTGAGCCCATTGATGCATACTGTGTACAGCAGTTCAAGGAATTTGAGGGTAAGAACCTGGTCTCAGTTACCAAGCAGTGTCTGGAGCTACCTGATCATGAGTAGGAGAAGAAGAAAGTGGAGGAGAGTAAGGTAAAGTTTGAGAACCTCTGCAGGCTCATGAAAGAAATCTTTTTTTTTTTTTTTTGAGACGGAGTTTCGTTCTTGTTATGCAAACTGGAATGCAATGGCGCGATCTTGGCTCACCACAACCTCCGCCTTCTGGGTTCAGGCAATTCTCCTGCCTCAGCCTCCTGAGTAGCTGGAATTACAGGCACGCACCACCGTGCCCAGCTAATTTTTTGTATTTTTAGTAGAGACGGGGTTTCACCTTGTTGACCAGGATGGTCTCAATCTCTTGACCTCGTGATCCACCCACCCAAAGTGCTGGGATTACAGGCGTGAGCCAGCGCGCCCGGCTAAGAAATCTTAGATAAGGTTGAGAAGGAGACAATCTCCAGTAGGCTTTTGTCTTCACCCTGCTGCTCTGTGACCATCATCTACAGCTAGATGCTAATACCAAGTGGATCTGAAAGCCCAGGCGCTTTGGGATAACTCTGTGATGGGTTATATGATGACTAAAATGCACATGGAGATCAACCCCAACCACCCCACTATAGAGACACTGCAGTGGAAGGCGGAGGCAGACAACAGCCAGGCTGTCAGTGACCTGCTGGTCTATTGTTTGAAACCATACTGCTCTCTTCTGGCTTCTGCCTTGAGGATCCCCAGACCCATCCAGCTGCATCTACCACTTGATCAAGCTAGGTTACCTGTTGATGAATTTGAGGTGGCAACAGAGGAACCCAGTGCTGCTGTTCCCAGTGAAATCCACCTCCCTTGGGGGTGATGAGGATATGTCTTGCATGGAAGAAGTAGATTAAGAATTTATACTTGGAAACTTTGTGCCCTTGTATAGTGTCCCCATGGTGCCCACTGCAGCCTTGAGTGGTCTGGTCTCACCCGGCCCTCTCTGTTGATATCTAGTATTTTTTCTCTCCTTTCTTTGTGTCTAAGGCAGGAATCAAGGGCGTCAAGCCCTATTTCCTCCCTAGTTTGACAGCAGGATTGGATGTTGTGTATGATGGTTTTTTGTTGTTGTTTATTTTGTTCTGAAATTAAAGTATGCAAAATAAAGAATATGCTGTTTTTATACAGTTAAAAAAAACCCACAAAGAATTACTGTTTCTGGGGATTAGCAACTAAAAGAGGATGAAGGAAAAAAATTCTATAACATACCCTAGAGCTGAGAGAGATTTACCAAAGAGGCAGGTATGGATAGGGATCCTTTCTTCGAAGTTGGGATTCAGACATTATTGGCAAGGATGCAGCAGCTTATCAGACAACTTCTTTCCTGGGTCAGAGCTGGTCCACAGTTGGTAGGCCAGTACTGGTAGGCAAGTAACCATCAGTCAAAACTGGCAACAAATTTTGCTGAAGGGTGAGTGCCACAGGGTATACCACTTGCATGTCTCTGGCAGCTAGAACAGAAGCACCCTGAAACCAGAAAGAAAAGTACTACTTCAGAGCCATCTGCTGACAAAGCTTATCACTAGCTGGCAAAAGAGAAATATTTACAGGGTCCAAGAAGGCAGTGAAGTGTAGATTAGGAGGAGCCTAGAGGCAATAAATTGATAACTGGCACCCTGTCTTGAAATCAAATAGTGGCGTCATCTTTTTTCCCCCAGAGTTGTTTTGCTATTCTAGGTCCTTTGCATTCCCATATGCATTTTAGAGTTCCTTCTCCGTTTCTATAGTGAAACCTGCTGGGGTTTTGATTGAGGTTATGTTGAATCTGTAGATAACTTGGGTACAGTTGACATTCTGATGCTATTGAGTCTTCAAATTCATGGGTATGATGTATCTCTCCATTTCTTTAAGTGGTCTTTAGTTTCTTTTAGTGTTTCATTGTTTTCACTAGAGGCATTGAACATCTTTGTTCTTAAGAACTGTAAAAATGCTATTTGTAAATGAGATTTTTAAAACATGTTATCTTCCTTCCAGTGCTTGCTACTAGTACACAGAAATATTATTTTATTTTATTTTTTTGAGACAGTCTTGCTCTGGAGTGCAGCACCGTGGTCATAGCTCACTGAAGCCCTGATCTACTATCCTGAAGCGATCCTCCCACCTCAGCCTCCTGAGTGGCTGGGATTACAGCTACCCAACACCATGCCTGGTTAATTTTAAAAACTTTTCGGAGAGACAAGGTCTCACTGTGTTGCCTAGGCTTCTCTTAAGCTCATGAATGGGTTCACGTGATCCTCCTGCCTTGGCCTTCCAAAGTACTGAGATGATAGATGCGAGCCACCACACCCAGCTGTACTGTTTTATTTTTGTATGTTGGTCTCGTATCCTGTTATTTTGTGTTAAAGTCATTCTTTCTGGTAGATTTTGGATAGATTTTGTTACTTTGTGTTAAACTCATTTATTCTAATAGATTTTGGGAAGATTTCTTAGGATTTGCTACATAGAAGATTATATTGTCTGTTAATAAAGGCAGTTTTATTGCTCCATTTCCAAACTGTGTCTTTTATTTATTTTTCTTGGCTTATTTGCATAAAAGTGGCAAAGTGTGAACATCTTTGCCTTATTCTCAGTCTTAAAGGAGAAGCATTGGTCTATAACCCTTAAGTATGACGTTAACTGGAGTTTGTAGATGCATTTTATCAGGTTAAGGAAATTCCTGTCTTGCCTTAGTTTGCTGAGAATTTTGTCATGAGTGAGTGCTGAAATCTGTTTTGTGCTTTTTCTGAACATAATGAGATGATTTTGTGGCTTTTTCCCCTTTGAATATGGTGAATTACATTGATGACTTAAAAATGGTAAACCAGCCGCTTATTACTGGAATCAAGTTCATCTGCTTATGATGTATTGTCCTTTTTATGTATTGCTTTGTTCAGTTTCTAATTTTTGGTTAGATTTTTGTGTTTATGTTCATAAGGGATATCAGTCTTCTTTTTTTTTTTTTTGGCTGATCTGTCTTTGGTTTTAGGATCAGGGTGATATGAGTCATATAAAATGAGTTGAGTACCATTCCCTCCTCTTTTCTTAAAATAGTTTTATAGGACATTAGGGGAACCATCTGGCCCTGGTATTTTCCTTGTGGAAAAGCTTTAAATCATGAATGTATTTTCTTCAGTAGATAGGGGCTCATTCAGTTATTCTACATTTTGTGATAGTTTACATAATTTATACCTTTTAAGGAGTTTATTTTATCTAAGCAATTGAATTTATTTTAATTATGCTCATAATATTACCTTATCACTTTTAATATCTACAGTACTATCATGATTTCTCATTCATTTCTTGTTGACAGTGTATTTTTGAATGCTTTTTTTTATTGGCTATAGAATTTGGATTGACTTTTTCTTTCAGCATTAAAGTTACTCCAGTAATTTCTGTCTTGCATCATTATTACTATTATTATTATTACTATTATTATTATTATTATTATTAGAGACAGAGTGTTTGCTCTGTCACCCAGGCTGGAGTGCAGTGGTGGGATCTCAGCTCACTGCAACCTCCGTCTCCCAGGTTCAAACAGTTCTCCTGCCTCAGCCTCCCAGGTAGCTGGGACTACAGGCACACACTGCCATGCCCAACTAATTTTTTGTATTTTGGTAGAGATGGGCTTTCACCGTGTTGCCCAGGCTGGTCTTGAACTCTGAGCTCAGATGGTCTGCCTACTTCAGCCTCCCAAAGTGCTAGGATTACAGGTGTGAGCAACTGTGCCCAGCCTGCTTGCATTATTTCTAATGCTAAATCAGCAGTTATTCTGCGTATAATCAGTCTTTCTTGATGGATTTTAAGACTTTCTCTTTAACACTGATTTTTAGTAGTGACTGTGGTGTGCCTTGTATGTTTTTGATTGTGTGTATAAGAAAGATACACAACAACACCAAGAAAGGGTGTTTGTTGAGCTTCTTAGACTTGTGTTTATAGTTTTATCGATTTGGAAGATTTTTATTATTTTATCAATGTTCTCTTTCTGTCTCCTCTCCCTTCTTTATTTACTTACTGTCTCAGAGGTTACTGAGGCTCTGGATTTTGGTGGTGTTTTAACTCTGTATCCCTCTGAACATCAAGTTGGATAGTTTTTGTTACCCTGTCTTCAAGTTCACGGATATTCTTTTTTGCAGTATCTCATCTGCTCTTAAGTCAGTCCAGTAATATATATATGTATATTTTTTTCATTTTAGAAATTCTGTTTTCCAATTCGGGAAGTTTCCTCCCCTCTCGTCCCTTTCCCTCCCCTTTCTTTCCTTTCCCTCTCTCCCTTCCCTGCTCCTCCCCTCCCCTCCTTGCAGTTTCTTGTTTTTCCTCATTATGCTTATGTTTTCCCCATAATTCTTTAAGATATCTACAGTTTATAAACGTTAAAATCCTTGTCTGCTAATTACATTATCATTAATTCTGAGTTTTTTTAGACTAATTTTCTTCTTTTTTGTCACATTTCTTTATAGTTAGTGGTTTTTTTTTTTTTAAGACCCTTCTTGTTTTAGTTATAGTTATTGGTTTTTAATTGGATATTTCACATTTTGATTGTTGTAATATTTAGTGTCTTTTTGTAGTTGTTGTTATTTTTTTTTTAATTTGAGATGGAGTCTTGCTACATTGTCCACGCTTGTCACAAACTCCTGGGCTCAAGCGATCTTCCTACCTTGGCCTCTCGAAATGCTGGGATTACAGGTGTGAGCCACTGTGCCCAGCTGTGGTGTGGATTTTTAAAAAGCTTTGATTTAAAAAGAATTGTAGATTCACAGGAGCTTGTACTGGGAAGTCCTGGACATCCTTCCCCACCCCCCCATCTCCCTCAGTGTTCACAATTTATATAACTGTATTACAACATCAAAACAAAGGTTGATGTTGCTACAATGCATAGAAATTATCTGGAGTTCACCAGTTTTACATGTATGTGCATGTGTGTTTGCTTGTGCGTAATTCTGTGCAATTTTATTACATAGTCTTGTGTAATTTATCCCTACAATCAATATACTCAATGGTAGCATCACCAGTTTCCCTTGTGTTACCCTTTTATGGCCACATGCATCCCCTCCCCCATCCATAACCCTTAATTAACCATTGGTTCTTCGTATTCATAATTATATCATTTCATGATTGTTACATAAATTGTGTAATGCAAGGAGAATCTTTTGAGATTGACTTTTCCACTCAGCATAATTTTTTTGAAGTTTGTACAAATTGTTGTGTTTATCAATAGTTCCCTCCCCCGCCCTTTTTTTAAACTAGATTCTATCCTATTGTATGGATATGCCACAATTTAACTTTGTTTTTTTTTTTTAAAAGCATGGAGTTTGTTTGTTTGTCTGTTTGCTAGATAGTTGGGCAACTTGTGGATCAGCAGGACCCTTTTGAGCCTTGTTTTTAAGCTTTGTTAGGATAGTTTTGAAGTGGCCTTTATTGTAGGAATAGTTTGTTCCTAATTCTAAGGAGTGGCTTTTCTGGGTTCTCTATTAAATGACAGTAATGAAATGTGTCTGTCTTCTGTGCTTGATCAGAACTTGAATGTATCCCTCTCTCTGCAAGATCCAGTAGTTGTTCAGCTAACAGCCCCTCAATAGTTGTTTTTTGGCCCACTCTTGTGGAGTCTCTTTTTATTCATCCCTCGTAGTATCTAACCAAAGACTACAGATGAACGCCTGTGCAGACTTCTGGAGTTCTTTTTCACTGTCGCACCTTCCTTTTTTCTTCAGTCACAGTGTTTCGCTGCTTGTTGTCCATTGTCTGAAAGCAGTTGTTCCATTTATATAACTGAAAACCTGTATTTTTAAGATGGGTAGGCAAGTCCAGTAATGGTTTCTTCACCACTGCACACAACAAAACTTTTATTTATTTCCAAGTTAGTAGTTTGAAAGTCAAAATTGATTAATCTGTCCAAAGAGCAGTAGTTTTTCTTTTGTGTCTTAAGATGTTATTTTAATTTACATTTTTTTGAGTAAGAAATATGTTCATATATTTAAAAATTTAAATGACACAAAAGACAATACAGTGAGGTCTCCTTTCCTCCCTTATTTCTCAGTCACCCACTTTCCATTCTTGGGGACAACCATTGTTACTAATTTATTGGGTTTCTGTCAAGAAATTTGATGTACCTTTTGATAATACATATTTTATTCAAATTCTTTACACAGAAATGTGGAGATATATATATTCTTCATATCCTTGTTTTTTAAAAAAGGTAACATACTGTATTCCCTTTTTTGCACCCCTTTTTTTTTTTACTTAATATAACAGAGATCTATGATTTGATTACATGTAAATATTTTACATTGTTTTTTCAGCTTTGTAGTAGATAGTTAAATGGATATACCCATAAATACTATTAATGCACCATCGGTAAATTAACTTGTTCTGTTGTTACTGATCATTTGCTATTTCAAATAGTGCTAAGGTGAATAATCTTTCTGGGTTATTTTCCAGCACCAGCAACCAGTTCTCTGATTCTTCAGACACCAAATGGGTGTTCAACAATTCAGTGTAATTCAGTTCTTACAGTGTATATCTGGAGCTAGTGCAGACCCCACAGCTTAAAGGCCCATTCCTACAAGACCAGCCTCCACTTTAGACATCATTTGTGAGTCCTGGGCCACCTGTACTTCTGACCATCTGCTATAAATGGAGGTTCCCTCCACTTCCTCCTAAGGTTAGATAATTTGCTCAAGTGGCTAATAGAACTCAGGAAAACAGTTTACTTACTCCTGCTAGTTTATTATAAAGGATACAACTCATGATCTGCCAAATGGAAGAGATGCATAGGAATGTGGGAGGCAGTGCAGAGTATCTATGAGCTCTCTGGGTATACTAGTCTCTAATCAGCTCAGTGTGTTCGCCAACCCTGGAACCTCATCAGAGCTCATTGTTTAAGAGTTTTTATAGAGCTTCATCTCCACTCTCTCCCACCTCACTTTCTGGGCTGGCGTCATTGGCTAAGGCTGCAATTCTAACCCTCTTATTAATTGTTCTTTCTGGTGTGACCACCTTCATTCCAAGGTCATCTAGGGGCCCCACTCTTAAGTCACATCATTAGCATAAACTCAGATGTGAGTGAAACAGACTCTTTATGACCCTAGAAGAAAATCTAGGCAAAACCATTCAGGACATAGGCATAGGCAAGGACTTCAGGACTAAAACACCTAAAGCATTGGCAACAAAAGCTGAAATAGACAAATGGGACCTAATCAAACTCCACAGCTTCTCCACAGCAAAAGAAAACGTCATTAGAGTGAATCGGCAACCAACAGAATGGGGAATTTTTTTTAATCTACCCATCTGACAAAGGGCTAATATCCAGAATCTACAGAGAACTAAAACAGATTTACAAGAAAAAAACAAACAAGCCCATTCAAAAATGGGTGAAGGATATGAACAGACACTTTACAAAATAAGACATATATGAGCTCCACAAACTTATGAAAAAATGCTCATCATCACTTGTCATTAGAGAAATGCAGATCAAAACTACATTGAGATACCATCTCATTCCAGTTAGAATGGTGATCATTAAAAAATCTGTAGATAACAGATGCTGGAGAGGATGTGGAGAAATAGGAAAACTTTTACACTGTTGGTGGGAGTGTAAATTAGTTCAACCATTGTGGAAGACAGTGTGGCGATTCCTCAAGGGCCTAGAAACAGAAATTCCATTTGACCCAGCAATCCCATTACTGGATATATATCCAAAGGATTATAAAGCATTCTGTTATAAGGACACAGGCACACGAATGTTCATTGCAGCACTGTTTACAATAGCAAAGACCTGGAACCAACCCAAATGCTCATCGATGATAGACTGGACAGGGAAAATGTGGCACATATGCACTATGGAATACTATGCAGCCATAAAAAATGATGAGTTCGTGTCCTTTGTAGGGACATACATGGAACTGGAAACCATCATTCTCAGCAAACTGGTGCAAGAACAGAAAATCAAACACTACGTGTTCTCACTCATAGGCGGGTGTTGAACAATGAGAACCCATGGACACAAGGAGGGGAGCATCACACACTGGGGTCTGTCAGGGGGGAACTAGGGGAGGGATAACATGGGGAGAAATGTCAGATATAGGTGATGGGGAGGAAGGCAGCAAACCACACTGCCATTTATGTACCTATGCAACAGTCTTCCATGTTCTTCACATGTACCCCAAAACCTAAAATGCAAGAAAACATATTATGCATAAGAATGAAGAGACACCTATCACGGAGGATATTCCTTGGATTTCGGGAACTTTGTGCCAGGAACTGGGGACAAAGGTCAAGTATTTGGCCCTCTATATCTGTGGATTCACTCAACCTTGGATTGAAAATATTTTGCATGGTTGCATCTGTACTGAGCATGTTCAGGCTTTTGTCCTTGTGTTATTCCCTAAACAGTACACTACACAAGCTATTTACATAGACTTTACACTGTATGGGGTATTATAAGTAATTTTGAGATGATTTAAAGTATAAAGGAGGATGTATATATACAATTACTATACAAATACATTTGTTAGTTACAAAAACTATGCAATTTTGTATAAAGGACTTGAGCATTTGTAGATTTTGGTATCCTTTGGGGGAGGAGCCTATAACCAATTCCCCATGGATACTGAGGGATGACTTTATATTTCTTTTTTTTTTCTGAGATGGAGTCTCATTCTGTTACCCAGGCTGAGGTGCAGTGGTGTGATCTCGGCTCAGTGCAACCTCTGCCTCTCAGATTCAAGCAGTTCTCCTGCCTCAGCCTCTTCAGTAGCTGGGACTACAGGTGCAAACCACCATGCCTGGCTTATTTTTGTAATTAAAAAAAAAAAAGGAAATGAAGGGGAAGAAGAGGGAGAGAGAACAGGAGTGTTGCCTTTTTCTAAAAATGGGTATTGAAAACCTCTTTTATGCCAATAATTGTGCTTAATAATGGCCAACCAATATTTCATTTAAACCTGTGAGTAGGTGTGATGTGGTACTGATAAGAGTGTATATTCTGTGTATTTAAAATGGAGAGTTCTATAAATGTTTATTAAGTTTACTTGTTCCAGATCTGAGTTCAAGTCCTGGATATCCTTATTAATTTTCTGTCTTGTTGATCTATCTAATATTGATGTTGAAGTCTTCCACTATTATTGTTTAGGAGTCTAAGTCTCTTTATAGGTCTTATGTATCAGGGTGCTCCTGTATTGGGTGCATATATATTTAGGATCATTAAAAACCCTGTATTTTTAATAGAGACAGGGTTTTGTCATGTTGGCCAGGCTGGTCTTGAACTCCTGACCTCAGGTTATCCACCCGCCTCAGCCTCCCAAAGGATTACAGGCATGAGCCACCGTGTCCAGCTTTACTTTATATTTCTTATTATGCCGCATTCTTTGTAGTAAGTAATTTCACTTATGTACAAATATATATAAGATAACTTTCTAGAAGTAGAATTCCTGTATCAAAGGCTATGTACATTTGTAATTTGGATTTTTAGACTAGTTTTCCCACCATAGAGATTGTACCAGTTTTTTCGTCTCACAGATGTATGAAGTGACTGTATATTTTTCCATACAACTTACTGTGTTACTTTTTTTTTTTTTCTGAGACAGAGTCTCACTCTGTTGCCCAGGCTATAGTGTAGTGGCGCGATCTCGGCTCACCACAGCCTGCACCCCAGGTTCAAGTGATTCTCCTGCCTCAGCCTCCCAAGTAGCTGGGACTACAGGCTTGTGTCACCATGGCTGTCTAATTTTTGTATTTTTAGTAGAGAAGGTGTTTCACTATGTTGGCCTGGCTGGTCTCAAACTCCTTACCTCATGGTCTTCCTGCCTCGGCCTCCCAAAGTGCTGGGATTACAGGTGTGAGCCACCACACCTGGCCTTCTGTTACATATTTTTATCAAGTATTTTTAAAAACAAAGTTCTTGTAGTACTTTGCAAAACATGTATAAAAAAAAAAAAGGATGTAGTACTTTGTTGTAATTGTCAAAAAAATTGAGTTTCATTATGTTCAGATTTCTGTAGCAATTATAAAAGACTTGAAAGTACTTTTAAAAGAGTTAATGGTAGCTGATTTTTTTTGCCATTTTATCATATATATCCAATGTGTCAGGTACTGTGTTAGGAATTTATATACATTGTAAGCTCTAATAATTTAAAATAATTTTACAAGATTATATATTAAATTATATTTAATATATTATATATAATTATATATATAAAATAATTTACTATTTTATATTATATATAATTATATGTCATATATAATTAATATGTAAATATGTCTATGTCATATATAATAATATAATGTATAATTTATTACCTTTATTTCACAGACAGGAACCTGGGCTAGTAAATTCTAGGCTTAAGATTTGATCCCAATTTGATTCCAAACTCCAGATTTTTGTCATATCTTCAATTAATTTTACTTCAGTATTTTTATTTTTCCCTTTTTTATGTGGAGGCCTAAAATTCCTCTGATTTCAGCCATTATCCTGGCCTTTCAGGGTTCCCAGATTGAATCGAGGAAGATTTCTATGATTTGCAACATCTAGAAGTCCCAGGGTAAAACAAAGAGTGTACACATTTGTCTTTCTGAGAAGAGATGTTAAATACCTAATATAGATACTGCTTTCGTATGTATTTTCTTATTTGAGTTGTAGAAAGTAGGGGAGAATAGTAAAGCTGCAGAATTACTAGACAGAGAAGACAGACAGTGGTAAATAATAGTAATTGGGTCAGGAAGCTTCTTTTTATCTCCAAGTAACTTAGTTGCTGTTTGAATATCTTGTTTTACCATGTAAGAATCAGTCTATACGCATTTATTTTTAATATCCTAGACAGTTACTGTTTAATTTTATCTTATTTAGGGTCCCACCACAGCTACTAAGTTGACTTTTAGAGCAGAATGTTTATTTAAAAATCTTGGTCACCATATTTCGCAAATAGACAAACAGCCCACATTTTGTAGATTTTTTAAAATAAAAAATGATTGTTTAAAATTTGGATCTTTTTAATTTCAGTTTTCCCCCCTTCCCATCCCATTTTACAGACATTTCAACCTACGAATGAAGAGGGACACTTCCCTTTTCAGTGATGAATTTAAAGTAGAAACATCAAATAAAGTACTTGATTATGATACCTCTCATATTTACACTGGACATATTTATGGTAAGTCGGACCTTAACAAAACCCTTTTCTTTCATTTTTTTTCCTACACAAAGATACATATTTTGAAGTGTAAGCAAATATTTCAGAAAAGGGTATTAAATTTAGAGGAGATTGAATTCATCATGAAGGGTAATGGTCTTTGAGAAATGAAGTAATGTGTGCACCTATCTTTACATGTGTGTTTAATAGTGAAGTATGAAATATCTGGCTTCTGAGAGGTATGAAATTCTGACTCAGTACCTCTAAACTGTTAGAGTTTTCAAAAATTTTAATGACTTCTATAATATTCTGATTTTCCAAGTAAGAAATGAATGGTCAGTTTGCTGTGTGTTATATGAAAACAGGAAAAGCCTAAAAGGAAACCGTAAAGATATCTTAGCCAAAAATAATGTGACAAAGTCATCTGTAGGGAAATCCTCTCAAGACCATCCTTCCTCAGAATCTATTTGCTTTATTCACAGTTCCAACAAATTTTTCTTACTGTGTCAAATTAAAAATGTGTATTGTGGGCCATGAGTGGCATACTTACCCAATAGAAACTTACATTTACTAGTAGTTTGGAAAGAACAGAACAGTTATAGAAGTCATAAAAAAAGCTTAAGCAGTGAAAATCTGGGGGCGTTGGAGAGAGGCAAAATGTCATTGTTTTAAAACTATATTAGTAAGTACTCAAGATGATTCTCATGTAAGACAGTGTTAAACTGTTTGAGATTATTTCTACACTTGAGTGATTTCTACTGAAAATCATAACATGAAAAATTAAGCGATTGAAGAATTTTTTCTCATTTTTTGATTGTGCCAGATAAATGAGGCATTTCTATACTTAAACGTTCTTATTTGTAGAATAAACTGAATTATTAAATTCTTTAGATTGTTTGTACTCTTACAGTTCAGTAACCAAAATAAAGCATTTATTCATCAGTCTAGATTTTTAATGTCACACTTTAGTGTTCTATTATCTTCTTGATTATTTGTCTTGTTGGGCAAATAACTTAGTAGTTCCTTTTTTATTTTGCTAGGTGATGATCAAGAAAAGTATAAGACTATAAATGAGCTTGCAGATAAAAATCATGTTATTTAGGCCAGGTGTGGTTGCACTTACACTTAAAATTCCAGTGCTTTGGGAGGCTGAGACAGAAGGAGTGTTTGAGACCTGGAGTTTGAGACCAGCCTGGGCAATATAGTGAAACCCTGTCTCTAAAAAAACTTGAAAAACATTGGTTGTGGTGGCATACCTGTAGTCTCAGTTACATGGGAGGCTGAAGTAGGAGGATTGCTGAGCCCAGGAGGTTGAGGCTACTGTGAGTGCCATTGCACTGTAGCCTGGGTGACAGAGAGAGACCTTGTCTCTTTATTTAAAAAAATCACTTAAAATACCAGTGTCATGGGCTCTTGCCTCCAGTCTATGATTAATTCAAAGCCAACGAATGAATGTTATTCTACAACTTAGAAATTGTGGAAACTTGATTTTTATTTTAATGAGAGAATTGTAATGGGTAAATTCAAGGTTTAAAGCGCTCTCCCTCTACTTTCACCCTCTGTGTCATTTGATTTTGGTGCTCACCTTTTCGTTGTGATTTTATTAAGAACCAGAAGTACCCTTTTTCCCCTATTATTTCCTTTCACTAGGGAAGTATAACTGATGAGATAATGTTATAAATCTTTGTCCAATATTGTAAAAAGTACTATTGGTTTAGTTTTGTTCAAATTGCTTCTGAAATCTTTGACACTGTTCTATTTAAAAATGTATTTATAGGCCGGGCGTGGTGACTCACGCTGGTAATCCCAGCCCTTTAGGAGGGCGAGGCAGGTGGATTGCTTGAGCCCAGGAGTTCCAGACCAGCCTGGGGAACATAGCAAGACTTCGTCTTTACCATAGATAAAAAAGTTAGCTGGACGTGGTGGTGCATGCCTGTAGTCCCTGCTACTAGGGAGGTGGAGGTGGGAGGATTGCTTGAGCCCAGGAGGTTGAGGCTGCAGAGAGCCATGAGCTTGCCACTGCACACAAGCCTGGGTGACAGAGCAAGACTCTGTCTCAAAAAACAAACAAACAAAGAAACAAAACCCAAGCATAGCAGAGAAGCCAAAAGGTATGACCCATGCACAATATATCAGATGGGAAGGAGCTTTTTTCCTGTGGTACCTATAGCAAAATTTTCGCAAGATGTTTTGGATGTCTTTATTCTGAAAGTGTATATCCTATCATTGGGTTTGTTTGCTTGCTTGCTTTTAAGTTAATTTAACAATTAATTGTTTTGTTTTGTTTTGAGACAAGGTCTTGCTCTGTCACCCAGGCTGGAGTTCATTGGTGCCATCTCAGCTCACAGCAGCCTCCACCTTCAGGGTTCAAGTGTTTCTCCTGCCTCAACCTCCCAAGTAGCTGGACTTACAGGCGTGTGCCACGAAGCCCAGCTAATGTTTTTTGTATTTTTAGTAGAGACAGGTTTTCACTATGTTAGCTAGGCTGGTGTCGAACTCCTGAACGCAAGTGATCTGCCTGCCTCAGCCTCCCAAAGTGCTGGGATTATAGGTGTGAACCATACCATGCTGGGCCAATTTAATGATTGTTGATGACTACTGCATACATGCTAGGCACTGAGCTAGGTGCAAGGAATGTGGTTGGTAACAGGCAGATACTTTGTTTTTCATTGCTAATAGTAGTAATTGTATATGTTTTAACTAAATACTAGTTTGCTGTTCACATCTCAAATTCTGCTTGATGTATTTCATGTGAAACTTTCTATAATAAATTTATATTCCAGATTTAACCATATATGTGTGTATGTACGTATGTGTATGTATACGTGTATATATACATATATATGAATGAGTTTAACATTCATGTGCAAATTAAATTGTCAAGAATTTGTTGCTTTCATTAATAGGTGAAGAAGGAAGTTTTAGCCATGGGTCTGTTATTGATGGAAGATTTGAAGGATTCATCCAGACTCATGGTGGCACATTTTATGTTGAGCCAGCAGAGAGATATATTAAAGACCGAACTCTGCCATTTCACTCTGTCATTTATCATGAAGATGATATTAGTAAGTACTTAAATTTTATCCAGCAGCCTTCTTTCAAAAGGCATATGAATAGTAAAAACTGTGTGGAGACAAATGAAGCATTAGCTGTTTTCTTTCCTAAGCAATTAATCAGGCTAGAACATAGTTTTACTAGCAATTCCTGTTAAAGGAAAGGTGATATATGTAATGAAGCAATTTCCCTGTCAATCCGTGGCCGGTACTACTTTGTTGATACGACACAACTAATTCCGTTTGAACTGTGTGAGTCCACGAAATCGGACTGAACTGGACATTGTATATTTTGACATCAGCCAGTCTGTGATGCTAATACCCTTGTGTGTGTGGCCTCCTGAAGGTGGAACAGCATTATTACTTCTGTAAATTTCAGTGTGGATATTTGTGTAGTGTTTAAGAAACATTTTAAGTATTTTTGGAATTTTTAAGTCCTCTAAGTGGAATCTTAAAGTAATGACTTGACCTCAAGGGTCCAAGTTTGTCATGGATTTTGTTCTCTACCGTCAAGTTTATATGATGATAATTTTTTGGGAGAAGGGTTTTTTCTAAGAATAAAAATGTATTCAGACTTTACCTGTTAATTCTATTGCCTGTTAATTCTATCCACAGTTAACCAGCTATTGGGAAAGCTTCTTTGAAATACCACAGGAATACATACCTCTAATTTACATAGCTCTTGAATACCCCTTTATTAGTTCTTGACTGTAATTAGACTTGTCTCTCTATTTTTGCCTACTTTCCTAACTCGGCTGTTTCCTCCTACAGAACGTTTTCCTTTCTTTAGACAGAAATTTATTGTCAGCGATTGTATTCTCACCCCTAGTAATACACTGACAAGCGTTAACCATTTTGACTTTCTGCTCCATCAGCTCTCACAGTTTCTGTACTTCATCCATCCAACTGCTTGTTACCTCTGCTGTTAGATTACTGCAGAAAATAACGTAAATATGCTAGGTAGGATGCATTTATGATTTTGCCTACTTGTTAAATCATAAACTCATTAATGCTGCTTGCCTGTATTTTCATTCATCTCTATTTGATTCCTTTTCCAGTTTTAACTCCTGATACTTCAGACTCCACCTTTCTTTTCAAGCTCCAAGCTATTGTCCTCCTTCATAAGCAGGAGTGTGAATTCACTTGTGTTCCTTTCTTTCTGCTGACAGGATTATTTATCCTGTTTGTGTCTTGCTTTGTAATTTTCTTAGTAATTTGACCTTTTTCTGTAGGTCGCCTCCCTATCAGGGTATGTAGGTTCTCCAGGTGCAGTTTCTGTTTCTTCTGCTCCTTTAATATTCCGAGTATCATTTGTCTGCAGCAGGCTCTTCATAATGAGATATTGGAACAGTTTTCTAGAATGTTTTATCAAAATCAAATAAAACCTTGTGAGGAAGGAAAGAGGAAAAGGGTAATCTCACAGATTACCCTTTTCCTTTTTATGATGTTGTAATCTTACTTTCTCCATTGCTTTCTACTTCCTGTCGGTGCTCTCTGTTTTTTCTGCCTGTTTTGACTTCTGCTGTTGTGCTTCTCTTTCTCGTTTTCCTTCTTCTCTTACCTACTTGTGTGTAGTTTAAGCATATTCTTTTTTTCACTTTCATTTATTTCTCGTAATATAATCTCGACATTGCATCCAACAGTAATTTCCCAATATCTTAACAGGTGTCAGTCGCTTTTCTTCCTCAAAGATGATAAGTTAGCTTGGAGGATGAATGATACTGGATGTTACTTGGTTTTCTGTTCTTTTTGGCATTTAGCTTTACCATGGATTTCAGCTGTTATTTTATACTTGTTTATAAGTAGATATATGTTGGTAAGGAGACCTTTTTGTGTTCTTTTTATGATTAAGTATCAATAGTGGTGTTAGAACTTGAAAGTAGCGATTTTTCAGGTGATTTTATTTGGAACTTCTCGAGTAACTGAAAATGTAGGATATGAGGATGAGAGTATGGAAGTAATTGCCTTCACAAATTTAGACAATTACTTTTGAAAAACTATTTAAAAATCTGTCTAGTGAACAAACCATGGTTTAAGTCAAGAAAACACCCACGTATTAGCCTTTTAGTCTGTAGTTGCTATGTTTATATTCTAGACCATGGTTGCCAAATTCTCTGCAACGGGACAGATAGTAAGTATTTTTGGCTTTGAGAGCTGTATGTTTTATTGCAGCTACTCAGCTCTGCCATTGTAGCACAAAAACAGCCAAAGAAAGACATAAATTAATAAGCATGGGTGCTTTTTGAAAAAAATTATCTATTTATTTTTTGAAAAAAATTATTATCTATTTATTTATGTTTTTAGAGACAGAGCCTTGTCCTGTTGCCCATTCTGGAGTGCAGTGGTGTAATCATAGCTCGCTGCAGCCTCAACCTCCTGGGCTCAAGTGATCCTCCCACCTCAGCCCTCCAGGTAGCCTGGGACTCCAGGTGTAAGCCTCTGCTCCCGGCCAGCATGGCTGTTTTTCATAAAACTTTATAGATACTTAAATTTTAATTTCACATATTTGTCATATGACATAAAATAACATTCTTTTGATTTTTTTCTTTAACTGTTTAAAAATGTGAAAATCACCCTGAGTTTTTGTGTCAAACAAAAACAGATGGGAGGGCTCAGTAAATTTAATAATTATTTTAATTGGTTCTTTAAGTTCTCTGTGTAGAATATGACAGGTTCTAGATGTAGTAGCAGTAGCAGTAGGAAGAGTAATTATTATGGCTTAAAGAATACCTGACACTGTATAAAATTCTTTACTTGCATTATTGAATTGAATTCTCACAATAACCATATGAGATACTGGCACACCTGTTACTCCCACTTTGTAGGTGAAGGCTTAAGCTGAGGCTTAGAAAACTTGTATCACTTGATTGTGGGCCTCGTGTTCTTTCCCTTGTGCTCTTCTGCTTCACTCATGGAAGAAAGCTGTAAATTCTCACTGCCTTTACCTCAAGGATTTCTGGGGCTTTTCTGAAATCTGTAAGCCTCTCTAAAATCATACATTTGCAACTATTGCAGTTTTCAGCCAAACTCTCTCCTTAATGTATTTAGTAGTGTTTATTTTGTAACTAACTAAAAGGGAAAGGATGCCCTTTAATGTATATTATTTTTATATAAATGATTTAACTGCCAATAATTTATTTTTAGAAGCAAAGTGCTACATGATTATATCACTGTGTATGTTCTTAGGTGGATTTGGTATCCTTGTGTGTTTTATCCTTACCTAAAAGAAGCAAATGGTAGGGGAGGCATACTAATCTAGGATATAGCTTCTGATGAGAATTTGGCTACCCTCTTCTTAATACTGTTTTTGCAACTGAAGGCATAAATATATAGAACCACCATGAAAAACGATACTGCTTTTCTCCAGAACCTTAGGGAATGGCTTTCGAGACGGTACCAGAACACAGAGATAGTTTTCAGTGAAAATACTTAATAATTACTCTAGATGTGATAATGATAACTATATATTGTTATCAACATAAAATGCATAATACTTAATTCTGTACTTAGGTAGTAAAAAACCCTCTCTACTAGGACATAGAAGTGTGAGCAGTTAATGACAAGGTAAGAATACTACTTAGTCCTCTGCCCCTCAGCACAGTTTATTTTAAAGAAACTGAGAAAAACATTGTTCCAGAAACTAGAGTAGTAATGTTATTAACATGAACAGGTTTTAGGAATATCTGACTATATGATTACCTGGAATTATTTGTGTAGTAATTCCCTTGCATCCTTTTTATATACTATCTACCCAAGAACTAAAGGTCTGAATAATTTTTCCATGCTGTGCTTGTAAATACTTAATCTCCAAATTAAAAAGAAAATTTTAAATGTGTATGTAAAGCTGCAGAATAAGTTATTTGGGTTTATTGCTTTTATTTCAGAATTATTACTTATTTTCCTGTGTGTGGTACAGGAAAGTCCAGAGAGCTTGAATTGTGTATACCATTTTTCTTTTTTTTTTTTTCCATTTTTAAAGATGGACTATCACTCTGTCACCAGTCTGGAGTGCAGTGGCAGGATCTTGGCTCATTGCATACTCTGCCTTCCCAGTTCAGGCGATTCTCCCACCACAGCCTCCCAAGTAGTTGCGGTTACATGCGTGCACCACCAAGCCCAGCTAATTTCTGCAATTTTAGTAGATAGGTGGTTTCATGTTGTTGGCCAGGACGGTCTCAGTCTGTTGACCTCATGATCCTCCCACCTTGGCCTCCCAAAGTGCTGGGATTACACACGTGAGTCACTGTCCCTGGCCTGACTTTGCCTATACATTATAGTAGCTGGGCACCCCTGCTTTTAAAATGTGTGTTAGCCATACCTATGCTTATTTCTTCTTTCTCTTGTGCTTCAATGGAAAGACCTCCTATTTCTTGTTCTGAAAAGTTAGGATTGTTGAACTTTACCATTTCACGATGGAGGGGCCTCTTCATTCACATAGAAGCCTCCTCCTTTGTGGCAGTGTCAGGGTGTTGCGTCTAAAACTGTAAAAAGTCAATTAGTGCCGTATTGTATTTTTGGAGTTGTTTTGTGTCACTGTTAGTGACAGGGAGAGACAAAAAGAAGGAGTGCAAGAGAAGAAATAATTGAATTGGTAAGTACTGATAATAGCTGGCATTGTTTGTATCATTCTCATCTAACAGGAAAATTGTCTTACAAAGCGTTCTGGCTATACTTAGGTCTAGTCTGGAGACTGGAAATCTGCTTATGCTTATTGAGTTGTGACAAATTACGTGGACAGTTGGAAAAGCTGAGGTGTGGAGTGCTCTGATTGTTTGAATTCTGAACTCCCACAGTGCATACGAGTGTATTGGTTAATCTCTACTGTGTGTTTTAATTTATATGCTTTACTTAGCATTGATGTTAAATACTGAACTTACTTAAACACTGTGGTAGTGTTTGAAAGAAATACACAAATTTCATGGTATTGTTGACACCGTCTTTTTTCTGAGTTAATCTCTAGGGAAGTATAAATTAATTTTTCTAAGCAACTCACAGGCATAAAAGCAGAAAAGCTCAAAAGGCCACAAGATAATGGGAGTTATTTTAAGAATAATACTTAATTAGAAATGTAGGATACTAAATTGGAAACTTAAAAAAATCATATAAAAAGAGACAGTGAGGGGCTTATTTCTTTTTAGCAAAATCTGGAGAAAATATGCTTAGACTTTTCATATTATGCATTTTATATTATATAACTATATAAATAGGTTAACAGTTGAGAAAATTTTAGATCAAGTTCTTTTCTGATTGGTTATCATATATATCTATGTATGTATATAAATGTATATTGATATATATTTTATCTTAAAACAAATAGAAAATATTTTAGCTATAGTGAAATACAATGAATTATTTCAGAAATACAAGATTTTAAAAAATAAATAGTTATTAAAAGCATTTACAGTATCAAAAAAGCTGCAGCCTTTTTTTGGCAATTACGGAGTGGTATTCAGTTAAGAGTAATACTTGCTTTGTATAAGCTGCGCCAGAGAAGAGTGAAGATGAAAAGCCTACCATCTCCATATATAACCTATCTGTGCTGTGCACCAATAAGAACCTGCTTTAGATTTTCATGTCAGCTTACAACTCTCATACTTTTCAGGCTAAGTTAGTGGGTATTGAAAATATCACCAGGATAGGCTGGCTCTCTGTCGGCCTGCCTGTCCATCCATCTGTCCATCCGTCCGTCCGTCCGTCCATCCATCCATCAGTATTTTTTTCTTTTTGCTCTCTCATCCACTGACTCTCAAGAATGGGCTATCTAGAGACACATTCGGTAGTGTGGTTAACTGTTCGTGTATTAACTGTACAGTTTAAAAACAAAGCCTTACATTTCAGGTGTTTTCTTTAAAAGGAATGAGTTGTGACAGGGGTGTTAAGTAGTGTATAAACAAGGAAAAACACTGTGCTAGAACCAACCTATTCATCATGATCATCTTGTTCGTCTTCCTCCTCCTCTTCATCTTCATCTTCCTCCTTGTCCTTATGCAACTTCCTCACCTTCCTTCTCTTCCTTTATTTTTTTCAGCATTGACATGTCCTTCTTTTTTCTTTTTCTTTTTTTCTGCATCAGTCCTTCCTTCATTTCAGTATGCAGCAATATCCATTTCCTAGGTTTTTTCAGCTTCACAGCCTTCTTTTCATATGGCTGCTTGTCATAGGCACCATATCCACATCTTTCCAGTCTCTTTGCAACATCACCAATGGATGGGTTGGGATGGTCTCCTTAGATTTTTGGGCCGTACTCAGAGCAAGATAGAAAAAGACCGAAGGAGCCCTCTTGGGTGCATTGGGATCCCTGAACGTTTTTGTTTCTTTAGGAGG
This sequence comes from Callithrix jacchus, assembly GCF_049354715.1. Lineage (NCBI taxonomy): Eukaryota > Metazoa > Chordata > Mammalia > Primates > Cebidae > Callithrix > Callithrix jacchus. The sequence continues at coordinate 4,666,052 of NC_133509.1, read as the reverse complement.
GATATAAGTTTTCATTTCTTTTTCATAACCATCCTGGTCCTCCTTTGCCACATCTTCAGATTTTCCTTTCTCTTTAGCAGACATGGTTTCCCACCTCTCAGCCCTTTTTAGAAAATTCTGAGAAGTTAACTGAAACTGAGTGCTGCTTTTTGTTCTCCTCCTGGCAAGTTTGCACAAATAATGCATATGACGGCATTTTACCTCTTGGCTTCTTGGGATCTTCTTTTGCCATGTTTGGTTATTTTTCCTCAGAGAAGTGCAGAGTCACCTGGTGCTCATCTGGCTCTCACTTGCCCCAGCACTGTCTCTATGGAAGTCAGTGTACTGTAATGGCTATGAGAAATATATGATTATTTAAAATTAACAAAGCTTTTATGTTGTAAAGCAACTTTGAAACTCATTCTAACAAGTAAAATTGTATTTGAAATTTTTGTTTTTTTCTTCTGAGAACTATCTTCTAGTGATTTTGTAGTGTTTGAAATGTTTTGCAAAGAAGTTGAATAAGAAATTCTATAGTTTTGGTATTGTAAAAGGCACTAGAATCCAACACTAAAGATGACAGAAACTGAAGCCTAGAGTTATAAAACTTGAGCAGTATGACATGGATCCATGTCTTTTGGCTTCCACTCCAGAGCTTTGTTTCTCTTACATTCTGAGTTAGGAGAGTTTAAGGGCTGCTAAAAGGCAAGAACTTAATGACAATAGAGACTATGACAGAAAGGATTAAAATAAGTTATTTTTGGTATCATTGACTTCAAAGATTAGCCATATTTACTACTGAAAAAGCAAATTTATATTTTAGGTTCAATTAAATATATATATATTTCTCGCTCTCTCTATTTTTATTTCTATATATATATGGAGAGAAAGATTTCTATCTACATATAGATAGGTACTCTCTCTATATAGAAATACTATACAAGGGCATATATATTTAGAGAGAGATATCTATCTATATACATAGAGGTATCTATAGATAAATATGTCTCTATAGATATCAGTATTATATAGATATCTCTGTGGATATCTATCTTCGTCTATAGATATCTGTAATACATAGACATCTATATATATATGTAGATATCTGTATAGATAGCTGTAGATATCTATATAGATCTATGTATCTCTATAGATATCTATATAATAGAGCTAGATCTATATCTCTATAGATATCTATATAATCTATAATATAGATTATAATATATAATGTAGATAATATATAGATATCTATAGAGATCTATATAGATCTCTCTCTCTCTTTCTCTCTCTCTCTATATATATATACCCTTGTAACAGTACCTCTATATTATGTAGATATCTATCTATCTATATAATCTATATAATATAGATTATAATATATAATGTAGATAATATACGATTATAATATATAATATAGATAATATATAGATATCTATAGAGATCTATATAGATCTCTCTCTCTATATATATATATACCCTTGTAACAGTACCTCTATATTATATAGATATCTATCTTATCTATCTATATATCTCTCTCTGTATGCCCTTGTAAGAGTGCCTCTGTATATATAGAGAAAGTACCTATCTATAGTTAGAGAGAGAGAAATTGAGAGATGAGGTCTCACTATGTTGCCAGGCTGGTCTTGAGCTCTTGAGCTTAAGTGATCCTCCTGCCTCAGCCTCCCAAAGTGCTAAGATGACAGGTGTGAGCCACCATGCCTGGCCAAGGTTCAACTCTTAATGAGTGATAAGTTATAGAAAAACTAGAAGAAATAGCATTTAGGAGTATGTGTATATGTATGTGTATGTTCTAGGAATACTCGGAGCTAAACCTCAGTCTTTCACATCTGTTGTAGCACAATTCAAAGATTAATGTTTGTACTAGTGACCTTGTAAGAATACAAGAGGACATTGGTCCAGGAGTCTGGCCCTTGAAAGAGCTGCTTCAGGGCCAGGCGCGGTGGCTGACGCCTGTAATCCCAGCACTTTGGGAGGCCCACGCGGGTGGATCACGAGGTCAAGAGATTGAAACCATCCTGGTCAACATGCTGAAACCCCGTCTATACTAAAAATACAATAAATTAGCTGGGCATGGTGGTGTGTGCCTGTAATCCCAGCTACTCAGGAGACTGAGGCAGAGAATTGCCTGAACCCAGGAGGCGGAGGTTGCGGTGAGCCGAGATCGCGCCATTGCACTCCAGCCTGGGAAACAAGAACGAAATTCCATCTCAAAAAAAAAAAGAAAGAGTTGCTTCTAAAGAGGCATTGTGAGGTCTGGTTTATTATAGAAATGTTATACTCTCTTGACGGTTTATAAATTGGGGAATTAGATAATCTCCATAAGCAATCTTGCTATCTTGTATTTATATTTGAATGTAAGTCTAGAATTCACAGACGTGGATTTTATTGGTTTCAGCTTCCAGAGACATCTTAGAACCATTTTTTATGGGCAGGCTGATAGATATACTAGTTAAAACTTTTTTGGCTTTAATTCATTTGCTCAAGATCATACAAGTTAGTGGCAGACTTGGTAGGGAAAGGCTCAGAAGGTAATATATCAAAGAACTGAGGCATGACATATATATGAGAAGAGTTAGAAATAAAATCAAGGTGATAGAATAGCTTTATAATCTTATACAGGTAAGGTACTTTTTCTTGGTCTAATTTCCTTCAGGCATAAAATGAGGGTGTTAGATCACAGTGCTAATATTATCTCTTCCAAAAGTTAATGGTTCTAAAGTACTTTTCCTTTAAAGGTGGAAATACCTTGATTGATGATGGCGGAGAGAAATAAAAAGTAAAAAAAAAATTTTTTTGTTTGTGCCAATTATCAAATGACTATATAAAAAGGTTATTCTTGTATGTAAATTAAGTAAATTTAGTATTTTACGTAAGTAAATTAAGTATTCTTATATGCAAATTAAGTAAATTAAGAGAAAATATGTCCACCACGGTTAACATTTTTGTGAATAGCCCTTCAGATCTCACATACCATTTTAAATTTCGTTTATCATAGGTCTCTTTTTCTGTCAGTAAATATAGCTCTACATTTTCCCTTTAATGGCTACATAATATTCTGTTTTATTCGTAAATGTATTATTTACCAGCCTACCAGCTAATGAATGTATAGATTGTTTCCTCTTTTTTTTTTTTACTGTTTAAAAGTGGAACAGGTAACATTTTGGCACGTTTTCTCCCCTCAATATTTTTATGGTTATTTCCTTAAGATTAATTTTCTAGAAGTAGCATTGTCAGACATTTACATTTTGATATATAGTGCCAGATAATGTTCTGAAAAGGTTACAGAGATTTATATTCTTAGACCTATAAGTTAAATATTGACTTAATAATATCTTTGTGTATAGGCTGTGGACATACTTTCTGAATTACTTGACAAAAGTGTCTCCTAATTTTAATACAGGATTTAATCAAGATATACACATTGTCTTTGTCACATCTTTGTAGTCAGAATGACTCTTAATAGCTTACTTGAGGAAAAATTGATAACAGTAAACTGCTCATGTACTCTTTAAGAAAATCTGGCTTTAACTCAGCATAAACATTTTGGGAGTCATCCTTTTTATTGATAAACAGTAGTTTGTTGGATGGACACTGTAATTTGTTAATACATTTGCCTGTTAATGGACATTTGGGTTGGGTTATTACAAGTAAAACTACTATAATGTGTTCGTTTGTTTTTTATTGCATTTTAGGTTTTGGGGTACATGTGAAGAACATGCAAGATTGTTGCATAGGTACACACATGGCAGTGTGATTTGCTGCCTTCCTCCCCATCACCTATATCTGGCATTTCTCCCCATGCTATCTCTCCCCAACTCCCCACCCACCACTGTCCCTCCCGTTTCCCCCTGACAGACCCCAGTGTGTGATGCTCTCCTCCCTGTGTCCATGTGTTCTCATTGTTCAACACCCACCTATGAGTGAGAACATGCGGTGTTTGATTTTCTGTTCTTGCCTCTGTTTGCTGAGAATGATGGTTTCCAGGTTCATCCATGTCCCTACAAAGGACACGAACTCATCATTTTTGATGGCTGCATAGTATTCCATGGTGTATATGTGCCACATTTTCCCAATCCAGTCTATCATCAATGGGCATTTGGGTTGATTCCAGGTCTTTGCTATTGTAAACAGTGCTTCAGTGAACATTCGTGTGCATGTGTCCTTATAGTAGAATGATTTATAATCCTTTGGATATATACCCAGTAATGGGATTGCTGGATCAAATGGAATTTCTAATTCTAGGTCCTTGAGGAATCACCACACTGTCTTCCACAATGGTTGAACTAGTTTACACTCCCACCAACAGTGTAAAAGTGTTCTTATTTCTCCACATAGTCTCCAGCATCTGTTGTCTCCCGATTTTTTAATGATCGCCATTCTAATTGGCATGAGATGGTATCTCAATGTGGTTTTGATTTGCATTTCTCTAATGACCAGTGATGATGAGCATTTTTTCATATATTTGTTGGCCTCATGTATGTCTTGTTTTGTAAAGTGTCTGTTCATATCCTTCGCCCACTTTTGAATGGTCTTATTTTTTTTTTCTTATAAATTTGTTTTAGTTCTTTATAGATTCTGGATATTAGCCCTTTGTCAGATGAGTAGATTACAAAAATTTTTTCCATTCTCTTGGTTGCCAGTTCACTCTCATTTACTGTTTCTTGTGCTGTGCAGAAGCTGTGGAGTTTGATTAGGTCTTGTTTGTCTATTTTGGCTTTTGTTGCCAATGCTTTTGGTGTTTTGGTCATGAAGTCCTTGCCTACAGCTATGTCCAGAATGGTTTTGCCTAGGTTTTCTTCTAGGGTTTTTATGGTGTTAGGTCTTATATTTAAGTCTTTAATCCATCAGGAGTTAATTTTAGTGTAAGGTGTCAGGAAGGGGTCCAGTTTCTGCTTTCTGCACATGGCTAGCCAGTTTTCCCAACACCATTTATTAAACAGGGAATCCTTTCCCCATTGCTTGTTTTTGTCAGGTTTGTCAAAGATCAGATGGTTGTAGATGTGTGGTGTTGCCTTCGAGACCTCTGTTCTGTTCTGTTGGTCTGCATCTCTGTTTTGGTACCAGTACCATGCTGTTTTGATTACTGTATATAGTTTGAAGTTTGGTAGTGTGATGCCCCCCGCTTTGTTCTTTTTGCTTAGAATTGACTTGGCTATGTGGGCTCTCTTTTGGTTCCATATGAAGTTCAAGGATTTTTTTTTCCAGTTCTGTGAAGAAGGTCATTGGTAGCTTGATAGGGATAGCGTTGAATCTGTAAATTACTTTGGGCAGTATGGCCATTTTCACAATATTGATTCTTCCTAACCATGAACATGGAATGTTTCTCCATCTATTTGCATCCTCTCTTATTTCGTTGAGCAGTGGTTTGTAGTTCTCGTTGAAGAGGTCCTTTATGTTCCTTATTAGTTGTATTCCTAGGTATTTTATTCTTTTGTTAGCAATTGTGAATGGCAGTTCGTTCTTGATTTGGCTCTCTTTAAGTCTGTTATTGGTATATAGGAATGTTTGTGATTTTTGCACATTGATTTTGTATCCTGAGACTTTGCTGAAGTTGCTTATCAGTTTCAGGAGATTTTGGGCTGAGATGATGGGGTCTTATACAATCATGTCGTCTGCAAATAGATACAATTTGGCTTCCTCCTTTCCTATTTGAATACCCTTTCTTTATTTTTCTTGCCTGGTTGCTCTGGCTTACTATGATGTTTTTTATATTAACTCATCAAGTAGTGGATGATTAAAGAGAAGATAAGAAGAGGGAAGGGAATGAAATAACTGCTAAGTTCCAGGAAGTCTTGCTGTTTTGCCTGAGCTCTAGAAAGAGGGTGTTTTGGAAACAAGGCAACCTGTGTGGAAACAAGACAAGGAAATGCCCAAAGAATGTTCATTTAAGCTGGTAGCATACACATTTTCTCTCCTCCAAGCTGATATGTTTCCTTCGAAATACAACTTAGGTGTGACTCCTAGAATTCTTTCCTGACCTCACAGTTCTGGGTGTCCTCTTTTTACTGCTGTTTATGTATTGATAAGCCCTCCCTATCTTTTGAACCTGGTAGTTTACAGGTCATTGGTCAAATGACTGACCTTTGGCTGGATGAGTAAATTAAATTCAACCAGCGTTTAATAAACTGTGAATGATTGCAGGGAGAGCTTAACACTTGACAAAGTTGGTACTTAAATGCCTTGCTTGTTTACATGTTGGACACCTTAGCTAGACTGAAAGCTTTTGAGAGTGCATATTTTATGTTATTTATTTTTGTATCCCTGTTCTTTAGTAGATAATAATTTTTCTTATTATTTGTTTGCTTAATAAGTTAATGCAGTTAAAATAACATTGGCATATGATTTGGAAATTGATATGCACACAAGTCTTATTTTTGAATATATTGTATGTTATAGTCAATCTGTAAAGTAGTTAGGGATTCAGGTCAATGGTTAAATGGATAACCTTTAAAAAGAGGCATGGAAACCAGATGTGGCTGAAAAATTAAATTCAGCAAGTATTTATTGGTTTGTGAATATACAGAAAAACGAATTTTAAAATTTCTCCTGAAAATTAAAAACTTTCAGGGGCATTTTCAGTAATAGAAAGTCAGAATGTGGTAAACGCTATAACAAAAGTATCATCAAAGAACTGAGGGTAGTGTGTACTACCTCGGTGAGCGAGCCTTAGGGAGACGTAGGAAGACTTCCCTGGGGAGGTGGAATTTGACTTGAACCTTGAAGGTAAGGTGTAGACCTTTGCTTTCTAGAGAAGAGTCTGTGATCACAGGAGAAGGGTCAACGCTGTTACTTTGGCTGCAACAATATTTCTTTTTAGTTGTCACAGCTTGGGAACTAAAGAAGAGAGTGTGTTCTTTGGCCTGGAATTACTCATCTGTGTATAGCTTGTATAGTCCCAAGTCAGATAAATGTAAATAACGGTCACTTAAAGTTAGTATGTTACAAGTTTTCATTCCAAGTGTCAGTTATTAAGTTGTATAGGTTTAACAACTGATTAATTTATTAATAAACATTATTTGAGTGCCTAATTTGTATGAGACACTTTTAGAAACTATCAATACAGTGATGAATAGGACGAAGGTTCTGTCCTTAAGCACTTTAGAGTCTAGTAATTCTGTTTGTAATTGATCAGAATAATGAGGCAACATTTCTTTTTTTTTTTGAGACTGAGTTTCGCTGTTGTTACCCAGACTGGAGTGCAATGGCACGATCTCGGCTCACCGCAACCTCCGCCTTCTGGGTTCAAGCAATTCTCAGGTGCACACCACCATGCCCAGCTAATTTTTTTATTTTTAGTAGAGACGGGGTTTCACCATGTTGACCAGGATGGTCTGGATCTCTTGACCTCATGATCCACCCGCCTTGCTCTCCCAAAGTGCTGGGATTATAGGCGTGAGCCACTGTGCCCGGCCCTGAAGCAACATTTCTCTGGTTGACTTGACTCCCATTATCCCTTTGACTGCCAGTACTAACCCTTTCTTTCTAAAACCCATGGGGTGGGGAGAGACATGCCTGGCCCTCCTCCACATCTCTGTTTCCTGAGAGATCAGTGTTGTAAGTGCGTGTGGAAAGTGGAGTCATCTTCAGCTTCCTCCTCTTCCTAGGGACAATCACTCTTGTCATTTTCTTATGCCCACTTGCCCTCCCCAAACAAATTAGACACGGGGATTGGGAAGACATGAGCATTGGTACTGGGAGAAAGGGCCTCCTGTCCACTGGAATTAGGAGGAAGAACATTTGGAGTTCTTTCTTCTCTCCAGACTCTTCATTTCTTCTCAAAAGAAAAAAAAAGTCTATTCTTTCTCCTACTCTCCCATCAGTTAATCCTTGTTGATGTTGGCAACTTTGGGAATAAATGGCAATTTTGAACGACATGGATCTCATCCCATGATACTCTGGATATTAACAAATTAATTTTATGCATAATATTATATGAAGTTGTTCTGTTTTAAATTCAATTAATGTAGATCTTAAAAAATTGTATTTGGCGATTCATGGCATATTGGAGGGATTACCACCCAGTTTTGACTATTAGAGAATCAATTTATAGCCATGGCCTTGGACCTTACAATTAAGTTTCTGAGCTGCCAGTCACATAAGGTGGAGGGATACCCTGCTGGAAGTAGTGAGAATGCAAAAAGTGAGTATTTTATGTCTGGTTCTCTTGGACAGAGAATCTGAGCTGTAAATATTTCTCCTCAAAGGAGTGGGTGATTGAGAGTTAACTAGAGCTATTTCCTGCTTGAGGTAGAGTCACAATATATGTACTATTTATATTTGTGTCTTGAGCAACAAAACAAAAGCAAGAGGTTGGCATGCAGAGGAGCTGGAAGAAAGGCAATAGATCTAAAGCTGATCTTTGTTTTAAATAGGCTGGATATTCTACACCCATGACTCATTCTTTGTGAAAGAATATGCTGTTTGGCCTTTTCAGGGGAACTACAGTGCATCCTATGATTTAGCATCTCAATGAGGGCTTATTCATTAGTTGAACAAAGGCTTTTTTTAGAAATGAGGATTATATTGTTAGTAATTTTAGAGGGAAAATGTCATTGTCCATTTTTATAGTTAATGTGGTGACCAAGGAAAACAGCCTCTTTTAGAAGTTCTGAAAGTACATGGGAAAAATTGTATGCTTGACTCTTTTTCTATTGGGAGAGTTTTGTGCTGACAGAAATTGAAGCTTATATAAGTACTGTTTTGTTGCTTTGGAAATATTTTTTTACCCTAAGTTTCAGGCTTTCAAAAGGAATTTATATTTTAAATTTATGATACATAAAATTCAATTTACGAAGTAATAGAACACTAATTCTTTTACAATTCCAATGTTTTAAGTAACTGTACTAAATAAACATGTTTTATTTTTTTTGTTCCCCTATACATTAGTAACCAATGGTAAGTGAGTTTTAGTGTTTTGAGTTTTTAAAAAGATTTTTAAGGTGACAGAACAATTGCAGCCCCCGCCGCCATCTCCGTAGATTATTAAGATCATCTTGCTTAGCTTCAGCTTGTATGGTCGCTTTTATGACTGGCACATGCTGCTGTGGCAAAGCAAGGACTGCCTGGTGTTAACTAGGTGAACAAAATTGAGAATAGACTCTGGAAATTCAGTTGCTATTTGTCATTGAGGGACTGTTTGAGGTCACAAGATCATGACTTTTGAATGAGACCGGTCATGGTTACTAGATTTTCTTTAGCCCCAGTCAGCTTCAGGAGGAGCTTCCCATTTGCATAGGTACACTTCTGAAGTAAGTAAGACACCACTGCATTCACCATCAATTCCCTTCAAAGGCATTGGCATGGAGGACAAGGGAGTTGATGATGAATGCAGTGGTGTAATTATAGTAATAATTGATTATGGGATTTAAACTGAATAAGGAAGAGAAAGAATATCTGGTAATAGGCAATAAAGTGTTAGCATTGGAGGACTGAAGGGTTCTTCTGATGTTAAAGAGTTGTTGGACCCTAGAGGGAATGTGCTGAAAAGATAAGTGGGGGAAAGAAAGTGGAATACTAGAGAATACTAGAAGCTGAGATTATAAAGTGCTTTCAGTTATCAATAATGACAAGTTCAGAAGTATAACTATGGAAATGAGAGGCTGAGGTAGGAAAAGATCATTGGAGAAAAGAGCTGAGTATATTGAAAAGATCATCATCATGATGATGAGGTGGTGTCGGAAAGACTCACAGTAAGTCAGGATCTACAAATAAGGAAATAAGGGCAGCAGTGACTTGAATGACAGCAGTAAGTTGGGGTAGTCAGTGATATAGTCTCATGACAGTAAAAAACTGAGCTACTATCACAATAGGCTTAGTGGTCCTAAGGGAGAAAGTGGTAGATAGTTGTGTTTTGTAAAATGAGAGGTATCTTCCCAAGAATTGGAAGACTTCTGGGGTTCTCCTTGATTTTTGCTTGAGTCCTCCTGATGGAAGTCAGGAATGCTGCAGAAGGATTCTCGTTACCCCTGTCAGATGATGGACCAGAAACATACTCTCTTGAGGACAGCCAAATTCTGTGTATTGCTGATAGGGTTAGAATAATGAGTGATTTTTGATTGTCCTGTTTTAGAATTCTCAAGTCATCCATATGACAAAAAGCTAAAGACCAATGATTTTTATTGAGGGGGATCGTAGGAACCTGCTAGGTTTTAACATTAAAATAACTAGCGTAGGCCAGGCGAGGTGGTGCACGCTTGTAATCCCAGCACTTTGGGAGGCGAAGGTGGGCGGATCATGCGGTCGGGAGATCGAAATCATCCTGCTAGCATGCTGGAACCCAGTCTCTACTAAAAATATAAAAATTAGCCGGGTGTGGTGGGTGCATGTCTATAATCCGAGCTACTTGGGAGGCTGAGGCAGAAGAACTGCTTGAACCCGGGAGGCGGAGGTTGCAGTGAGCTGAGATCGTGCACTGCACTCTAGCCTGGTGACAGAGTGATACTCTATCTCAAAAAAAAAAAAAAGACTAGTGTAATTCCTTTCCCATAGGTACCCAGTAAGCATTTATGGTTTTCATTAATTAAGACAGTTAAATTTTCATTTATAAGATAATTCTCATAATTGGTTATACATAAATATGTGACAGTAATATTTGTTCTTTGTATTTTAGACTATCCCCATAAATATGGTCCTCAGGGGGGCTGTGCAGATCATTCAGTATTTGAAAGGATGAGGAAATACCAGATGACTGGTGTAGAGGAAGTAACACAGGTAAGGATTTTAACACTAGCTTGCATTTAGGAAATGGAAATGAACTTGAGCATGTATATCTACATTTAAAAATGTATGTTCTAGAATTTCTACCACTATGGGGAGTGTTTTTTAATGCTCAAAGAGGCCAGGTTGTACTGAGGTTTGAATACAAATATATGTGACCCAAAAAAGCCCACTAAAATATACTGTCTTGTCTATGTTTTAACAGAAAACAGATGTTTCATATAAGTGTAAATATTTGTGTTAGTATTTAAGTGACCACTTACCCTCGTTTGCCAAGGTATTCTTCATTTTTAACACTGAAAGTTATGTGTCCATAGATAATCTGGTTGGTCATGTTAATAAAAGTCTCAGGGCTTTTCATATTTTAATTCTTCTTTTTGTTTTCCTTCTTTTTTTTTTAGTCATAAGTGACAAATTATAGTTATTCAAAATGTAAGTTCACAATGAGAAAACATTTCTTTTATGATAAAACATATATATTTTGGACATCCTTTTTAAAAATAGTATGGTAGAGTAATGTTTCTTGAGACGTGAATATTTGTATTCGCATCTGTTTCTTGATCTGTAAAATGGCATAAACAATTCTGTTTCAGGTGGGTGTTTCTAGTATTAAGTGAGATTTTATTCTTACCTGTCTTGAACACATACACATTGGTCTTCTGCCATGGTCAGAGACTGTGGAAAGTTCTGGGAATATGTGGAGATTAACATGAAGGCTTATTCTCAAAAGTTTATGGTTTAATTGGAGATAGAAACAATTTAGGTTAGTAGGAGAGAGAAGAGGATTAAGAATAGGATGATATTCTACACACAAGAGAAATAGCTAACCTAGCCTTGGAAGTGTTTGAAGGCAGTAATCAGAAACCTTAAGAATAAGTAGAAGTTAGGTTAGCCATGAGGATATGAAAACACTATTCCAAACAGGAGAAACAGTACATATAAAGGCCAGGGAGACAGAAAGATCAGTAAAGAATTTTTAACCTGGCGGGGTAGAGTTTAAGGCTAGAGTTTAGGAGACTAATGAGAAGTTGTAGTTATTCAATTGAGAAGTGATAGTGGCTTGTACTAATGTATTGCCAATGTGGATAGAGAGGTTGAGATTATAGACCATTAGATATGATAGAATTTAGCAGGGTGGCTTGATAAAATATTAATATACAAAAGTAGGTTGCATTTATTTATACTGTGAGTAGACTACCAGAAATATAATGAAAAAGTGGACGTTTAATAATAATATCAGAGACTATTATGTATTACAGAATAAATGTGACAAAGAATTATAAGACCTATATAAGGAAAATCAAAACTTTATTAAAAATTTTAAGGAAGCTTGATTTTAAATAAATGGAGAGACATACCATATTAATGGGAAATATTTAATATTATAAAAATGTCAGTTCTCCCTGTATTGATTTGTAGATTCAATACAAGTTCAATACATGTTACAACAGGTTTATTTACAACACTTATCAATGGGTCTAAAATGTTATATGGAAAAGTGAGGACTAAGAAGAATTAGGGCCCATTGAAAGATGGTGAACAGGAAAGAGGGTTTTACCCTAGGAAGTATTAAGACTTACTATAATAATTGAGGTTATGATAGCACAAGGATGGACACATTGACTAGTGGGATAAAAATGAGTGCTTAGAAAAAGACCCATGCATGTATGAAACTTTTTTGTGTGGTAGAGATGCAATCTCAAATTAGTAAGGAAAAGTTGGGACCATTAAATAAATGGATTCAGGAAACATGTTTATCTGTTTGAAAAAAGATGAAGTTGGATCATATATTTACAACAGAAACATCCAGATAGGTTGAAGTATTAAATGTCTAAAGTGAAAACTTTGAAACTTGAAGATTTCCCTTTCAAGCTGTGATAGAGTAACTCATATCTAACCAGGCTTTCTACAGTAAACAACTGGAAAACTGGGTGGGGGAAAAAAAAGTGAAACAGTTATTTTCACATTTTCAGCAATGTTGCTGAGTTGAATAGTTAGAAGTCAGAGTTCAGGAAGACTGAGGCGTCTGGACTTATGGGCACAATTGCTGAGAGGAGAGAACTGTGTTGAGAAAAAGCTCCAGATATCTCCACAGGTGTTGCCTTCCTTGAGACTTAGCTGAATACTAAGCTGTGCCTGCACAGGTTGAAATTCTATGAGAAAACTATGAGACAAAGAAAAACTACTGGCACTCTATGAAGTGAACAACTATCAGAATACTTGGACCAGGTGGTGGTTCATGTGTGTAGTCCTAGGATTTTAGAAGGCTGAGGCAGGAGAATCACTTGAGGCCAGGAGTACGAGACCAGCCTGAGCATCCTAGCGAGATCTCATCTCCATACATTTTTTTTCTTTTAATTAGCTGTGGTGGTGAGCACCTGTAGTCTCAGCTACTCTGGAGGCTGACATAGGACGACTGCTTGAGCGCAGGAGGTTGAGGCTGCTGTGATCCGTGATTGTGTCATGGCACCCCAGCCTGGGCAGCAGAGCGAGACTCTGTCTCTAAAAAAATTGCACATAGTAGAGATCCCAAGCCATGGTAGCAGGGCTAACCTAGCCCTAGGGTAGTAGCTACTCTAGACCTGCCCTTCCTAAGCAGAAAAACAAGCCTCAAAAATATGAGACTGCTTTTCAAATAAATTAGTTGTCTGTCAGAGAAAAGCTCAATAATATTTGTTAAAGGAGGATACTAAGTTCAGATACTCAACAATTTAACATTCACAGGTTAAATATTCAAAGAACATTACTAGATGACAGGAAACTGAAAAATGTGATTCATAATAAGGAAAAAAGCCAACTAAATAGAAAAACAACCAGTAATTATAGACGTTAAGAGGCAAGGACTTTAAAACAACTATTATTAGTATATTCAGCGAATTAAAGAAAGATGTGTACACAAAAAAGAAAGAATAGAAATTCTAATAAAGAACAATATGGAACTTCTAGGCTGAAAAATGTATTACATGAAGTAAAAAATTTAGTGGATAGGCTTAAAAGAAAATTAATTACTATAGAAGTCAACATGAATATACTTGAATAAAGGAAAATACAACAATAATATCCGTATCTAAGCACAGAGAGAAAATAATTGATGTCCAAGAGGAAGAGATACAGAAAAAAATATTTTAAAATTAATGCCTCCAAATTTTTCAGATATGAAGAAAAATTTCAACTCATGGTTTGAGAAACTCAGTGAAACACATGCAGGATAAACACAAAGAAAACCATACCAGGGTATATTATAATTAAATTACTGGAAACACCTGAAAATCAGAGCAAACTATAAAAGCAGCCAGAGAAAAGGAGATACATTTACATACAGGGGAACAAAGATAAGTAGAACTGGTGAGTTCTCATCACACAGTCAAACTGGAAGACATAGAATAACATCTTCCAAGTGTTGAAAGAAAACCGTGCCAAACTAGAATTCTGTATTCTGTGAAAAGAATCTTCGAAAACAAGGGCAAATTAAAGATCTTTTTAAAATAAAAATTGAGAGAATTTGTCTATAGGAAACCTACACTGTAAGAAACATTAAAGGAAGTTCTTCAGGTAGCAAAATATACCAGATGGAAACACAGGTATACACAGAGGAGTTAAGGACATTAAATAGTAGCTATATAGGTAAATGTTAAGCAGTTTTTTTCTCATTTAAGAAAAACTTCAAGAGATTAATACCTAAGTCAAAATAATACGGTATAAAGGATTTTGTAGTGTACAGAGAATCAGAATTGACGACAGTAGCACAAAGGACAAGAGAAAGAGCAGAAGCATATTTTGTTTCTTAAACAGTTTGTGAAGTGGTGTAACTTTGACAGGTAAACCGTGCTGTGATAAAGATAGATATTGTAAACCTTAGAGCTGGAGTCAGCAAACTACAGCCTGTGGGCCAACCATTTGCTTTTTAAGTAAAGTTTTATTCGAAAACAGCCACACCCATTCACTGATACATTGTCTATGGCTACTTTTACATTATAGTGGCAGAATTGAGTAGTTGTGATAGAGACCATGTTGTCCAAAAGTCTAAATATTTACTTATAAAGCCTTTTAAGAAAAAAAGAAAAGCAAATAATTTAACAGATTAATAAAATAAATCAAATGTAATTAAAACAGTTAATTCAAGAGAAATAGAGAAAAAGGAACAAAAAACAGATGGGACAAATAGAAAATAAATAGCAAGATGATAAGTTTAAATGTAACCATATTGATGACTGCATTAAATGTAAATGGACTGCTGAGGCATGAAGATTGCTTGAGGCTGAGAGTTCAAGACTAACCTGTTCCACATAGCGAGACCCATTCTCCATTTTTTTAAATTAGAAAAGTATAAACGGACTAAGCACATTAATTAAGAAACACATTAATTATTAGTATGTACAAAGAATTAAAGACATGAACACAAAAAGGAGAGAATAGAAATTCTAATAAAGAACCAAATGTAACTTTTAGGCTAAAAATTGGATTATCTGAAGTAAATATTTAGTGGATATGCTTAAAGATTTAGAGTGATTACAAAAAAAAAATCAGACCAAATTAGTCTAGAAGAAATGCAATTTAAAAGTAAAGACACAGTTTAACATTTAAAGAGCTAGGTGAGATGGTTCACTCCTATAGTCCCAGCTAGTCAGGACGCTGAGGTAGGAGGATTGCTTGAACCAAGAAGGTTGAGGCTGCAGTGACCTGTGATTGATTGTGCCGCTGTACTCCAGCCCAGGCCACAGAGTGAGACCCTGTTTTAAAAAAAAAAAAAAAAAAAAGTTTATTGTTTTGGATTTGGGTCATAAAAAGATGAAAAAGAAATTGGTTTTAATCCTGCTATGAATTGGCCGGGCGTGGTGGCTCAAGCCTGTAATCCCAGCACTTTGGGAGGCCAAGGCGGGTGGATCACGAGGTCAAGAGATCGAGACCATCCTGGTCGACATGTTGAAACCCCGTCTCTACTAAAAATACAAAAAATTAGCTGGGCGTGGTGGCACATGTCTGTAATTCCAGCTACTGAGGAGGCTGAGGCAGGAGAATTGCCTGAACCCAGGAGGCGGAGGTTGCGGTGAGCCCAGATGGCGCCATTGCACTCCAGCCTGGGAAACAAGAGTGAAACTCCATCTCAAAAAACTGGGTAACAAGAGTGAAACTCCATCTCAAAAAAAACAAACAAACAAATTATGCTATGAATTAATTTATGGATTCATATTCTTAGAGTTTATCCTTAAGGACAGTCTTAAAGTCCTTGGGAAAACAAGAGAAAGCTTCATAACATTCTATGAGGCCAGTGTTACTGTGACAGTCACACCAAACAGGGACATTACAGGCCAGTGTTCCTCATGAATGGAAAAGTAAAACTTCTTAAACTGTTAGCACATGAAATCCAGCAACATAAAAGTCACACGTTATGCTTAAATGAAGTTTATTCCAGAAATGCAGGATTGATTAACAGTATAACATCTGTGTAACCCACCACAGAAATATAATAAAGGATGAAACCCTTCTGATAATCTCAGTAGACTAGTAAAAAAGTATTGCTAAATTTCAACACCTAATATTTGGCAAACTAAAAATAGAAGGAAAATTTCTTAGGCTAGTATGAGCTTTTGTAAAAAACCTATAGTTGACACTGTGCTTAAAAGTGAGAGACTAAGTCCTTTTCCTTTGAACCAGGAATAAAAACTTTTTTTTTTCTGAGACAGAGTCTCACTCTGTTGCCAAGGTTGGAGTACAGTGGTGCGATCTTGCCTCACTGCAACCTCCACCACTTTGGTTCAAGCGATTCTCCTGCCTCAGCCTCCTGAGTAGCTGGGATTACAGGCATGCACCACCATCCTTGACAAACTTTGTATTTTTAGTGTATTTTCATGTTGGTCAGGTTGGTCTTGAACTTTTGACCTCGTGATCCACCAACTCAGCCTCCCAAAGTGCTTCGATTACAGACGTGAGCCGCTCTGCCTGACTGAGCAATAAAAACTTTCACTCAGCATTATATTCAAAGTCCTAGTCACCATAATAAGGCAAGAAAAAGAAATGAAAGACATACAGATTATAGAGGAAGTGGTTAAAGGTAATACAAGAGTAAACCTAGAAAAGGTTCCCAGAATCAACAAGCAAACTTATCAAGGACATAGGCTAAAAGTTGGTATAATCAATCGTATTCTTTATACTGGCAATGAATATTTAGAAAATGAAAGAAAAATAGCATCAAAATATAAAATACATCAAATAAATTTAACAAAATATGTAAAAGATATGTACATGAAAAACTGGAAAACATTGCCAAGAAAAATTAAAGATCTAAATAAATTGAGAAACGTACTTCATTTGCAGTTGGAATGCTCAATGTTAACATGTCAGTTCTCCCCAGATTGTTCTTCAGGTTCAGAACAGTTCTCCCCAGATTGTTCTGCAGGTCCACTATCAAGAATTCCAGTGGACATTTATTTAGTAATTGACAAACTGATTCTAAAAATTATACTGAAAAGGAAAAGATCTAGAATAGAGAAACAATTTTCAAAAAAGAATATGGCTGGAAGATTTAATAGTATTTGATTTTTAAGACTTAGTATAAAGTTCCAGTAATCAAGATAGTGTCATTTTGGCCTGGGCACGATGGCTCACACCTATAAACCTAGCACTTTAGGAAGTTGAGGTGGGCAGATCATGAGGTCAAGAGATCGAGACCTTCCTGGCCAACATGGTGAAACCTCGTCTCTACTAAAAATGCAAAAATTAGCTATGCTTGGTGGCGCATGCCCATAGTTTCAGCTATTTGGGAGGCTGAGGCAGGAGAAACACTTGCACCCAGGAGGCGAAGGTTTGCAGTGAGCTCAGATCGCATCACTGCACTCCAGCCTGGTGACAGAGTGAGACTCCATCTCAAAAAAAAAAAATTTATTCCATGCCAGTAGAAACCAGAAGAGCAAGAGTAGCTATACGTATATCAGTCAAAATAGATTTCAGGACAAAAACTCTTAAGAGACAAAGGTGGTCACTATATAACGATAAAGGGGGCTGGGCATGGTGATTCGCACCTGTAATCTCAGCACTTTGGGAGGTGGAGGCAAGCCAATCACCTGAGATCAGGAGTTCGAGACCAGTCTGGCCAACATGGCAACACCCTGTCTCTATTAAAAATACAAAAATGAACTGGGTGTGATGGTGGGAACCTGTAATCCCAGCTACTCAGGAAACTGAGGCAAGAGAATCACTTGAACCCAGGAGGTGGAGGTTGTAATGAGGTGAGATTGTGCCACTGCACTCCAGTCTGGGTGACAGAGCGAGACTCTTATCTCAAAAAGTGTGTGTGTGTGTGTGTGTGTGTGTAAAATAAGGGGGTGACTTCAGTGTGTGTGTGTGTGTAAAATAAGGGGGTGACTTCAGTGTGTGTGTGTAAAATAAGGGGGTGACTTCAGCGTGTGTGTGTGTAAAATAAGGGAGTGACTTCAGCGTGTGTGTGTAAAATAAAGGGGTGACTTCAGCGTGTGTGTGTAAAATAAGGGGGTGACTTCAGCGTGTGTGTGTGTGTGTAAAATAAGGGGGTGACTTCAGCGTGTGTGTGTGTAAAATAAGGGGGTGACTTCAGCGTGTGTGTGTAAAATAAGGGGGTGACTTCAGCGTGTGTGTGTGTGTGCGTGTAAAATAAGGGGGTGACTTTAGCGTGTGTGTGTGTGTGTCTAATGATAAAGGGGTGAGTTCAGCCAGAGGATTTAACGACTGTAAGTATATATTGATATGGTTTGGATATTTGTCCCTGCCCAAACCTTCTGTTGAATTGTAATCCTCAGTGCTGGAGGTGGGACCTGGTGGGAGGTGTTTGGATCATGGGGGCAGATCCCCCGTGGCTTGGTGCTGTCTTCGTGATACGAGTTTTGGTGGTTTGAAAGTATGTGGCACCTCCCCGTACGCTTGCTTGCCTTGCATCTACCATGTCATGTGCCTGTTGCCTGTTCACCTTCTGCCCATGCTTACAAGCTTCCTGAGGCCTCTCTAGAAGCCAAGGGGATGACAGCACCATGCTTCCTGGAAAGCCTGCAGAATCATGAGCCAGTTAAACCTCTTTTCTTGATAAATTACTCAGTGTCAGTTATTTCTTTATAACCATGTAAAAATGGCCTAATACATATATGCACCCAACACTGGAGCACCCAATTATATAAAGCAAAATATTATTAGAGCTAAAGAGAGATAGACTTCAATGTAGTAATAGCTGAGGACTTCAGTACCCCACTTTCGGCAATGGATGGACCTTCCAGACAGAAAATCAACAAAGAAACATCGGACGTAATCTGCAGTACAGATTGCAGACGGACCTAATGGGTATTTATAGACCATTTCATCCAGTGGCTGCAGAACATACATTTTTTTCTCCTCAGCACCTGGGTTATTCTCAAGAATAGACCATATGTTTGGTTATAAAACAAGTCTTCAAACATTCAAAAAACTGAAATAATATCCAGCATCTTCTCTTGATCACACTCAAATAAAACTAGAAATCAATAACAAGAGGAATCTTGGAAACTATACGATCACATGGAAAGTAAACAATATGCTCCTGATTGACCAGTGGGTGAGTGAAAAAATTAAAAAGGAAATTGAAACATTTCTTGAAACAAATGATAATGGAAACACAACTTACTGGCCGGGAGCGGTGGCTCATGTCTGTAATTCCAGCACTTTAGGAAGCTGATGTGGAATGATCATTTGAGCCCAGGAGTTTGAGACCAGTCTGGGCTCTATGGTGAGACCTTGTCTTTACAGAAAGTTAAAAAATTAGCCAGGTATGGTGGTGCCTGCTTGCAGTCCCAGCTTCTTGGGGGGCTAAGGCAGCATGATTGCTTGAACCCAGGAGGAAGAGCTGCAGTGAGCCAAGATTGTGCCAGTGTACTGCAACCTGGGCAACAAAGGGAGACGCTGTCTCAAAACAACAAGCAAAACACAACATAAGATTGGAACAGTAAAAGCAGTACTAAGAGGAAAGTTTATATAGTTATAAGTGCCTGCATCCACAAAGAAGGAACTTCACATAAATACCCTACCAGTGCATTTTAAAAAACTGGAAAAGCAAGAGCAAACCAAACCCAAAATTAGTAGAAGAAATAATAAACGTCAGAACAGAAGTAAATGAAATAGAAATGGAGAAGACAGTTTGAAAGATCAAAGAAAGAAAAAGTTTTTTGAAATCGTTAACAAAATTGATAAACCTTTAGCCAGACTAAGGGAAAAAAAAAACAGAAGACCTAAATAAATAAAATCAGAGAGGAAAAAGGAGACATTACAAGTGGTACAGATGAAATTCAAAGGATCATTAGTGGCGACTGTGAGCAACTCTATGCCAGCAAATTGCCAACTGTAGAGGAAATGGATACATTCTTAGACACATACAACCTACCAAGATTGACCTGTGAAGTTCAAAACCTGAACAGACCAATAACACACATTAATGAAATTGAAGCTTTAATAAAAAGTCTTCCAGTAAAGAAAAGCCTGGGACCCAGTGGCTTCACTACTGAATTCTACCAAACATTTAAATTATAACTAATGCAAATGATACTCAAACTATTCTGAAAAATAGAGGAGGAGGAGGGAAAACTTCCAAACTCATTTTAGGAGTCCAGTATTACTCTGATACCAAAACGAGATAAAGACACAGCAAAAAGGAAAACGATTGGCCATTATGTCTGATGACTATTGGTGGAAAAATCCTCAACAAAATACTAGTAAACTGAATTGAACTCTTCATTAAAAAGATTATTCATCACGGCTAAGTTGAATTTATCCCAGGGTTGCACGAATGGTTCAAATCAGTCAATGTTGCACATCATAACAGAATGAAGGACAAAAATCATATGATCATTTCAGTTGATGCTGAAAAGGTTGATAAAGTTCAACATTTCTTTATGATAAAAATGCTCAAAAAATTGAATGTAGAAGGTACATATGTCAGCATAATAAAAGTGATGAACAGCAGACCCATAGCTGGTACCATACTGAATATTTTCAGCAAAAACTGAAAGCTTTTTTCTAAGATTGGGAACACAAGAAGGACGCCTGCTTTCACCTCTGTTACTCAACATAGTACTGGAAGTCCTAGCTAGAGCAGTCAGAGAAGTGAGAGAAATGAAGTCCACCCAAATTCGAAATGAAGAAGTCAAAATGTCCTTGTTTGCAGATGATATAATCTTATATTTGGAAAAACTTAGATTCTACCAAAAAACTATTAGAACCGATGAACAAATACAGTAAAGTTGCAGGATACAAAATCAACATACAAAAATCAGTAGCATTTCTGCTGTTGTTTCCAACAACAAACAGTCTGAAAAAGAAAAGCATTCCCATTTACAGTAGCCACAAATAAAATTACCTACCTAGGAATTAACCAAAGAAGTAAAGGTCTCTACAATAAAAAGTATAAAACACTGATCAAAGAAATTGAAGACGACACAAAAAATGGGAAAGGTATTCTGTGTTCATGTATTGGAAGAAACAATGTTATTAAAATGTTAATATTACAAAAAGCAATGCAATTGTTAACAAAATATCAATGTCATTCTTTACATATTAGAAAAAAGCCATTTGAAATCTTATGTGGAACAATAAGAGATTCAGAATAACCATGCTATCCTGAGCCAAAAGAACGAAATTGGAGGAATCATATTATCTGACTTCAGATTATACTGTAGAGCTATAGTAACCAAACAACATGGAACTTGCATGAAAACAGACACATAGACCCATGGAACGGAATAGAGACCTCAGAAACAAATTCATATGCCTGCATTGCAATTTTTGCAATGGTGCCAAAAACATACATTGAGGAAAAGACAGTCTCTTCAATAAATGGTTCTGGAAAAACTGGATATAGATGTGCAGAAGAACGAAACTAGACCCCTATTTCTCACCATATACAAAAATCAAATCAAAATGGATTAAGACTTAAACCTAAGTGCTCAATTTTGGAACTTCCACAAGAAAACATTGGAGAAACTGTCCACTTTCATGTGGACAAAAATTTCTTAAGTAAAACCCCATAAGCACAGGAAACCAAAGCAAAAATGAACAAATTGAATCACATCAATTTAAATCCTCTTAAATCACATCCTCTGCTCAGCAAAGGATACAATCAACAAGGTGAAGAGACAACCCACGGAATTGGAGAAAATATTTGCAAACTACTTGTCTGATAAGGGATTAATAACCAGAATATATAAGGAGCTCAAATAACTCTATAGGAAGAAATCTCATGTGACTAAAAATTGGGCAGAAGATCTATATAGACATTTCCTAAAAGAAGACTTACGACTGGCAGAGAGGCATATGAAAAGTTGCACAGCATCATTGATCATCAGAGAAATGCAAATAACAACTACAATGAGATATCATCTCACCCCAGTAAAAATGGCTTTTATCCAAAAGACAGGCAGTAACGAATGCTGGTGAGCATGTGGAGAAAAGGAAACCCTCATACACTGTTGGTGGGAATGCAAATTAGTCCAACTACCATGGAGAACAGTTTGGAGGTTCCTCAAAAGACAAAAAACAGAACTCCCATATGATCTAGCAATCCCACTGCTACATATATACCCAAAGAAATATAGAGATAGCTGCACTCTTAGGTTTGTTGCATTTCTGTTCGCAATAGCCAGGATTTGGAAGCAGACTAAGTGTACATTAAAATGAATGGATAAAGAATGTGTACATAGATGCGATGGAGTACTGTTTAGTCATAAAACAGAATTAGATTCTGTAATTTCTGACAACATGAGTGGAACTGGAGGTCATTATGTTAAGTGCAATAAGCTAGACACAGAAAGACAAACTTCACATATTCTTACTTATTTGTAGGAGCTAAAAATTAAAACAATTGAATTCATGGAGATAGAGAGTAGAAGGATGGTTACTAGAGGGTGCCATGAATATTAGAGCAGTGGTGGGGGAAGTAGGGAGAGATAATGGGCACAAAAACATGTTAGAATGAATAAGACCTAGTATTTGAAAGCACAGCAGGGCAACTATAGTCAATAATAATTAAATTGTAGTAACTAAAAGCGTGTAATTGTATTTTTTTGTAACACAAAGGATAAATGCTTGAGGTGATGGACTCTCCGTTTAACATGATGCAATTGCATTCCTGTACCAAAGTATCATATATCTTATGTACCCCGTGTGTGTGTGTGTGTGTGTGTGTGTGTGTACGTATATATATATATACACATGCCTACTATGTACCCACAAAATTTAAAAAGAAAAATTAAAAAAAAGTAATAGATAATGGGCAAAACATTTGAAAAGACACTTTGTAAAAAATGTTATTATAAGATATTTTGGATTTTGATCTGGAGAAATCTTTTGAATATGTAAGACTTTTCAGTATAAAAAAGATGGATATATTTCACTATATGAATATTAAAAATAAAAGACACCTTAAAGTGAAGACAAGTTATAAACTTTGTATAAATTTTATGTATTCACAATGTATAAAATTAATAAAAAGTTGTTTTTAAGAAGTAGAGAACAACTGATTAGTACAACTAATATAAAGCAACCTGGCCTAAAAATAAAAATATTTAAAAAATATATATGTATGTATATCTCCATATATGTGTTTTGTATGTTTGTATGTGTTTATTTGAAGGTATTGGAAAGATAACGTGACTGTGAAGAAGTATGGGGCCAAGATCTCAGACAAAAGTATATACCTAAAATGATGATCCTGGTATTTGGCTCTACCTTTTCTCCACGTGTGTCTATGAATTTCTGAGGAGGTAGCTGAGAGACTGAGAGGGACAGTAGAACTGAGGACAAAATATTGTTTAGGATCTGCCCAGAAGAGCTTTTGGTTGGGAACTTGAAGGACTGCTCCCTTAAGAAAAAGGGTATAAATCATAAAATGTTCAACCTCTCCTCACAGGGATGGAAGTTTCACACCACATCTCAGTCCTTGATTGGATTAAGGTGATCTAGGATTATTTGTGCACCAAGCCTAACTCTGCTTACCAGAAGTGAAAGTAAATCTATTGAGAAGGATGTCAGTCACAACTTCACATTAAATCCGTGGTTATCCGTATACACAGCCTGGCACTCGGTTCAGCATACCCAGTGTATGAACAAATAAAACAACCTGATGGCAGAACAAGAGAATCAGCCGACAAAGGAAATGATACCTGGATAATAAACTCACCCAACACAGACTTTGTTTTTTTCTTATTAAAACATTCCAACCCAGACTTTTATATATTCAGGTCATAAAGACTAAGTTTAAAATTTTAGCAGAAAATTGAAAATTAGCAAAAGAACCTAATGGGAAATGTGTAATTGACAAATGTAACAACAGAAATTAGGAATTTTGTGTATTTAGATTTAGATAATATAAGAAAATAGAGAAAACTGCTAAGAAATAAAAGAATGGAAAATAGGAAAAGAGCATAAGAGATATAGATGATATAGTCAGAAGGTCTACTATATGTATATTATATAATTTATGTCCTTGAAGGAGGAAAATGGAGATAAGGACAGGTAATGGCTGAGAATCAAACAACAAATTCATTAACCCCTGTACTTAGGGCAGGATAAATACGTTACAGTGAAAACGATACTATAGCACATTATTTGAGAAGCCAAAGATATAATCTTAAAATCAGCCAGTGAGGAAAAAATGTAATCATTGTTAAAGAAGCCACCGTAAACGTGGCAGCTCCTTTCTCACTGGAAGCAGGTGAAACCAAAAGACAGTAGAATATGCCGAAACAAAGAAACTGCCATCCTCTAGGTTGCTGTACTCAGAAAAATAAGTAAAAGTAACACATTTCAGATTGAATGTATGCCCATCTGACACACTGAAAGTTTTTTTTGCTGGTGAAAGGATTGTAGGCTCAAATGCTAATTTGCAGATGAAGTATGGAATAAAGAACACATTAGGTAATTTTAAGCGAATATTGACTGTATACTACAAAGCACTAATAGTAAGACTTGTAGGGTGATATCTATTTGTATATTGTATATGTGGATATAAAGGGAGTTAAAATTGGAGTGAGAAAAATAATTAAAGTATTCTGAGGTTCCTTTCTAGGATTGAGTAAACGTTACGATTTATATTTGATTTTGGTAAGTCAAGTATTAGTAAAATGTGTAACTCACAAGCTAATGGGAGAATGGATAAAAGAATAAAAATCCCAAAGAAGACAAGAAAGGAGATAAGAATATTGAAGAGGCAGGACAAATAGAAGATAATAAAATTGGAGATTTAAATCCAAAAATATCTGTAATGATGTTAAAGGTAAATGGATTAAATACAATGTTTAAAATATAATCAGGTTGAATTTAACAACAACAAAACTCCACAAACTATTTTACAAAAACTGTTCCTAAAATATAGGATGCAGAAAGATGGAAAGTAAAGGCGGACAAGATATAAAGTTTGCTGACTCTATTAAAAAATATATCTATTAAAATTAGACAAAGTAGATTTTAAGGCTGAAAAGGCATTACTGAAATAGATATGTCATAATGACAAAAAGTTTTGTTCTCCATTATGTTATAGCAGCCTTTTTGTATGTCTGTAATATTATATAACTTCAAAGTATGTAAGGCAAAAATTGACAAAACCTAAAGGAATAATGGAAAAATCATATGATGGGAGATTTCAGTTCAGTTCTCAATAAATAAGAGAACAGTCATAGAAAAAATAAAACTTAGTAAAGATATGGGAGATCTGAACTACGTGATTAATAAACTCGGGACACCTTTATGTTAATGTTTCTGCTTGGAACACTTTTTCATATTTTACAGTGATACCTTAATTTAAAACTTTCCTTTAAATAGAATTTTCACATGAAAGCATGCAGTTTTGGTTTTCTATTTTGGTCTGGAGTTGAAAATCTTTCATGTATAAAACTTCAACATTAGCCAAGAAACAAATCCCTTTGTGTGTGAAATAACACCCTTGTAAATATTAACTGCATTTCACAAATACATGCATTTGAAATACTTCTCAGTGTTTGAGTCATTTGCGAACTCTATAGACTGAGACCTGGAGACTATCTAAATGAAAATCCTGAGTAGAATAGTATTCAAGGTAGGCCGAGGGGACAATTCCCCCAAATGTTACACTGTTTCAGTAGCATAATCTATAATATATAGTACAAATATACTATTTATATTACTATATTTTAATAATTATGTAAATATATAAATATATTTATATCAAATATATATGTAATATATATTTATATATATTACATATATAATTATTTATGAATATGAGTTCCCCAAAATGTTACACTATTTCAGTAATCTGTAATATATATTACAAATACCCTATATATTATATAGTTATATAATATGTATAACATATAAATATAACGTTTTTGGTAGGCCAATACATAATATATCTTATATAAATACAATATATGTATCTATAATACAAATTGTTTTAAGAATAAGTTTTATTGTGTATATTTCAGGTGTATTACATGATATGGGATACATACAGATCGTCAAAATGGTTATTATCATGAAGCAAATAAACATTTCCATCATTTCACATAGTTACCCTTTTTTGTGTGTATAGTATATAATACTAGTGTTTCATTTTGTGTTTGTTGGCATGGAATTTTTAAGGGAGAAGGAAGTGTTAAGGAAGAAGAAATTGTGGCTTAAAATTCAGTTTGGGGCCAGGTGCAGTGGCTCATGCCTGTAATCTCAGCACTTTGGGAGGCTGGGGTGGGTGGATTATGAGGTCACGAGTTCAAGACTAGCTTGGCCAATAGGGTGAAACCCTGTCTATACTAAAAATGCAAAAATTAGCTGGGTGTGGTGGCACCTCCCTGTAGTCCTAGCTGCTTAGGAGGCTGAGACAGGAGAATTGCTTGAACCTGGGAGGCAGAGGTTGCAGTGAGTTGAGATTGAGCAACTGCACTCCAGCCTGGGCAACAGAGTGACACTTCATCTCAAAAAAAAAAAAAATTAATTTGAGTTTTATATTACTGTGCTGTCAGAATTACTTAAGATGATCCTTTTAGCTGTTAACAAATGTTTGAGTGCTTGGATTCAATAGCAGTGGTAATTCTTGGAACAAATACTTACTGAGGCTAGGCACTGTGGCTCATGCCTGTAATCCCAGTATTTCAGGAAACTGAGACAGGAGGATTACTTGAGACCAGAAGCTCATGACCAGCTTGGGCAGTGTAGAAAAACCCCTGTCTCTACAAAAATTAATTAGCCAGACATGATGACACATGCTTATATTCCCAGCTACTTTGGGAAGCTTAGTCGGGAGGATTGCTTAAGTCCAGGAGTTTAAGGCTACATTGAGCTGTGATCATGCCACCACACTCCAGCCTGTAATAGAGCAAGAGTGTCTCAAAAATAAATACTTACTGTCTATTCCTTGCTGCCAAGTCTATGTTAGGTGATAGCATTACAGTGAGGATCAAACAGAGATAATTTCTTCTTTCCAGAACCTACATTCTAGTGAGTAAAGTGGGATGTGGACAGAAATTAAATAATCACATGAGTAAATGTAAGGTTGCAATATGTAAGAGACATTGGTACGTGGTTCTGTGGAGTGGTCTAATGGATCAAGTGGCCTTCTCTAAGTCTAAAGGAAGACATTAACAAGTTCAGAGGAGGTAGTATCAGCATGTGCAAAGACCGTGGCAGCAGAAAGACTGGAAAGAAAGCTTATGTAGCTGTACCACAGAGAGCTAGAGTTGGGTAATGTAGTAGGGTCTTTTTGTGAAGTAATATGGAATGACAAGAAGCTGGGTAGGTCAGTAGAGGCTGTGCAATGCTGATATTTAGGGGAACATAGAAAGGATCTGGGCTTAATCTGTAGAGCAGTAGGGAGTCACTGAAATACTTTAGTGAGGTGGATAACATTCAGATCTGCATTTTGAAAAGATTGCAGTATGGAGAATAGGTCTAAGGCCACTCGTGGATATTGGTTGATTAAATTGATCTTATTGCAGTGCTCTAGGTAATGGTACTTTTGGGCTAGAGTGGTGGAGCCAGAGATAATAGATAAGCAACGTAGGGATTGAGGAGAGAAATTTGACAGAACTGGGTGGTAGATGGGCATTACATGTGAGGTAAAGAAGGCATCAAAGTATTATAAGCTATTATAAAACTTGCTTTAGATTTAAATGAATACATTTTAAAATACATGTTTTGAAAATGTTTAAAAGTAAAGAAGTTCCTTGAATAGATAGTAAGTCATCTATATGGAGAATATTATGAGACAAAATGATTTTATTAAGTTTTAATAGCAGCAGAAAGACCTATGGTGTTATATAAAGCAGAATATGAAGTTGTTTATAGTATTTATTCATAATTAGATAAAATGATAGTAGTAAAGCATGATAATTATCATAAATGACTCTTTTTGACATATAGATACCTCAAGAACATGCTGCTAATGGTCCAGAACTCCTGAGGAAAAAACGTACAACTTCGGCTGAAAGAAATACTTGTCAGCTTTACATTCAGACTGATCATTTGTTCTTTAAATATTATGGAACACGAGAAGCTGTGATTGCCCAGGTATTTATGATTATGCACTATTTTAGTAGTACTCATATTGTTTTATAATACCTATACTTTCCTTTAAAAATTTAAATTAGTGAGTGCATTTTCTTTTTGGGAAAAAGAGTATGTATTTTCAGTTGTGATAAAATGTGTAAGACAAGTATGCTGATAACTAAAAGACCAGTTGGGATATTTTATGTGTCAAAAGAGAGGGGTAAGACAATGATTTCCTGAAGGACGTGATGACGCTGAAGCTCAGCTTTGGAAAGAGAGCTAAATTTTCATTATTGGTCTTAAAGGAGGGAAAGTTAGAGGGAAATCCTTCAAACTAGAAGTATTTAATTTTACTCTGTATTTTTATTGTATGTTGCAGTTTCTGAGTTACATTATTATTATTTGCACTTGTGTCTTCTTAACCCTCATTAAAGTATAAATATTTTGCAAGTACGCTTCAAAATGTACTTCGTGTTGAAGGTACCCAATAAGAATTTGATGAATAGGCCAGGCGCGGTGGCTCACGCCTGTAATCCTAGCACTTTGGGAGGCTGAGGCGGGTGGATCACGAGGTCGAGAGATCGAGACCATCCTGGTCAACATGGTGAAACCCCGTCTCTACTAAAAATACAAAAAAATTAGCTGGGCATGGTGGCGCGTGCCTGTAATCCCAGCTACTCAGGAGGCTGAGGCGGGAGAATTGCCTGAACCCAGGAGGCGGAGGTTGTGGTGATCCGAGATCGCGCCATTGCACTCCAGCCTGGGTAACAAGAGTGAAACTCTGTCTCAAAAAAAATAAAAAATAAAAAAAGAATTTGATGAATAAATTTTTGACTCAGGGGATTTGAAGTGGAGAAGATGGAGTTACCACTAATATGAAGGATTCATTTTGGTGGTGGGGATGAACTTATTTTTAAACATGTATAAAAGCCAGGTAATCCTTCCCTTAGGATTTGGAAAATGTGTAACTAGAGCTTGAGGGCAGGGTAGCCTTGAGAGATTGAATATGGAAAGAATGAACTCAAAAGCGAAGAAATTGGAGCTATCTGTATTTGGTGAATAGGATGAGGAAGAGAAGCTAGTGAGGAAAAACGTGATAGTTAAAGAGGTAGCAAATTATATAGGACTAACCAAGGAACAAATAAATTTCAAGACAAAATAGCATGCATTTATAATGAGCCCCATAGGCACAGTTAGGATTTCATTAGCAGTGTTTGACAGCCTGGGCTACCTTCGAAATGAATATTGTTAATGCTTTTACTTGACCATCTTGTTTTATGTTTTTACAGTTTCCTTGAAAATAGTTTTGAGAGTATACATATATGTTTTTACATAAATGGTAGCAAGAGTGCTTTTTGTAAATGAAGTTGAGAAGATTGTCTATAGAGTGGTTTACAAGCTAGAGAGTTTAGCTGGGGGTCAGCTTGGTGAACGGATGCTTTTGGGTTTATCATCATTTATCTCCTTGGAGAATTTAGCAAAATCTGAATGTATATTTATTATATTTGTTTTATCTTCCTCCGTTCCTCCCCTACTAAAATAAGCCTCTGTAAATTTATAGGGACCTTCTGTGTTTTGTTTGCCACTATATCCCCAGCACCTAAAACAGTGTCTAGAATATAGAAAATGGTCAGCAAAGCTTACAGAATGTGTACTAGTGCAACAATAGAGAGATTAAAGTCAGGGAATGACTGAGTGTCCTGAACTGTCAGGGAAGTTCTTATAGAAAATGTTTGAGTTGAGTCTGAAGGATACATAGAGAAGGATACTCTAGGCGTAGGAAATAAGTGAAAACGAATGAACGTGTGACATTGTAGGACTGGAATGAAAAAACAAAATTTTTATGTGACTGAAACAAGAATTTCTGTTTGGGCTGGGTGAGGTGGCTCATTCCTGTAATGCCAGCACTGTGGGAGGCCAAGGTCAGTGGATCACTTGAGGTTAGGAGTTCAAGACCAGCTTGGTCAATATAGTGAAACCCTGTCTCACTATGAGACAGGGTTTTATACTTTTATATTTTCTCACTGAAAATATAAAAATTAGCTGGGCATGGTGGTGGGCACCTGTAATCCCAGCAACGTGGGAGACTGAGGGAGGAGAATCACTTGAACCCAGGAGACAGAGGTTACAGGGAGCTGAAATTGCTCCACTGCACTGCAGCCTGGGCAACAGATCAAGACTCTGTCTCAAAAAAAAAAAAAAAAAAAAAAAAAAAGCGTGTTGTTGGCCAGAGGAGTCTGGAAAAGAAAGTAGAATCAGCCAGGCTCAGGCCTATGATCTTAGCACTTTGGGAGGCTGAGGTGGGTGGATCACCTGAGGTCAGGAGTTTGAGACCAGCCTGGCAAAAATGGTAAAACCTCATCTCTAAATTAAAAAAAAGAAAAGAAAAAAAAGAAAATAGAATCTCCCCTCTCAGTGCAGCTCACTAATCTTTTTCATTTTTCTGTCCAGTATGTAATGTTGACATTTTAGAATTTGAGTGTGGCCTGATATGAATAATTACTGATTTTGGAAATAGAAATTTATAATCTTTTTCATATTTCAACATTGCCTCTAAAATGTTCTTTTTTCTTAAATCATAGATATCCAGTCATGTTAAAGCGATTGATACAATTTACCAGACCACAGACTTCTCCGGAATTCGCAACATCAGTTTCATGGTGAAACGCATAAGAGTAAGGAACTTAAATAGTTAAAAACACTTAAAAAGTGAAAATCAGAACCATGTTTACAAAAAAAATGCTTACTTTTAATTTTATCTTCATGAATTAAATAGTTTAAATTGTATCTATTAATGCAGTTTTTTACTGTTGGCATTTACACACACACACACACACACACACACAGAGATACTTGGGTTTATGACTTAAGAATTAAATATATAAGGCCTTAATCTGGACTATAATAGAGGAAAAGTGTGTTTTTCATCTATGTGAGTAACATACTGTTAAGCAATCCCTGGTCTTTCAATAACTATGCATGTAGTACTTGACTTGTTTCCCCCGACGTTATCCCTCAGTTTCCTAAAATTTACCTTGTGCAGTATTTTTCAGTGTGTGTCCCATTTGGTGTCCCAGGGGAGAAAAAGGATAAATGCAGTGTTTAAATAAAATTGGAAGTTGGAAAAACAGTTAGTACTATAATCATATTGAAAATTCAAACCTCACAGTAACATATATCAAGTTTTGAGAAGTTTTTCAGGAAAGAAACCCAATTTTTCTAAATTCTTGACCATGAAACTTTTTTATTTTTTATATGTTAACATCAACAAAACCCAGAATACTTAAGGCATTTTGAGAAATGCTGGTCCAGAGCCATATGGTCACTTATTATTAGTTTTAATTTTATAAATTACAGGTAAATAAGTAAATATTAAATTACTGACAAGTTTAGGCTATTTATTTATTTATTTTTATTATTTTTGAGACAGAGTCTTGCTCTGTTGCCAGGCGCCAGGCTGGAGTGCAGTGGCACAGTCTCAGCTCACTGCAGCCTCTGCCTCCTGGGTTCAAGCAATTCTCTTGCCTCAGCCTCCCGAGTAGCTGGGACTACAGGCGCACGCCACCACACCCAGCTAGTTTTTATATTTTTAGTAGAGACGGGGTTTCACCATGTTGGCCAGGATGGTCTCAATCTCTTGACCTGGTGATCCACCCACCTTGGCCTCCCAAATTGCTGGGATTACAGGCTTGAGCCACCACGCCTGGCCCAAATTTAGGCTATTTAAAAAAAATTTTTTCTGAATATTCTAAATATATATGTATAGGTTTTTAAGAAACAGTGTTTATATACTAAACAACCAAACTTTAAAAAATTATCCTTTCACAAAAGTATTTGCCACAGGGTTCCTTAGTATTTATGCTCTCCTATTTTTCTTCAAATATGGTTAGATAAAAATGTCTACACTAGAAAATTTTAGTATATACATTCAGTCACATAACTGTAGGTAGTCCTTAAATTTAGAAATAGTATGATTAAATCTTAAATTGGATTTTCTTAAAGTGAAATATGATTTGTTAATTTACAGTATAAGAAGTGTTCATAATTAATTGCTTTCATGTATTCTGAGAGCAATATAAATCCTAAAATGAGCAAGTAACAGTGATAAGAGGTGTAAGTGTGGCTGTTTAGTAGGCAGAGCAATAAAATGCAAGTAATGAAAAGTGGAGAACACCTGAACACCTCCCGAATAGCTGGGACTACAGGCGTGCACCACCATGCCCAGCTAATTTTTGTATTTTTAGTAGAGTCGGGGTTTCACCTTGTTGACCAGGATGGTCTCGATCTCTTGACCTTGTGATCCACCCGCCTCGGCCTCCCAAAGTGCTGGGATTATAGGCGTGAGCCACTGCGCCTGGCGAAAATTTCATTTTTATACTTAGTGGGAGAAAGCCATCGACAGCTTGTCTTCAAGCATGGACTACGTATAACATACAGTGTGCTTGCTTTTGAATTTTTTTGTTGTTAAATGGCCATAATTGATTGTTTTTGGTTAATTGTTAATGGATAAAGCAGATATTTTGAAATCTGTTGATGGTGGTTTTGCCTTCCTAGTTCTTAGCCTCTTGGTTTTACTGGAGAGTAGGGATCATAAAGAGACCTATAGTTCTTGTTGTATCAACCATTATATCATCCCCTTACTGACAACATTTTCCGTTAGACTGAGGTTTGCATTCCAATAAAATCATTTACTTTCGTATTGTAATTTCTTGGTTTACCTGGAGAAAGCCAAATTGTTCTAGGACTTCAGAGGAGACACACAGGTCTCTGAAAGGATGCAGGGGCTAATAAATAGAAACTTTTGTTTAATAGAAGTCCGGTATTAGAACAGCTTATTCACATTCTAAAGGAGGAACCTGTAGTAGGAGTATAGTAGCTGAGTATCAAAAGAAACATTCTGGAAGAACTCAGCTTGAAATAGTAAAAGAAGTGAGTTTAAATTGGAAAGCGAAATTCTTGCCCACGTTCAGGAAAAGAAAATAAGCTTGCAGCTAGTTTGGCTTGGCTCATGTGACTCTCTAGGCAAGGAAAACCAGGAAAAGGCTTTGCCTGCTCAACTGACAATGTTGGGTTTGATATCTATTTATCATTATTATTTTTCCAGGGATGTCGGCAAAGGGGATTTTAAAAAATTATTATTATTTTTGATATCTATTTTAAGTCTGATAATTTGCTGAAATAATAGGGTTTTGTATCCTTATAAGTATCACCATATGTAGGAGATTAAGACTAAAGGACGCTTGTTCAGATGATTAAATTTGAGAAACTGTACTTCCTTTACTAGAGGTTTTAAAAGCAAAACTTGTTTTTTTTCTTCCCAGGTGTTCTCTGTTCAGGAATCTGGTGAATACTTGCTCAGAAATTTAACATCTTCAATTTTAATTTCCCAACCTTACCTTTCTCTTTTCTTTTATTGGTTGTTATTGTTTTGCTTTCTGTGGTTAGCTCAGGGATGTGGGCAGTGGGAACAACCTTAGAAGCCTTAATGCAGGCCTCATTTCCGTGGGACCCTGAGCATATTGTCCAGGTGTATGGAGAAGGTGAGCAGAGACTTACACTAAGGTTCTGCTAACATTAATTACTTACTAAATTGTTGTTTTGGATTTTAGATCAATACAACTGCTGATGAAAAGGACCCTACAAATCCTTTCCGTTTCCCAAATATTGGTGTGGAGAAGTTTCTGGAATTGAATTCTGAGCAGAATCATGATGACTACTGTTTGGCTTACGTCTTCACAGACCGAGATTTTGATGATGGCGTACTTGGTCTGGCTTGGGTTGGAGCACCTTCAGGTAGTTTATCATATTAAATATGCCTTAACTTACTACTTGAAACAAAGAGGAGTTTTCAGGAAATATTGAATTTTCAGAGTATAGGAGAAAGTAAAGCCTGTATAATATCTTAATTTACACTACTTGAGTTAGGCAAGATTCATAAGCATAAAGTAAAAGGCACAAGAGATGAAGGAGATTTTTATTTTGAAATGTGTCAAGGGAAATATCCTGAAATTTGAGCCATTTGAATAGACCAAATGAAATAAATAATTTTATGGCAAAAAGTGGTAATTCTGAAACCCAAAGGGAAATTCATTTTTCATAAAAGTTAATAAATGTTACTTATTAACTTTTTTTTTTCCAAAATAGGGTACATAGAATCAAAAGGGGAAGACTATGTCTTGCCTTCTCTCTGTAGTGAGATAAAGAACAGAGAAATCATCCAGAACAGCAGGCAGAAAGAAAAGAAAGCCTGTCTTTATTATTTAATTTCTAGCCTTTATTTTAATAAAAGAGAAGCACTGACTGAAAGAGGTGTAGGCAGGAATCCCCTGGTACCCACAGTTCCACTGACATCATCACCTGGGTTCATACTCTGCCAAGTCTCTGCCTTAGCCATCTGAAAGCTACTGAACTTCCTATTACCGTGGGGGTGGGGTGGCGTGGAGGATCTGTGATTTACTGTGTAAGTTCAGTTGCCTAGTTTAGAAATCCAAATTTATTAATTGATAGACGAGTGGAAAGGACCCCAGGCTCTTTGAATATAAATTGTGCCAAGTAGAGTTTAGTCAGTAGTATGTTGTCTTCTGAGCTACATACAAGTTCTCCCTCTGATACTTCATTTCTATCTTTTCTTTTAAAAAAAAACTTCTGCTTTAATCCAGAGTAAGAGAAGCTTTTGTATATCTGTTCTTACTAGTTTAATCTTCGATTTGTTTTATATATTTTAATATCTTAGTACTATATTTTCCTTTATATTTCTTTCTCCTTTTTTAAAAGTCATTATTTTAAGTCAATATTTTTTATAATTTCCATGGCTTCTTTTGTTTTTCTTCTATGTTTGAAAGTGTACTCAATTTCACGATGTCAGTAAAGTACAACTTTATGTCATGGACTGCGTATTATAGTGCAGTAGTTTTTGATACTTGTCTTTTATGATAGTCTTTTTTTCTTTTTACTTGGATTGGTCAGCAGATTGTACAGCTCACTCTTTCCTATGATAGTTCATGTTTGAAACTTTCATACTCTGAAATCTTTTTGCCTCTGCAATGGTTGGAGGATTTTATCACAAAGTTTGTGATTTATTCTCCCTATCCATTAGTAAGTATTATTAAAAACTCTGTCTCGTTTGATTTTTATTTGTATATTATCCATTAATATAGTAGTTCTGAAGTCTGAAATAAATAAGTGGTTCTCAAAGTATGGCCCATGGACTAGTACATCAGCACCACCTCAGAACTTCTTAGAAATATAAGTTGGTAGGCCCTACCCAGGTCTCTTGAATCAGAAGCTCTAGGTGTGGGGCCCAGCAGTCTTTCACATTAATATTTTTGTCTTTAAAGCTTGTTCACAAAATGCCTCCTGGGTAATGGAGTATATGATCTTAAACTTAAAAACTTCCTGCCATTTTGCATTTTCGGTTTCACACTATTGTACTTAAGGATGTAATGGTTCTGCAGAAATTTGGTAAAATTCTTCCTAAATCTTCAGATATTGTCATGTCTCTAGATTCAGGTACTCGATTTTTTACAAATAGGCTTTAATATTTAAAACAGTTTTAGATTTACAAAAAATTGAACAGATTAGGTATTCTCCAATCTCCATCCTCTCTCCCCTGATAATTTTGAGGAGTACTGGTCAGGTATATTTTAGAATGCTCCTCTGTTTGGAATCTGTCTGATGTTTTCCTCATGATTAACCTATAGTTATGGGTTTTTGGGGACACTAAGTGTTTATGTCTCATTGTTTGTGATATTTGAATCACCATTTGTGATGCTGCTCTTTTTTCTTGAGGTGGGCAGAGTTCTGAATTGAACATGGTGGGACATGTTACTTGTATTTTCATTATTAGGTTCTTTGTAAAGGTGAAACAAGATTCTTTCTGTGTATTTCATGAGCAAAACTACAGTATTTGGCAACCAAAATAGCAAAGTAAGACTACTGTTGGCAACGTTCGATCCCCATTTTTTTCTCCCTCTGCTCTGTTTTTTTTTTTTTCTTTTATATGATTATATCTCTTCTTTATTTCAGACATTAGATGTTCTCTTCCATTACTCTATGTTAAACCCCCAACTTCAGCTCTTGGAAACCATCTCCTAAGAGCTAGTGGGGAAGGGCTAAGCAGAAACAGAAGAATAGAGTCCAGAGTTGGAAAGAAAAGGGATCTTTTTTTCCTTGGCCCAGCTTTTTTAGTGTAGGTTACCTCCCTTGAAGTAAAACTACCAGCTTTCTTCTTCACTTGTCTTTGCCTTTACTACTAGCTGAACTGAGTTTCAGAAAAAACAACAAATGTTATATATTTAGTCTTGATTATTTCAGTACTCTTAGGAGGTGTAGGTATCATTGTCTCCCTTCTACAAATGAGGAAACTTGTGTTCAGAAACTGTTAACAACCTGATATCACACAGCTAGAGGTGGAACAGGATCTAGTATCTGGACCTTTTGAGTCCAGATTTAGTTCATTTGGTAATTATATTACTAGGTATTATATATATATATATATGTGTGTGTGTGTGTGTGTGTAAATATATATACACACACACACACACACACACACACACACACACACAAACACACATCCTAGCCTTTTCCCAGATGTTTCAAATAAGAAACTGAAATGTATTCTGCTTCTTAGTAGAGGTTATATAGTGGTGGAATTGGTTTTCTTTCTTGAGAGAGAAGAGTTATAAAATCATACTAAGCTGTAATCTTTTGATACAATTTTGAGAATTGTCATGGCATAATAGGAAGAGCAATGGATTGAGAGCTGGGAGAAAGGGTTCTTGTCTGTTCTCTGTAAATTCAGGAAAATCATTTTGCTTCTGGTTGTTTATTTTTCATTGTAGTTCTGTCTTTGCTCTTCCTTTCAGACTTCCTGTTTCTACCTGTAGGTCTTATCAGTTAACTGAATGAACATAGTCTCAGTTCAGCCTGGTCATTGATAAGGCTGCCTTTGGAATTCATCTTTGTAGTTAGTCCTGAAACCTTCAGTACTCCTCTATTTGTGAAGAACATTTTTTGAGACATTTCATTTAGTAGAAATAGACCCTTTTGTTTTTTTTTTAGATTAGATGTTTTAGTTTGATATTACATAATAAAATTTGAGAGCATGCAGAGCTTAACACAGGGTTCTCAGGATAACCCACAGCTCATTGAGTTCTTAACTCACAGTTTAAAAGTATAATATGAAATGCTGGGAGAATTACATCATTAGAATATTGCAATAGGACACTTGCTATTGGCATTTTGTGCTTGTTTGGACCCTTGGATCTTTAACATCTTTGACCCCTACCCATTACATGAGTAGTGCCCTCCAGACTTGAAAGCCAAATGCCTACCCTCTCACATTTCCTTGCAACACTTCTGGGAGTAGTACTGTGGTCTGGTCCAGAATTACTGCTCATTATTAATATTGTATGATCAGCATGATTGATGATCATACTATTGATTTTTGGCCTCCTCACATCAAAACTGTATTTATGGAATCTGTTAAGATGTTATATTACTCTTGTATTTTTTTCTAAAACATTTTTGGGGTGGAGTGGGGGAGGGAGGGGTGGGTCTGTTTTGAAGTTTAGGACAGCTACTCTGATTTTAGCTCTCAAACTATCCCGTAGATAGAAAGTTGCCATTGTGTTCGTTGGCTCATTGATCAGCAATTGCTTTTGACCGGAATTTAAAACATTTCACTCCTCTCATTGTTATTTATAACTTAAATTTGTCAATGATGAATATCTGTGTAATAAAATCTTAAATTTAAAATACATGGTAGTTGAGTTTGAGTTAATGGTTTAGGTGAGGGTATATATGATATCTGAGTTTTCTGGCATATCAAAACTAGTTGCAGTATTTAAAAAATTAAACTGTAACTTATAGAATTAAAAGTAATATTTTATTTCTTCCTGTATAATCAGGTTTCTCGAACATATGCTATTAGTCTGTAATAAATATGAAACCTTTTTTTTTCTGAGACAGAGTCTCCATCTATTGCCCAGGCTGGAGTGCAGTGGCATGATCTTCACTTACTGCAACCTCTGCCTCCCAGGTTCAAGTGATTCCCCTGCCCCAGCCTCCTAAGTAGCTGGGATTACAGGCATGCACCACCTCACCTGGTTAATTTTTGTATTTTTAGTAGAGACAGGGTTTCAACGTGTTGGCCATGCTGGTTTCCACCTCCTGATCTCAGGTGATCTGCTTGCCTTGGCCTCCCAATGTGTTGGGATTACAGGCGTGAGACGCTGGCCAGCCATACTTCCATATAGGCAATAATCATAAAGCCCAAAAGCAGTTGTTTAATAAGTTAAGCAATATATAAATTACAAAGATTATATTTCAGAAGAGTAGATTCAAATTTATGTATACTCTTCTCTTAAATTAGCCAGACCCTAAAAGTACAGAAAAATTTATATTATCAGAGATTTTAAAATATGCCTATTTACTTTTTTTTTTTTTAACTGATAATGATTTGAAGTGTGGAGTCTTCTATGCTTAATTCAAGTTTGACAGTACTGCATTGGACCAATTTGCACATGACAAATCTTCACTAAGGCAGGGTATTAATTTACTGTTTGTTTAAAACTATTCTGTGTGTACAGTAATTATTATATGTAAAATACTTATTTCTATCTTTTCTGGTTTCTGGCAATAATGATGTGATCCTCAGGACTTAGCTCCAAAAGTAGAACTGGCTTAAGAAAATAGATGAAATATTCACAGATTATTTGATATTTTCTCTCTATTCAGTTGTCAATGTAGAAAAGGTAGTTAATTTTGAATATCATAAAGGTTCTCAAGCCCTTAATGGGTTAAATTTGCATGTGACTCAGTCTTTTAGTTTACTTTTCTTTGAAGTGCATTATTCATTTCAGCTTTCTGAATTATGTAGTAACAGGAATTCAAATTTGTGTTTTGTTGCCATGTATTTTCTTGTATTTAATGGGAGCAAGGCAGCAGTCATAGTATCATGCTGTTCTTCCAGATCTGTTTTGAATTGCTTTTTATTATATGCTTTATTGGGGACTCTAAATATTAGGCTTGTTTTTGAAGCGGGGAGAGTGGGAAGGGGAGGAGAAGCAAATTAGACTTTTTTTTAATGGTTTAGTAACTTTGTTGTAACTTAGGTATAGAAAGCTAATTTGAGCAGTTACCATAATAAAAATTGATTGTATTTCTTTTAAAAATCAAATAGGGAAAACTTTAAGTATGAACATAAACTAAATAACTTCTCACTGAAAGTCTTAGAATAAAGTTAATTGAAAGAAAGCATGATTTTATCAGTGTAGTGTGTATAATATAAAGGCATGAATAGACCAGGTGGTTTCTGATTTTCCTGTTGTTCTTTTTCTGATTTCTTCTAATTGATTTTAACTGTGAAAGCACTGTCATTTTGCTATTAAATTCTAAAGTTCCTGTTCATGAACAGATGAACTACAAAATGATAAAAATATTTAATATAAGTAGAAATATGGTTTCTCTTTTAAAATTTGATAGTGTCCTAAAGACATATTGGAATAATCATAATTCAGTTTTTAAATTTGTTTTGGAATTTTCAAGCCTGTGGAAAGTTACAGGAATAGTACAGTGAATTCTTTTTTTTTGTTTGTTTCAGACACAGTCTTACTGTGTTGCCCAGGCTGGAGTGCAGTGGCACAATCTCAGCTCACTGCAGCTTCCGCCTCCTGGGTGCAGGCATTCTCCTGCCTGAGTAGCTGGGATTACAGGCATACACCACCACGCCCGGCTAATTTTTGTATTTTTAGTAGAGATGAGGTTTCAGTATGTTGTCCGGGCTGGTCTCAAACTCCTGACCTCAAGTGATCCACTTGTCTCGGCCTCCCAAAGTGCTGGGTTTACAGGTGTGAGCTACTGCGCTCAGCAGTGGTGAATTCTTGATAGATTAATTATTAACCTTTTGCCACATATGCTTTCTATCTCTTTCTTCCTTTGCACCCACCTTCTCTCCTTCCTCCTTTCCTCCACCCCCTCTTTTTTTTTTTTTAAGTCTTCTTGACATAATTATTTTCTTCTTTTCAAATACGTTGTATGTTACGTCTCAGGACAGGGAATCATGTACTCATGTGCATCACTGCTTTTTGCAGAGCTGACTGTCTCAGAATCTTCTTGAGGATATTTTGTGCAACTTCCATTTAACTTAAGTCGTAAGATTTCTTTTTAAAAGATGAAAGTGTACACTTTGGCTCTGTAAATATTGATATATTCAAATTGAAAGGAAATGTAAATATTTGTTTTCTTTAATTAATGGGAAGAAAGATGTGGGGACATTTTGATTACGAAGAACATTTTGTGAAGGCTGTGTAGTCAGTCCTGGGAGTTTCTTTATGAGGGTCATTAAAACTTTTATTTGAAGTGACTTTTTAGTTTTGGGCCAAAGAAACTTTTGAGTATTTCATATGTTTGAGTAACAGTTATATTTTAGATTGAAAATATAAACTGTTTTCATTTAATACAGCATATATTACCTTTTTAGGGGGTAAGGGAAAATAGATACTAATTGAGCCATTTTTTTTGTTCTGAATTAGGAAGCTCTGGAGGAATATGTGAAAAAAGTAAACTCTATTCAGATGGTAAGAAGAAGTCCTTAAACACTGGAATTATTACTGTTCAGAACTATGGGTCTCATGTACCTCCCAAAGTCTCTCACATTACTTTTGCTCATGAAGTTGGACATAACTTTGGATCCCCAGTAAGTATTGTCTAATTATTAGCTTAAAAAATATTTATTAATCTAACTGTTATGTTGATTGATTCATTTTAAATTTACAGTGAAAACGAATGTACTTACGAGTGTTTAGTTTTTATGTCAGAACACAATCATGTATTTGACCATAATGGGGGAGGAAGATAGAACATTTGTGATTAAAATAAGAAAAGTAAGCGTAACAATGCCAAAATTCAGTGAAGGCAAGGAATTTCATCTGGCTTATTCAGACAAAATAATATCTGTATCTCCTGGCCCTAGAACAATGCCTAATACATAATGTACTCAATATCTTTTGAATGAGAATCATTATTCATTGTTTAAAAGTATATTTTGACTGTTCAGCAAATTGTGAGAAATTCTTTGTTTTGTTTCTGTTAAAGCGTTTTTGGGGAATTAGATTAATATTTTAAAATCTTTTCTCTACTGTGGAATGAGATTAATATTTTAAAATCTTTCATTATGAAAAAATTCTAACATACACAGAAATAGAGCAGATAGTGCAACAAAGCGTTATAAGCCCATGATTCAGAACAGGGATTAGCAAAATATTTTAGGCTTCAGGGCAGTATCTGGTTTTGTTGTATAGTCTGTTGTTTTTACAGTTTGTTAGGAAAAGCCATTCTTAGTTAAGCCATATAATAACAGGCTGCTGGCTCCTTTGTCAACCCCTAATTGAGAGCCAGTAATTGTGACAAGTTCGCCATATCATCTGTCTCTATTTCTTTCTTTTTCTTTGCTAAGGTATTTAAAGCAAATTTATTTATTCTTACATATTTTAGTACACATTCCTGAGAAACATAGACATTTTCTTATGTAATAACCACAATGTGGTTATTACAACTAACAAAATTAACAGCAATCTTTGATATTATCTAATACGCAATCCATTATATTGATCTTTTAAGTGACCTAAAATATAAGTGCAACATACAAATATGAAATACTGAATGATATTCTGTCTTTGTGATTTTGGTAGAGCTTATTAAAGATAACATTTTGGAAATTTGCACTTGAAAACTGTATGTAAATTCACTTTACTTTTACCTTGTTACTTGCAAAAATGTAAATTTTTATGATTTTAAAAATAAGTTGTATGCTTGTAGCTTAAAATCCCAAATGCACTTCTCTCCTTTTCCCATGTTTGTAAAATGTGCCATCTCACTAAGTTGCCAGTCTTTCTTCTAAGTCCCAATCAGAAATTGATAGATGATTATTAATGTTCCTGGATAAGGTATTTAAAATGTGCCAAATCTCTAAACTCTTGATTGCTTTTGTGATGTGTTCTTAAAAGAATACTTGGAATTTTAGAGATGAGCAGAGAATTATTGTTCAAAGTTGATTTGCATTTTCAAGAGCTGGAAAGTGTCCTCTCTTTCTAGTTCCCCTGGTTCCAGGCCTTACTGGGGGAATTTTAGACCCTTCCAGCTACTTCGCTGGCTCATAGTCCCAGGTCTCTTATTTTAATGTGCTTATATATCACCTGAGGTTCTTAAAACACAGATTCTTTTCTAGTAGGTCTTTGATGGGGCCTGAGTTTCTGTATTTCTTGGTGCTCATCTGTGAACCACATTTGAAGTAGGGAATCTAGATCATTCTCTTCTCACTTCTTGTCTAATGTGTTTCCTACCTAGCTGCAGTGAGGTGTTTTTATTACATTAATGTTGTGTTACTGCTTGTTATTTAATTCCCATTCTTTGCCTACTACGCTCAATTATACCTCATTCTTTTGTACATGTTGTTAATTGTGCCATCTGTACTCACGGTAAATGTTTGTCTTCATCTGTTTTGTGTTGTTATAAGGAAATATCTGAGGTTGGGTAATTTATAAAGAAAAGAGGTTTATTTGACGTATGATTCAGTAGGCTGTACAAAAAGCATGATGCTAGCATCTGCTCAGCTTCTGGTAAGGGCCTCAGGCTGCTTCCACTCACAATAGAGGGCAACGGGAGCTGGCGTGTACAGAGATCACTTGAGAGAGTGGGGGTGGTGGGAGTGTGAGATAGGGGAGAGAGGATGTACTAGGCTCTTAAGAGCCAGCTCTTTCAGGAATTGAGAGAGTGAGAATGCACTCACCCACCCACTTCCAACCCTCCAGGGAGCGCATTAATCTGTTCATCAGCGATCTGCTCTCATGACCCAGACCTCTCTTGTTAGGCCCCACCAACATCATTGGGATCAAATTTTGGGGGGGCAAACATCCCAATTATAGCAATGCTTAATAAATATTTGTTGAATAATTTAATAGTAAGAACAGCCAGAATCATAAACACCTGAACCGGTCTCCCTTGACATCTTTATCTGAAATCTGTTTCTCTCTTACACATTTATACTATGTCAGTGTTACTTTTTCTGAGTGGTTCACATTATTTCTTATATTGATTTATCCTATCTGAAATATTTATTGTGTATTAATTATAAACTACTTTATAAACTTTGTTGTAGGAAGTTGTAATCATAAATAATAGAAGGTTCCTCTCTCTCAGTGTGAAAATTCTAATATATAGCTACTCTCACCAGATTTCATCTATGTGTAAATATATTTCTAATAATGCCACTTCTGCTTACAAATGTACTTCTACCTGCTAATATTGCTGATACAATTTCCTTATCTTAGCATTTAGGGGGTTTGATAAATTGGTGTTTAAGTATATTTCTAGTGTTATCTCCCCTCATTTGTCAAATTAAGTAATTCACAGACCTTTAAAGCTTTCTTCTGCTAGGAAGTCAGTTCCTTCCCATGTCTGCCTGTTGAGATCTCGATCCATGTTGTTATATGATGTAAACAAATATGGCCATTAATAAAAATTAAGAAAATATAACCATTGTAGTTTTATTTGTAATACCAAAATGGCCTAAATGGCATTTAGCAGCCTAAATGGCCCTGCAATGTGAAAATACCATGGAATGCTCTGCAGTCATTTAAACATGAAGTTTCACAGTACTCATTTTATACTGTTAAGCTGAAAGAAAGGTGTATATAACTGTACACGTGGAGACTGGCTGCAGTGACTGACACCTGTAATCCCAGCACTTTGGGAGGCCGAGGAGGGCAGATTGCTTGGGCCCAGGAGTTTGAGACCAGCCTGGGTAATGTGGCAAAACCCCATGTTTACCAAAAATACACACAGATTAGCTGGGTGTGGTGGCCTGCACCTGTAGTTGAGGTGGGAGAAGATGACTTAAACCTGGAAGGCCGAGGTTACTGTGAACCAGGATTGCGGCACTGCACTCCAGCCTGGGCGACAGAGCAAGACTCCATCTCACAAAATATATATATAAGCGTACACATGGTATAGTCCAGATTTTATATTAAAATACGATATAGCTAGATATGTCAGATAGGAGATATATCAAAAATTTAATAATAGTTATGCATGGTAGATTGTGATTGAATTTTCCTTTATGCATTT
Organism: Callithrix jacchus; assembly: GCF_049354715.1. NCBI lineage: Eukaryota > Metazoa > Chordata > Mammalia > Primates > Cebidae > Callithrix > Callithrix jacchus. Next base: position 4,621,709 of record NC_133509.1, on the reverse strand, counting down.
TTTATTTTTTTAATTTTCTTTCTTATGGTTAGAAAAGATTTGCTGTTTTCTTATCTAACAGAATATAGTTTCTTTGTGAAACCCTTCTCCTGATTTGAACTCTCAATACTTGTGTGTGTCTGGTCAAGATGGCCTCTAGGTTGTTCTTTATGTTTTGCTTATTCATGTGCTTGTTTTATTCCTTATCTGAGGATGGCAAATAGCTGTCATGTTTGCTTACAAGCTGTTCCCCCTTCCATTCCTGCTAATGATGATCTATTATAATATCCCCTGGCCTAGTAAAATAATATTTGATTAGCAATGTCTGTAATGGATTTATGCAGCAGCAAGTCAGACTAGGTAGATACGTCAAAATTTGCTCTCATTTAAAAATAGAATGTAAGTGCCTTGAAGGCTAGGGATAATACTTTTCTCATGTTTATATGTTTATATTTTAGTGCCTCCTTGTATAACACTGGATATTCATTAATATTTATTGAATTGAAAAGTCACAAGATATTCTGTGATGACATCAAAAGTTATACAGAACTGGGATTTTTTTTTCTTTCCTTTCTCAAGTTCTAATACTGAGAATAATTCTAGTGCTACAACTTTTCCAGAAACTGAATTGAATTTTGTAGGATGAAAACATAAAGCAAGATAACATTGGAGAATAGTACAGAGTTGTTAAATGCTGAATCTAGATTCAGGAGAAAGGCAAGAGGTATCAGGAAGAATAAAGGTGATGATAGAGAACATATTTTTTAATTTAACAGTTGCCTCAGAATAGGGAGTAGAAAATGAAAGCAACTTAGTTGGGCTCTAGGAAAAAACAGAACTCCTTTGGGCAGTCTTTTTCTTTCTTGGGAGTGGGATTGTTGGGTATTTAAAGCAAGATTTTAATTAAATAGCATTATTACTCTAGTGCCCATGCTTTTTGCCCCTTCTGATGTGCTCTGAATTGTTTGAAAAGGATTGTGAGGGTTGTTTTAGTGCGTATCCCCCAGGATGGCAGGGGCTGCTGGGATCTGGTCGTGTTCTCTCGCTTGGTCTCATAAGCATTACTTTGAGAAAATTAGGAGAGCTATGCTTTGGTATTTTTCTGTATGTATCTGACACTTCAATAAACTTTATCAAAACCAACCACCACTTTTGTGCATTTATATGTTAACACGTACACAGAACTCTGTTTCCTGTTTATTCAGCAAAGCAGTATTTTGGTTTTCTCTTGGCTTTTACTGTTTTTCATTTAAAAATACACTGTTGTGTTTCTGTTCCTAGTCAGCATTTTTGCTTATCTTGCTTAAATATTGGCTGTTAAGTTAGCTGTCTTCGATTCCTTTTCTGTGTGCACTTAGCCCCATGCCAGTCTATTTTGAATCTTTTGTCTTTCCCCACGTCTGTCTTCTTTGAATTAGTCATAACATGTAGTTTATGTTAGAGACTATTTAGTCATTTTAAAGTAGTTTATTTTGCTGTTAGTAGTTTTAAAAGAAGGTGAGCTTATTTTTAATATACTTTTATGACAATCTGCCCTAAATTCTGGTCCTTACTTATAAAGCTATAAATTGTGGCTAGACTTCCACTGATTTTCCATCCTTTCTAAGACAGTGACGCCTGAAAGAGCAAATTCTTTTTCTACTAAGGTGTAAAACAATTATAAGATCTTTTTTAAAGGTGAGTCCACAAGCTTCCATTGTTTTCCTGATGAGAACATTACATTTAATCAGTTGACCTGAAAACCTTATTTTACTTCCTGTTTATGTAACTATGTATTCTTTTTGACAGCATGATTCTGGAACAGAGTGCACACCGGGAGAATCTAAGAATTTAGGACAAAAAGAAAATGGGAATTACATCATGTATGCAAGAGCAACATCTGGGGACAAACTTAACAACAATAAGTTCTCACTCTGTAGTATTAGGAACATAAGCCAAGTTCTTGAGAAGAAGAGAAACAACTGTTTTGTTGGTATGTGTATTTTCCCAACATTTTATTACGTACATTTTCAAATATTCAGATAACTTGAAAGAATTCTGTAGTGGCTACTGACATAACTACCACCTGCGTTTTGCTGTTGTTAATACTTCGCTGTATTTCCTTTCTCTTATTTCTTAGTCTTGCCATCTCTCAATTCATGTTTTATTGCAATTTAAACTTAGTTGTAGCCATGAGTATACGTCACACCTAAACATTTTAGTCTACAAATAGTTAACTAGAGTTCAAAATTGTTTATAGTTCTTTTTCTGTTTTCTACATAAGTAAAATGCACAAATTTTAAGTGCATCATTTGATGAGTTTTGACAGATGCATTTACCTGTGTAAACTAAGTACCTATCAAGATGCAGGACATTTCTGTCACCGCAGAACTGTCTTTTAGTCTCCTTCCCAATCAAGCTCTGTCCCAACACACCCTCAGAGGCAACCACTATCTGATTTATTTCACTAGACTTTGGCTCTGTCTTCATGTAAGTGGAATTAGTTTTGTTCATAATTTGTGCATAAGAGTTTCCCTTTTGTGGAAGGCTGTTTAACTCAGCATACAGCTTTTTGAGATTCATGGTTAGTATTTTACTCCTTTCTGTTGCTGAGTAGCATTACATTGTGTGACTGTATCCCAGTTTTTGCATCTTTCCTGGATTTGGGCTACTGTGAATAAAAATACCTTGGATTTGGGCTACTGTGAATAAAATTACTATGAAATTATTTCTTATTTTAGTGAAATATTTTAGTAAAATTTGCCATTTTAAACTGATTTTAAATGTACAGTTCTGTGACGTTAATTATATGTACGATGTTGAGTGTGAATGTAGTCAGTTACATTCACTATTCATTTCCAAACTGTTTTTCATCATCCTAAACAGAAATTCTGTAACCATTAAGCAGTAATAAGTCTTCCCCTCAGCCCCTGGTAACCTCTAATCCACTTTCTGTCTTTATGAATTAGCCTATTTTGGGTATCTCATGTAAGTGGGGACGTATTATATTTGTTATTTTGTTCCTGGCGTATTTCACTTAGCATAATATTTTCAGGGTTTGTCTGTGTTGTAGCATGTATCAGAGTTTCATTCCTTTTTTATAGCTGAATAACATTCCACTGTATGTACAGACCGGATTTTGTTTTTCCATTTGTCTCTTCTGTCTTCCTTGTGGCATTGAACATACTCTAAATATTTACTTTGTATTAGGATTTTTTGGTGCATGTCCTTGTCCTATTTCACAAGACTATAGGTTTCTTAAGGGCAGACCCTGAGGCCTGTTCATCTTTGAACATTAAGGACACTCAAAGAGGAGGTAAAAATGTCACAGCAGTGGAGAAAGAATTGAGGTAGATTTCCGGATAAGCATGCCATTTTGTTTTTATTTGAAATTTTGTTGAGAAAGTTATAGATTCACATCCAGTTTATAAGAAGTGACGGATTCTCTGTACTCTTCACTCATTTCCCTCCAGGGGTAATGTCTTACAAGACTGCAGTACAGTCTCACGACCAGGGTATCGATACTGAGAAAATCCTCAGATCTGATTCCAATTTCCCTAGTTTTTCTTGTTCTCACTTCTCTCTTTGTGTATTTAGTTCTATATAATTTTATTAATGTGTAGGTTATGTATCCACCATCACAGTCAAGAGTCAGAACAGTACTGTCATTACAAGGATCCCTCATTGTTGAGCTTTTATGACAAGACTTACTTCCCTTCTGTTGTGCCTTCGTCCACCCTACTAACCTGTTCTCCATATGTAAAGTTTCGTCACTTCAGAAAAAGTTATATAAATAAAAGCATACAGTATACAACCTTTTGGAATTGCCTTTTTTCACTCAGCATAATTTCCTGGAGATTCATCTAAATTGTTGCGCTTATCAATAGTTGGTTCTTTTTTATTTCTGAGTAGTATATCTGATGGTATGTATATACTGCAATTTGTTTAACCATCCATTTGAAAGACAGCTGGGCAGTTTCCAGTGTTTGGCTATTATGAATAAAGCAGCTATAAACATTTATGTGCAGGTTTTTTGTATAAAGGTAAGTTTTTGCTTTGAGATAAATGCCCCCAAATCCAACTGATGGACCATATAGCAATTGCTTGTTTTGCTTTGTACAAAACTGCCAAACTGTTTTCCAAGGTGGCTGTACTGTTTTATGTTCTCACCTGCACTGCATAAATGATCCAGTTTTTCTGCATCTTCACTAGCATTTAGTGTTTTCATGATTTTTTATTTTACTATTCTAATGGGCATGTTGTGATATCTTATGGTTTTAATTTGCATTTCTCTGGTGGCTAATGATGCTGAACATCTTTTCATGTGTTTATTGGCCATTTAGAAATTACCTTTGGTGAAATGTCTGTCCATACTTTTTGGTCGTTGCTAATGGGATTTTTTTCCTTTTGAGTATTGAGAGTTCCTTATATGGTCTAGATAGTAGCCTTTTGTCAGATACTGGTTTGCAGATATTTTCTCCCTGTGTGTAGCTTGTCTTTTCATCCTTTCCCAGTTCTTTCTTGGAGCAAAAGTTTAAAATTTTGGTGAGGTCCAGTTAATCAGTTTTTCATTACATTGATTGGCCATATCTTTTGTTTCTGTTTTTTGAGAAGGAGTCTTGTTCTGTTGCACAGGCTGGAGTGCAGTGGTGCAATCTGAGCTCACTGCAACCTCTGCCTCCCAGGTTCAGGTTCAAGTGATTCTCCTGCCTTAGCCTCCCAAGTAGCTGGGACTACAGGTGCCTGCCCAGCTTATTTTTTGTATTTTTAGTAGTGCTAGGGTTTCACTGTGTTAGCCAGGATAATCTTGATTTCCTGACCTCGTGATCCACCTACCTCAGCCTTCCAAAGAGTTCGGATTACAGGTGTGAGCCACTGCGCTGGCCAGCCTTATCTTTTAAAGCCTTCTTTTTCTTGTAAAAGGGCACATTGAAATTACATTGATGTTATTGTTTTTGTTATTGTTGTTACTATCAATGGTGGTTTTTCCAGTGCTTCTTAATGTACAGTTACATTAAGATTCTTCATTTGTAAACTGGGTTTTCACAGTAAACCTTCTGATATAAGTTGATCTTTAAAAATGTACACATTGCTTTGTAGGTATTGCAGGAAAGAAGATTTTTTCTTAAATTATAACAAAATGTGTATCTATTACAATTTTTGCATTTAAACAGTATTTTTAGGCTGGGTGCAGTGGCTCACGCCTGTAGTCCCAGCACTTTGGGGGGCTGAGGCAGGCAGATTGCTTGAGGCCAGGAGTTTGAAACCAACCTGACCAACATAGTGAAACCCTATCTCTACAAAAAATGCAAAAACCAGCCACATGTGGTAGTGTAAGCCTGTAGTCTCAGCTGAGTCATGAAAATCGCTTGAACCCTGGAGGTGGAGGCTGCAGGCACTAGAATCACTTCAACCCCAGAGGTACAGGCTGCAGTGAGCCTAGATTGCGCCACTGCACTTTAGTGTGGGCGACAGAGTGAGACTCTATTTCAAATAAACAAACAAACAAAAATACATATAGTACTTTTACTGTTGTTTAAGCTGTTAGCAAATACCTAACTTGAAGTACTAATTTTATATGAAATAAAATTAATATGTAGTAAATAATGTATCTGACATTTTTCTGACTTCATTTTTTGTTTTCTTCTAAATTATGTCATATGAATTATACAGTTATTACTAGACTTATAAAAATCATTATTATTTACCTGGTATTATGTGTGCAAATGCACACTTCTAGTTTTTTTTTTTTTAAATTTCACTTTAAGTTCCAGGATACAAGTGCAGAACATGTAGGTTTGTTACATGGTGGTTTGCTGTACCCATCAACCTGTCATCTAGGTTTTAAGCCCATGCATTAGCTATTTGTCCTAATGTGCTCCCTCCCCTTGCCTCCACTCCTGGACTGGCCCTGCGTATGTTGTTCCCCTCCCTGTGTCCATGTGTTCTCATTGTTCAACTCCTGCTTTAGAGTGACAGTATATGGTGTTTGGTTTTCTGTTCCTGTGTTAGTTTTCTGAGGATGATGGCTTCCAGCTTCATCCATGTCCTTGCAAAGGACATGATCTCATTTTTCATGGCTGCATAGTATTCCATGGTATATATGTACCACATTTTCTTTATCTAGTCTATCATTGCCAGGCATTTGGGTTGGTTCCATGTGTTTGCTATTGTAAATAGTGCATGCTTCTAGTTTTTGAGAAAAAGATGGTTTAAAGTGAAACAGGGATGAAGCTTCAGTCACCTCGAAGATTTTTGAAAATCGTCGATGTGGTTAAGAATGAACTTTCTGCTTTCACCCAGGCCAGTTCGGTTCTGGAGAGCAGGGGCCTCCATGGCAAAATCCCTGGGGGCCCTGAAATCGGGGTTCAGCTAAGCACCTGTGTGCTCTGAGGGTCTGGGGTCCCAGTCCTGTTGCCAAGTGGCTTTGTCCTGGTTCCTTCCCTCCGGGCTGGTGTGAGTGTGCATGTGTTCATACCAAGATTCTATTTTATATTGCAGATATAAATAAAGGAAGATGACTTACCATAAAGAAATAATTCTCTGAATATAAAGCCAGTGTTTCTAGAACATTTTTGATTTAGAGGGGCCTCATGTTGGGTTCCTGTGTTGAGATGTATGTGTTCCCTATTACTTACTCAATTCTTAATTTAAAGCCTAGACAGTGACTGTTTTCCACATTGATTTGGTGTAGTGGAAAGAAAAGAGCACCAGATTGTAGACCTAGAAAAGCTGAGGTTTAGTCTGTATTTTGCCCATTCTGGGATATATGGTCTCTATCAATTTACAGACTCCCTGGAAGTTAGTTTTCTTTCCTAGAACATTTAAGGCATTTGATTTTTTATCATTCTCTGCAATCGCTGAAGTTCTTTGATTTTATGACCTTACAAAGAGGAGCATTTCTATTCCAATTTTAAATTCCATTGACAAAAATCAAAGAACTTTAGAAGACTGCTGAAGAAATTTTCTAAAATTACTCACTATGCTTAGATGAGATTGTCTAATCTTAATCAACCTAGATCTGACTCAGTACCGTTAGGGTCTGTGACAATACAGAAGATATAAATGATACATGTTTGTACCCTTAAGGAGCTTGGTTTAGCTCAGCAGCAAAACTAATGTACATTAAAAAAAATTACTTAATATATTACAGTCAGCTAAGTAGAATGTGGAACATTTCGTAGACAAATCACCCAACTTCTTTAACAGGTCAATGGTGTAAAAATAAATAAAAATAGAGAAATCGATTACACATTGAAAGACCGTAAGAGAACTGTCAGAAAGCAACCATCAGGGGAGGAGCTGGGGTTAGAAAAATCTTATCTGAAACTTGATTCACAGCAACAAATTGTAAAGGGACAGTTGAGGAGAATTGAACATGATTTGGCTATTAGATGTTATTGAGCGTATTACTAATTTTGTTAGATGTGATCCTGGTTACTATAGTTAGGTTTAAATAAGAAAAACTCTTCATGTCTTAGCAATGCATTCTGAAGTATTTACAGGGACAATAATATGTTAGGTGGGGTTGTTTTAAAATACTCCAGAAAAAAATTGTGAGAGTAAATGAAACAAGAACAGCATATTGTTGGTAGTTGCTAAAGATGAGTGTTTGGTACATGGGAGTTCATTGTATGTATTCTTTTACTGCTTTTATGTATGTTTGAAATTATCTGTTGCAAAAAAGGCTTCATTTATTTTTCTGGTTAATGAAGCACTAACTTGATTTGTATTTGTTTGTATAAATAGTACAGTCAGTAAACCTTAATGTAGCATGGCTTAAATAGCAAGTTACCACTTCCGGAAGGGACCCTCTGTCAAATCCCCTCACTATGCAGATGAAGAAACTGAAGGTCCCAAAAGGGAAATCCCTTGCCCAAGATCTCATTGCTAGTTCGTTACAAAACCCCTGTTAGAATTAAGTCTCGTGATTGCCGGATTCCTAGTTTGCTCCATTTATTCATCAGAGTTTTCCGTTATCCTTTTGTTATGATGCTCAGAAGAATTTGTGAATTTTAAATAAAATTAATGTGTGCATACGATGCTTACCTTGTTTTGTTTATTTTCCTCAGAATCTGGCCAACCTATTTGTGGAAATGGAATGGTAGAACAAGGTGAAGAATGTGATTGTGGTTATAGCGACCAGTGTAAAGATGAATGCTGCTTCGACGCAAATCAAGAGGGGAAAAAATGCAAACTGAAACCTGGGAAGCAGTGCAGGTACCTTGCTACAGTGATACTAATCTTCTTGTAAAGTCACCTGAATGCAGTTAGGACGATTTTAAAGCTGAGATTAAGAGATGCATATGGTTCTGAAACTTTGCTTTCATTTGTTGTTTATTTTCTTTTTCTGAAATAGTATTGGTTAGCCCTTTGTTATTGGCAGATTGAACTGCCTTTTTTTTTTTTCTTTTTTTGAGATAGGGTCTCACTCTCTTGCCCAGGCTGGAGTGAGTGCAGTGGTATGATCTTGGCTCACTCCAACCTCCGCCTCCTGGGCTCAGTTGATCCTTCCGCCTCAGTTTCCCAAGTAGCTGGGACTACTGGCATGTGCTACCACATCACGCTAGTTTTTCTATTTTTTTGTAGAGACATGGTTACACCATTTGCCTAGGCTTGTTTGGACTGCTTTTAGAAGTAATTTGTGTGGTGAGTGTAAAAAAAAGGACATACTAAAAAGAATCCTAAAAAATACATATTCTTTAGTTACTAATTGTGAAAATGTAACTATCTTCCATATTTTTAAAATCTTAACTTTAAATATTTATTTAATGTGCAATCCATATAATTTTGTAACTTGGTGAAATAGAACAATTTCACTTGCCAGATTTACTTTGGTAGCAATGTAAGCAATTGTTTGTACTTTTTTTTTTTTTTGAGACGCAGTGTCGCTGTTGTTACCCAGACTGGAGTGCAATGGCACGATCTGGGCTCACCGCAACCTCCGCCTTCTGGGTTCAAGCAATTCTCCTGCCTCAGCCTCCCAAGTAGCTGGGACTATAGGCGCACACCACCATGCCCAGCTAATTTTTGTATTTTTAGTAGAGACGGGGTTTCACCTTGTTGACCAGGATGGTCTCGATCTCTTGACCTTGTGATCCACCTGCCTCAGCTTCCCAAAGTGCTGGGATTATAGGCGTGAGCCACTGCGCCCGGACTTTTTTTTTTTTTTTTTTGAGATGGAGTTCTCACTGTTGCCCAGGCTGGAGTGCAGTGGCATGATCTCAGCTCACTGCCACCTCTGTCTCCTGGGTTTCAGCATTTCTCCTGCCTCAGCCTCCTGAGTAGCTGGGACTATAGGTGTGTGCTACCATGCCTGGCTAATTTTTTTAATATTTAGTAAAGATGGGGTTTCACTATGTTGGCCAGATTGGCCTCGGACTCCTCACCTCAAGTGATCTGCCCACCTTGGCCTTCCAAATTGCTAGGATTACAGGTGTGAGCCACTGCACTCTGCCAAAACAGCATTTTTTAAATGGCTGGTGAGTGTATCCTAGTTTGATTTTAGTATGAAAATGTGAAAGAAAACGATAAATCAATGAATGTGTGATGTAACTGAAAAAATACTGATAAATTGCCTAATATTAAATCCATTTTCCGTTATAGCCTTTTACTAAAGGCAAATAGGACAAGAATATCAAATGCAGTATGCTTTGACTGTTTAAAAAAAAGACACTCAAACACTTTATTCTTGAATGTTTGGTCTAGTAGCTTCTTATTCCATTTTCAATTGATACATAATGACTGTACATATTTATGAGGGACATGTGATATTCTGGTACATGCATACTCTGTGTAATGATCAAGTGAAGGCAATTAGGATATTTATCTCCTCAGACATTTATCATTTCTTTGTCTCGGGAACATTTCAAATCTATTTTGACATTTACAATTAATTTTTGTTAATTGTAGTCACTTTACTGTGTTATGAAACACTGGAGCCACATTCCTTTTAACTGTATGTTTGTACCCATTAGCCAGTCTCTCTTTCTGCACCTCTCCACCACCCTTCTCATCCTCTTGCAACCACCATTCTACTCTACCTTACTTGGCTCTCACATATGAGTAACAACGTGTGCTATTTGTCTTTCTGTGTCTGGCTTATTTTACTTAACATGGTGACTTCTATTTCCATTCATGTTACTGCACATGACAGTATTTTGCTCTTTTTTGTGACCAAATAGAAACCACCTTGTCTTTATCCATTTGTCTGTTGGTGGACACTTAGACGGACTCTGTGTCTTGGCTATTGCACAGTGTAAACGTGGGGCTGTAGGTATTCCTTTTATATACTGACTTCCTTTTCTTTGACTGTGTAGCAGGCTGGATCACATGTATAGTAGATCTCTTTTTAATTTTTATAGGAACCTATACTAATTTATATTCCCACTAGCAATAAACTAAAGGTTCCTGATCTCCACATCCTTGCCAACATCTTTTTTTTTGGGGTCATTTTAATAATGGTCATTTTAACTGGATATATTTCTCATTTTGGATTTGATTTGTGTTTCCCTGATGATTAGTGATACTGAGAATTTTTTCATCTATTTGTTAGCAATTTATGTCTTCTTTTGAGAAATGTTTATTTAGATCATTTGTCCATTTTTTAATGAGATTATTTAGTTTTTTGCTATTGAGTTATTTGAGTTTCTTGTACATTCTATGTATCAGTCCTTAGTCAGATGAATAATTTGAAAATGTTTTCCCCCATTCAACAGAGTGTCTTCTCGCTCTGTTAATTGTTTCCTTTTCGGTGCAGAAGCTTTTTAGTGTATGTAATCCTGTTTGCCTATTTTTGCTTTTGTTATCTGTGCTTTTGAGGCCTTACTCAAAAATCTTTGCTCAGACCAATGTCCTTACGTGTTTCTTCTGTGTTTTCTTCTAGTAGTTTCATAGCTTCAGGTCTTGCGTTTATATCACATTTTAAAAAATTTTTTGTATGTGATGAGACATAGGAGTCTAATTTCATTTTTCTACAATAGATTTCCAGTTTTCTTATCACCATTTATTGAAGAGTGTCCTTTCCCCATTGAATGTTCACAAATCACCTTCATGAAAAATCAATTGGCTGTAAACATATAGACTTACTTCTGAATTCTCTGTTCTGTTTCATTGGTTTATGTGCCTGTTTTTATATCTGTATTATGCTGTTTTAGTTTATAGCTTTGTAGTATATTTTGAAGTTAGGTAGATTGATGCCTCCAGCTTTGTTCTTTTGGCTATTGGAGTCTTCTGCAGTTTCATATGACTTTCAGGATTGTTTTCTCTCTATCTGTGACAAATGTATTGGTATTTGGATAGGGATTACATTAAATCTGTAGATCGCTTTTGGTAGAATGGCCATTTTCACAGTATTTATTCTTCCAGTCCATGAATATGAAATGTTTTTTTTTTTTTGACTTGTTCGATTTCTTTCATTAGTGTTTTATAGTTTTCCTTGTAGCAATTTAATAAACTCACCTCCTTGAGTTTATTAAACTTACTCTTTTTTGTAGCTATTATAAATGAGATTGATTTCTTTTTCTGCTCTTTTCTTGTATAAAGAAATACAACTGATTTTTGAATGTTAATTTTGTATCTTGCAACTATTCTGAATTCATTTATGAATTCTAAGAGTTTGCAGTGGCACTTTAAGGGTTGCCTATATATTTAAGATTATGTTGTCTGTAAACAGGGACAGTTTGACTTCCTCCTTTCCAATTTGGATGCCCTTTATCTATTTCTCTTGCCTAATTGTTCTGGCTCAGACCATATTGAATATATTACTGTATATTACTATATCGAATAAGAGTGGTGAGAGTGGACATTCTTTTCTTTTTCTAGTCTTTTTTTTCTTATTTATTTTACCTGGTTATCAGGAAGTATTGTTCTTGTTCTTACAGGGAAAACTTTTAGCTTTTCCCATTCAGTATAATATTAGCTGTGGGTTTGTCATATATGACTTGATTGTATTGATGTGTGCTCCTTCTGTACCTTAATTTCTGAGGTTTTTAAAAAAAATCTTAGAAGTCATGTTGAATTTTATCAAATGGCTCAAATGGCTTGTCTGTGTCTATTGAGATGATTACCTGGCTTTTGTCCTTCACTCTGTTGATGTGATGTATCATGTATTTTAGATTGCAGATGTCGAACTTGGCAACTCTATGATAAATCTCATTCGATCCTGGGAATGATCTTTCTAATGTGCTGCTGGATTTTATCTGTTCGTATTTTTGGAGGATTTTTGCATCTATATTCTTCAGGAATATTGGCCTATAGTTTTCTTTTGTTTTGGAAACAGTCTTGTTCTGTTGCCTAGGCTGGAGTGCAGTGGCATGATCTTGGCTTACTGCAACCTCCTCCTCCTGGGTTCAAGCAATTCTCATGTCCCAGCCTCCTGAGTAGCTGGAATTACAGGTGCGCACCACCATGCTCTGCTAATTTTTGTACTTTCAGTAGAGATGGGGTTTCACTGTGTTAGCAAAGCTGCTCTCGAACTCCAGGCTTCAAACCGTCTGCCTGCCTCAGTCCCTCCAAGTGCTGGGATTACAGGTGTGAGCCACCACATCCAGCCTTAGCTTTTTTACTGTTGTGCCTATGACGGGTTTTGGTAGCAAAGTAACACTAGTCTTAGAGAACTTGTTTGGAAGAATTTCCTCCTCTTCAGTTTTCTGAAAGAGTTTGAAAATAATTAGTATTCTTTTTTAAGTGTTTGTTAAATTTCAGCAGTGAAGCCATCAGCTCCTTGGCTTTTCTTTGTTGGGAGACTTTTTTTTTTTTCACTGATTCAATCTCGTTACTTATGATTGGTCTGTCCAGGTTTTCTGTTCTTATTTCAGTATTGGTAGGTTGTATCTGTCCAGGAATTTATTAATTTTCGTTAGGTTTTTCCATTTATTGGCATATGTGGTTTCTTATAATGGTTTCTAACGATTCTTTGTGTTTTTGTGGTATTAGTTATAATGTCTCCTTTTTTGTTTCTGATTTTATTTGGGTGCTTTTTTCTTCTTGTCTAGTTAGTTAATGGTTTGTTGATTTTACAAAAAACCAACTGTTCATTTTGTTGATTCTTTTTAATTTTTTAGTCTCAATTTTGTCTATTTCTGCTCTGCTCTTTATTATTTCTTTCTAATTTTGGGCTTGGTTGGTTCTTGCTTTACTGGTTTCTTGAGGTGCATTGTTATGTTGTTTATCTTTCTACTTTTTCTGTGTAGATGTTTATTGCTATGAACTTCCCTCTTAATATGGCTTAGCTGTATCCCACAGTGTTTGGTATGTTGTGTTTTTCTGTTTTCAGTTGTTTCAAAGAGCTTTTAAACTTCATTTTTAATTTCTTCATTGACTGGTTTTTAAGAAGCAAGTTGTTTAAGTTTTATATATTTGTACACTTTCTAAAGTTTTTCTTGTTTCTGATTTCTAGTTTTATTCCTTTGTGGTCAGGAAAGATGCTTGATACGGTTTCTGTTTTCAACGTTTGTTAGTATTTGTTCTGTACTTTAGTATGTGGTCTTTCCTGGAGAATGATTCCTGTGCTGATGAAAAGTGTGTGTATTCTGTTCAGCTGTTGGACGGCATGTTCTGTAAATGTCTGTTAGATCTGTTATTTGGTCTAAAGTAGTTTCAATCCAGTGTGCCTTTCTTGATTTTTCTGTCTAGGTCGTCTGCTCAGTGCTGAGAGTGGGTGTTGAAGTCTCCAACTGTTACTGTATTGGAGTTGATCTCTCTCTTTAGGTCTAATAGTATTTGTTTTATACATCTGGGTGCCCTGGTGTTAGGTGCCTATAGATTTAGAATTGTTGTAGCCCCTTGCTGAATTGATCTTTTTATCACTATATAATGACCTTTTTTTTTTTTGTCTCTTTTCACAGTCCGTTTTTGAGACAGGATCTTGCTCTGTCACCCAGACTTGAGTGCAGTGGTGTGATCTCAGCTCACTGCAACTTCTGCCTCCCGGGTTCAAGTGATTCTTCTGCCCTGGAATGCACAGCTCCTCACCTTGGCCAAGGCACTGTTACCTGAAGGAGCAGTGTGCTGCTTTATCTCATGCCCTTCAGGGTGTGACTTTTCTGTGTAGTTCCAGCACGGTTTCCTTGGGAGACATGGCTCCACCAGTGCACTCTTTGCTCAGGAGGCAGTGTGCAGTTTCAGTTTTTTGAAGTTGTATACCAGTAACATACTTATTTAAATGATGAGATTTAAGATTTAAAAGTTGGCACTATGTCGAATAATGTGGATCTAATCTGATGTGTAATAGTATATAGGAAGTAACTAGTTGCCAGAAGGTGCAAACAAACAAACAAACAAGGAGATAATTAAGGAAGTAACTGGTGATTTACTTTGTTTAATCAGTTAATGTTTCTTCTAGTCCGAGTCAGGGTCCTTGTTGTACTGCACAGTGTGCGTTCAAGTCCAAGTCTGAGAAGTGTCGGGACGATTCAGACTGTGCACGGGAAGGGGTGTGTAACGGCTTCACAGCGCTCTGCCCGGCGTCTGACCCCAAACCCAACTTCACAGACTGTAATAGGCACACACAGGTGTGCATTAATGGGGTAAGCATTTAACTTCATATGTTATAAGTTTTATTTTAGAAAACTTGCTTTTCAGAATAATTACAGATGCTTCAAGCTACATAAAGTAATTAATCTTGGTCTCTGTTTAAGTAATATCCCTATCTATTCCCCACAAAACCATGAACACATTAGGTGGCATTCAATTAGCTACTCATTTGTCTTTCATGTTTTCACGTACATGTGATCGATATTATCTAGAGAAACATAGTTGTGCCGCTCGGCATGTGACTTGTCTATAATATTTAAGTTTTATAAAATATTTCAGTAGCCTAAATAAGGTAACTCTTCTAGTCATCTTCTCTGAATATGAAAACTTTAAAGCTTTTTTGGCTGAATATCACTTTGCTCTAATGAAGAAAATTTAATTTTTCTTAAAATTAAACCATAATAACCAACATAAAATTGGTCTCTCTCTTTCTCTGCTTTTATTTTATGTTTTAAAGTTGTCATTGCGTTACAAGATTTACCATGTTGCCTGCATTTACTGTTTTTCAAATGTTTTCAAATGTATGCAGTTCAGTTCTGATACTCATCTGGGTTTGTTTTTCACTTTTATTTCCATTTAAATATTTTGACATTGGAAACTTACACTTGCCTGTCTATTACTATAAACAATAGGCTTGACTGTATAGGGATTAAATAATTTGTCTTCTGTTTTTCTTCTAGCAATGTGCAGGTTCTATCTGTGAGAAATATGGCCTAGAGGAGTGTACCTGTGCCAGTTCTGATGGCAAAGATGATAAAGAATTATGCCATGTATGCTGTATGAAGAAAAGTAAGGCTTTTAAAAATACAAGAGTATCTGCCTCAAAGTATTACTGTCTCCTAAATTTTAAGTGTTAAACTTTGACCTATAGTTTGACCAGATAGTTTCCCGCTAAATCTGTCCTCTTGAGGAAATTACAGATGTAACAGAGCATTGTGTCTCTATTATTAGGGTCTCTACAATGTTTTAAAAATGATAAACTAGACAAAACATTGCCAGCTTTACAGCAGTAATTTATATAAACACTGTTAGAAGGTTTTAAAGTCATTGTGGACACTAAATCAAGACTTGCTGGTTGCTTGTTTACTTTGTAACATTTAATGCCAATTGCTAATGGTGTTATCCAGCCTAACTAGAAAAGGTCTATATAACATGTTATTGTCATGATTTCAGACAGTTTTTTTCCCCTTTGTATTTCACCAACTAGAAATCTGATCTTCAGTTTATATTTGAGTCTGGTCTTCAGCTTGTATTTGGCATTTCTTTTCCAGTGGACCCATCAACTTGCGCCAGTACAGGGTCTGTGCAGTGGAGTAGGCACTTCAGTGGTCGGACCATCACCCTGCAACCTGGATCCCCTTGCAATGATTTTAGAGGTTACTGTGACGTTTTCATGCGGTGCAGATTAGTAGATGCTGATGGGCCTCTAGCTAGGCTTAAAAAAGCAATTTTTAGTCCAGAGCTCTATGAAAACATTGCTGAATGGATTGTGGTAAGTTTAGTTTTTATTTACAAAGAAACCTTAACTTTAAAGCAGTTTGATCTTAATTGTACTTGGCCAGAAGTCATCAATGTTATGAGAAAACAACTTCTTAACTATTTATATTAGAATTACTTTATGGGAAGATTTTTTTTTTTTTTTTTTTGTGATGGAGTTTCGCTTTTATTACCCAGGCTGGAGTGCAATGGTGCGATCTCGGCTCACTGCAATCTCCGTCTCCTGGGTTCAGGCAATTCTCCTGCCTTAGCCTCCCGAGTAGCTGGGATTGCAGGCACTCACCACCATGCCCAGCTAATTTTTGTATTTTTAGTAGAGACGGGGTTTCACCATGTTGACCAGGATGGTCTCGATCTCTTGACCTCGTGATCCACCCGTCTCGGCCTCCCAAAGTGCTGGGATTATAGGCGTGAGCCACCGCGCCTGGCCTTATGTGAAGATTTTAAAAGTTCCAGTATCCCCCCCCGTTACTGTTTTCTTCTGAAATGATCAGAATCATCTGTATCATTCACAGATTGCTTAGTAGGCGATGGCAGTCATTCTGTTTTTCTGTGCTCCTTAGTTCATCTCCTGGATGTGTTACTTCATTCAGTGCATATTATTAGGACATTTTCATGGGACTTACAATTTTTATTTTATTTTATTTTCAAGAAAACTTATTTGCCCAAATCATGGACTAATTGGCGATTTTTCCTGATCTTTCAGTATAATCTCTGGGTCTTCATCTTGTTTATAATAGGAAATGTTGAACAGAGTAAATCAGCTACACAGGTAGATCTACTAATGATTCTGGACGTTCATCCAGCAGTCATCCACTGAATGCTTATTTTTAAGTCCACACTTCTCCAAGTTGTACGAACACTGAATTACCTGATACTTTTCTTAAAAGATTTCCAAGAATGACTATCTCAACTTAAGTGTTCATGCTTTAAAAGTAATTACATTAAAATATCTATAGGAAACTTGCAAATGATCTGTTTGAGATTGTGCTATAATTGAACTGAATATAGTTTGCTTTGGAAATTGATTTAGAACTCAGATTCCCCTTTCTCAAATTACTTTTAACATACGTATGTGTGTGTGCACGCATGCGCGCGTGTGTGTTTTCAGGACTCTGGATGCTGTAAAGCACAAAAGATGTTATTTGTGTGGGAGGTCAGCCTTTTTTTGGTATTCTTCTAATAGCATTCTAAAGTTTTATAGTTACCTCCAGCATTAAAATGATGTTTACTGTTTCTAGGACACGTTATAGAATATGTGGTTTTTAAATATGTAATGATCATGTAGTAGAAGGATTGTTGAAACTGGATTTAGGAGATCTACTTAGTTTTCAAACTAAATAGTTGAGCAGTTGACTTACTTAGGTTTCCTTAAAACATGTTACTCTTTTTTTTTTTTTTTTATTCCTACACTTGTTGCTTAATAAGTTCTAGTAAATACCTGTCAGGCTGAAGTTCTCATCTGGTACCATGGTGTAGTGGAAAGAGCACAGGTTTGAGAATCCTGTAGGATTCAAGTAATCTTTTTGGCATTTATCAATTCTGTGACTTACCTTTCTTGGCCCTTCTTTATTTTCAACTCAACTATTTTTTTTTTCTGATTATCTCTAATAAGAAAAGTTGAAATTTGGTATACTTATCTATTATAGAGGTCAGCATATACAGAAAAGGAAAGGGATCTCAGAATTACATTCTGCTGCATAGATATTGTGCTCGATATTTTAGATTTTGGGCATACTAAGTCATATCTAAATATGATATGACATTTTTCACTTTCTCTATTATCTCTAATTTTGACTCATTAAATTATTTAGAATTTCAAAAGCTCATTTATTTTCAGTTTAAAAATATTGAATAGACATGATCTTTTAAGTTTTTTTTTAACCTTTTTTCCGCATATTTTAGATGTGAGGATTAATGAAATGCTTCATAATGATTTGGCAACATGAAGTCTTTTCTTGTGCTCTGGAACTAATTAATCAGACACTTTCAAGTTTATAGACATTGACTTTCAGTGTGTGTGGAATAGAACATGCCTTTATTTTATGTCGTTGTTGATGGTCATGTGCCAGTTCTTTCGAATAGCATGCTCATAATGTGTGAAGAGTACCACTAGGCTGTTGGTGCATTTGTGGGCATTAACCATGTCAGGCAATAAGATAATAAACATCCACTTCTGTACAAGCTACTTGTCTCATTTTCTTTTGTGCATAGTTTACTCTATCATGACATGGAAATGCCCTTCCAGTTAGTAATACAGATGATCAGGATGCTCTGGTGTAAGAAGCTGTGAAAGAAGTGAGTTGTTGGTTTCATTACATTCCTTTCCAGTGGTGCCTGCTGGCCTTTTGTCTTCTTTCTGTGGTACACTGTGGCAGCTTTTCTCCTCATGCTGGGTAAAGTAGGAAGAACCTTCACAATTTAGAACCTCAGGGCATGGGTTATTGACTACTGCTACTGGACCATGGAAATGATACTTTCTCTTCTGTGTTGACATTTATGCTTTGATTTTTCCAAATACATTCACTGTATTTGCTGAGTGCCTACTGTGTGTCTGGACAGGAGATGATGAACATCCTTTGGATTTATCAAAGTCATCTAGCTCTTGAAAGGTTTAAGAGCATTCGTCAATAAATTGGTTGAGACCTTGTTTCAGCATCTCTTTTTCTTCAATTAAGGATTGAGGGCATTGATTCTTTTCCAGTGTTTTTATAGTTGTTGTGTTCTGATTTTCTGTAACTTTCATGTTAGGTTTGACATTGTAGAAAACCATCTTTTACCTTGACCTTCTTTTTTCAAATTTCATGTGTTTCCCCTCCCTTTAAAAATTATTGCCTGATACTTTGCTCTTTTCTTTTTAATTTGTTCAGATTTATCAGGAGTTTGTATTTTTTTATTGCTAGTTTACCAAGAATCACTTTCTCATTTTAAAATTAATTTCTGGTCTCATATTTTGCTATAATGTATGCATCTAAGTATTAAGTATCTGCTGTTCTTTATGGATGGAAGATTTAGAGCACTGTTTCCCAAATGCTTAACAGAACACTAGTTCCAGATGTTCTAGGACTTTGATGTTCAAATGATTCTGGAAAACACTGCTCCATATATACTGTGGCCCTTTCTTGGATACTTGTGAGAAGATTCTGAGAAGTCCTGCAATAAATACATCTTTCGAACTTCATTTTCCCAGCTTACCTAACCTCAGAAATTTTTATCATGAAAAGACTAAGTCCTAAATATCCTCCTTAGATGTCATTTGGGAAGATATTGATTAATACCAGTAGTTCTCAGTCCTGGTTGTAGTCCAGAATCACCCTTGGGTCTGCACTAATTAAATCAGGATCTCTTGGGTTTAAGTATCTGGGTCTTTTAAAACTCGCCAGTTAATTCTGATGAAGAGCCAGGGTTAGGACCACTCATCTAGAACAGGGGTTGGCAGATTATGGCCTCTGGGCCAAATCCAGCCCTGGCCTATTTCTGTATGGCTCAGAAGCTAAGAATGGTTTTTATATTTTTAAATGATTAGAAAATTTTAAAAATTATCAAAATGACATTCTTTTTTTGTTTGTTTGTTTGAGACGGAGTCTTGCTCTGTCGCCAGGCTGGAGTGCAGTAGCGTGATCTCAGCACACTGCAAACTCTACCTCCTGGGTTCAAGTAATTCTAATGCCTCAGCCTCCTGAGTAGCTGAGATTACAGGCACGCACCACTACACTCAGCTCATTTTTGTATTTTTAGTAGAGACGAGTTTCACCATGTTGACCAGGATGGTTTCTAACTCCTGACCTTGTGATCTACCCGCCTCGGCCTCCCAAAGTGCTGGGATTACAGGCGTGAGCCACCGCGCCTGGCCTTTAGTGGTGTTTTATCCTACTTGTCCAGGCTGAGCTTAAAGTAACCAAAAGTTTAGTAACAAGTTGCTTTCTTCTTGGCAGATTGTTGCTGCTGCTGCTGCTGGTGGTGGGAGTTTGAAGGACAGAAGGAGTATATAGTCAAAGTCTAGATTATAATGTTGTATCTTTTGACAAAATGAAAGGAAAGTTTCTGCCCCCATAGGGATGACATAATCGGTATCATGACAAGGAGCTGTGGGCCCCACATGGTCCTGTGACCCATGGGAAGTTCAGAGTGCATTTGCTGAGAGTGATGTCTTCTCTTTGTCCCTGAAGTTTTGCTTAACACCCTTGTCTCTGACATAGAAGACCCTGACACACAGTTTATACTCAGTAAATGTTCGTTGGATGAGTGACAGCTCTCCTTTCTTTCAGACTAACAGGTGGACAATTTTATCTTTTCTTTTGAGATGAAACGCATATTTTACATATACTAGGCTAGTTAGTATTCCTTCCCCTGATTTTATAGTATATTTAAAGGAGAAAGCATGCACCTTAGCATTTAATTAATTCTCTTTTAAAAAGAAAAACTCTCAAAGGTGGCCATACTTATTAATATTCTCAGGTACACCATTATTTTGTTTAGTTTTTCTTGCTATGTTACATCCATTGCCATGTTCCATTTCCTCACACACTAAATTCATAAAAGCTACTATCACTGCCACTAAAACATCTCAAGCATTGGACTTCTAAAATAGGCAGTTACCCGAAAAAATTTAGAAGAAAGCCAGGAACATTTGTGCTAGAAGGAACTGGAAGTTCTCAAGGGCTTGAGTGCCATATTATATATGTATTGATCTGCACTGGGACTAGGTTCTTCTTACCTTTGTTTTATACAGTTTTAACCACTATTAAATCTGGGTATGCTCTCTCAAATCTGCCTTTCTTACTGCCATAGTGCATACTTGCATGGCACTTTATTTAAATCTATAGGCCAGTTACAGTAGCTTACACCTTTAATCTTAGCACTTTGGGAGGTTGAGGAGGGAGAATCACTGGAGACCAGCAGTTGAAGACCAACCTGGACAACCTAGCAAGACCCTATGTATACAAATAAATATATAAATGAATTTGCAGGTTAGTGTGGCATGCACCTGTAGTCCCAGCTACTCAGGAGGATCGCCAGAGCCCAGGAGGACAAGGCTGCAGTGAGCCATGATTGCACCACTGCATTCCAGCCTGGGTGACAGAACAAGACCCAATTTTCTCTTAAAAGAACAAAAAAAAAGAGTGTGTGCGTCCTAAAAAGATTTTCATTAAATGTATGAAAACCAGTTTTACTGTCCTATCTCCGTTGTAACAGTCTTGTCACATTATTTGTATGTGTTAGGCAATCTAGAAATGATAAATGAGCTGTTAGTTATGTGTCAAGGTCAGTACCTAAATAATGACTTACTTGTAATAACTAGTTCAGCAGGTATTTGTTTTGTTGGCTAGGTACTGAGGTAGTAGGATATAAGCTCAGGGAGCTCACAGGTCAGTTTGGGATAGAGAAGACAGGCCAGAGAAACATATTTTCAGTCTTTATGGTGTTTTCACAGAAACTAGGAGAACCTATTAGGGGAAGCCTTTCAGGAGGTAGTACCAGAGCAAAGGTGGTTTTGTTTTTTTTTTTTGAGACGGAGTTTTGCTCTTGTTACCCAGGCTGGAGTGCAATGGTGCTCTCTCGGCTCACCGCAACCTCTGCCTCCTGGGTTCAGGCAATTCTCCTGCCTCAGCCTCCTGAGTAGCTGGGATTACAGGCACATGCCACCGTGCCCAGCTATTTTTCGTGATCCACCCGCCTCGGCCTCCCAAAGTGCTGGGATTACAGGCGTGAGCCACCGCGCCCGGCCCTGTTTTTTGTTTTTTGTTTTTGTTTTTGAGACGGAATCTTGCTCAGCTGCTTAGGCTGGAGTGCAGTGGCACGATCTTGGCTCACTGCCACCACTGTCCCCCAGGTTCAAGCGATTCTCCCATCTCAATGCCTACTGAGTAGCAGCGATTACAGGCACCCACCATCATGCTCAGCTATTTTTTGTATTTAAGTAGAGGTGGGGTTTCATCATGTTGGCCAGGCTGGTCTTGAACTTCTGACCTCAGGTGATCTGCCTTCGTTAGCCTCCCACAGTGCTAGTGAAAAAGTCACAGAACTATGAATTTTCCAAAACAAACTTTTTTCTAGTTCTTTTCTTTTGAAAACTTTGATTATTCTTTTTTTAATTGACAGAGTAATACATTCAAAAGTAGGCTTTTTTTTTTCCCCCTGTGCCCTAGTCTTTCCAGCATGGATTTCCTGTGTATTCTTCAGAAACGCTGTATCACTCTTAAAGATATATACTTTTTTAAAAAATGGAATCATACACATTTTGCTGTACTTTATCATGTACTCAAGTTTTTGCTTTTGCCTTTTTTCCTCTATCCCACGTAATGGTCCATCTTGGAAATCTTTGGTGGGAAGCATTCGAAGAGGGGTTTGACATAAAGGAGTGACATGGTCAGTTCCATATTTTAGGTAGCCATAACACTGATGGCCGTATTTTCATAAAAATTAAAGATGAAGGAAGGAAATATGTTCAAGATGATAAAGAATGTGAGGAATAGAAGTGTGTCTCCTTTAACATAACTTGTCCATCAACCTGAGAAAGCTAGTAGGAAAGCTCTTAGCCCTTTGCACTCAGGGATTGGCTCACATTAGAGGTGTTCCTGCTTCCCCGGCAGGTGTTTTGGAGATGTACAGTGATTGTCAGAGGAACTCTCAGGCCGCTGCTGGCATTGGATGGATGGGGCCCAGGGATGCTAAACTGTTTGCACTACTCAGGTGGTTCTGTACTGCTTTCACAGACTGAGGGCAGCCTTCTGCCCTGTCTTGCAGCAAATAGCAGGTCAATTATTTGAGGATGAATAAAAACAAAAACTAATAGGAGTCTATAGAAAACATGTAATACATGAATGGGAACGTCATTCTAAAGACCAGCAAGGAAAGCATAAGTCTGAACATGATTTTTTATAGACCACAACATAAAAATTTTAAAAATCTGGCAGTCTCAAGAAGTGGCTTTTAAAAAGAAGATTGTAAAGTTTTAATTTCTAAGCCAGATTCAGTCCCATCAGCATGTTTTGTATATTCTACACATTGTTTTAAGAAATTTCTTACAAGTTTGCCAGCATCTAAAAACAGATTTTAAATAAAAATTCAGATATATTGCTTCTCCTGAAAAATCAGATCTTTAAGCAGTAAGGTTGAATTGTATTACATCTTACCTGCCATGAAAGCCTTTGAGTTTGCAGTCCCTGCCATAACAAGCAATGTGAGGGACAACCATGACACACTTTTTACAGATTGAACAATAAAAATGAAAATAAAGAGAAGGAAGGTGTCTGTGGGACTCTTCTGCACAGAGATCTAATCTGAGAATTAAATAAGCCTGAGAAATGACACCTAAGTATAAATCATTCTAAATTTGCTTTGAAAATTGAATATATGTGTGTGTATGTGTACATACATATGTATGTATGTATAGATCTCTTTCCCTTTTTTGTTTCCTCTCCTTTTTTTGAAACAGTTAATCCCTAAAGTCATGAGGTGATCCCAAGGAAGGTAGGCATTCACACCAAATTTGGGGAGCTGTAATGGCACAGAGCAGAGTGTTGAAACCTGACCAGATTTGGAAGGTGTGGGATGGGGAAGACTACCAGTGTTGGGTTTCAGAGCCCGAGCAGGGTGAGAAGTGCACCTCTGTGGGGGAGTGAATGACATGGGATGTCAAGAGTGCAAGTGGAATGAGGAACGTGTCTACACAGGAGGGATAGGACTAAAAGAAACCACATCTCTTTGGGGAAATGGCTGATTCCAAGGCTGGGGTCGGGAAAGAATGAGATAAATCAGGAATGTCTTGTTGGTCCAGAACGTAAGAAAGTGCTTAAAGAATAATGAGGACAAGTCCAAAAAACAAAATAATGTCAGTAATTGATTATATATATAAAATAGGAAACCATGAGAGAATAAATAAATGAATACATTGGAAGTTTGATGAAGAACAGGATATTTACATACTTCGATATTACATCCCTACAAAATATTGTCTACAAAAGAGAAACAAGAATCATGGTAAAGTTGGCAGATAACACCTTAATCCAGTGATCAAGTTAACATTAGCAGTAATGAAATCAAAATCATGTGTCACCTGATAGGATGCAGTGAGAACCCAGCATCTGTGTTATTTTTACCAAAGTTGTATGACCTGAATTTAATCACAAAGAAACACCAGAGAAACCCAAATTGAAGGACATTTCCATACAAAACAACTGCCCTGTAATCTTCAAAAGTATCAAGGTCATAAAAGCCAAAGAAAGACTGGAAATTTTCCTAATCAGAGGAGACTGAAGAAACATGGTGGCTAAATAGAATACAGCATTCTGCACTGGATTGTATTGGTACAAATGGCAAAACCTGAATGGGGTCTGAGGATTGAATGTTAGTAATACACCAGCACAGATTTCCTGATTTTGATGATTGTCTTGTTACCTAGGAAACCACCCTTAGGTTGTAGAAATTCTAAGCTGAAATGTTCAGGAGTATTGGCATGATCGGCATGATGGCAGCGCCTTACTCTAAGGGGCTTCCAGATTTTCTAAAAGTTTTTTTCTTTGGTGGGTGGGGGGATGGAGTCTCACCATGTCGCCCAGGCCGGAGTGCAGTGGTGCCATCTCATTTCACTGCAACCTCTGCTTCCCAGGTTCAAGCAGTTTTCCCCCATCAGCCTCCCGAGTAGCTGGGATTACAGGCACCTGCCGTCATGTCTGGCTACTTTTTGTATTTTTTGTAGAGACGGGGTTTCACTATGTTGGCCAGGCTGGCCTCAAACCCCTGATCTCAGGTGATCCACCCGCCTTGGCCTCCCAAAGTGCTGGGAACCACTGTGCCCTGCTGCAGATTTTCAAAAGGTTTTTGAATTGTACTGGCAACTTTCTTTAAGTTTGAGACTATTTCAAAATAAAACAAATTTTTAGAAAGTAGGAAAGTCTTTATGTGCACACAGAGAAAGTGGCTTGGGAAATTTTGCCACAACATGCCTTTTAATTTTAGCATTACTTTCATTGATGCTAAAATTAGTATTACCTTAATTATATAAACACTGCTAGAAAAAGTAATCAATGTAGAATGTGCCTTTTAATTTTAGCATTACTTTCATTAATGCTAAAATTAGCATTAGTATTACTTCAATTCCATAAACACTGCCAGAAAAAGTAAACAGTGTAGAAGCGGTACCCAGTTTGCTGTAAGCCCCTAAGTTATAAAAATCTTCTTAAATGGTAGTTTTGCTGGAAACATTTAGTGTTAACTGTGTATATGTTACAACAGTCTGTGTTAAATAAATGTGAAGGTTCCGTTTTAAAATTTTTAATATTTTGTATGATGTGATCTTAAAACAAAGTTTGAACATTTGGAATTGTCAAATAGAATTTAAGACTAGACACAGTAATTTTCCTATAAATTTATCAATAATTTTTGAAGGTTTTTTTTTACTTGACTAATTGATTTGTTTACTATAGGTCAAGTTAAAAGTGAAGTTTTGGTTTCTTCTAAGACTGGATAAACTTTGCCTGCTGCTAAAATATATATCTTCTTCCACTTTTCATATTTAAAAGGATAGTTAACCTATACACTAAGGAATGAAAATATATTATATATAATATAATGAAAACTATATGTGTGTAAAAATTAATTTCATAACAGTAGTCTGAGTTTCAGTTCCAAATGAAATGAAAGAGGAAAAGAGGGTCTCAAAAGATAGAATTTCAGTCTTAACTTTGGTAATTAGAAAGCAATATAGGTTAAAAAATAATTTTAAAATCTATTCATTAGTAGAATTTAAAGCAAGTTACATGCTTTCTAAGCCATGGGAAGTATAAAAGCAAACAAAACTTCTATACGAGTATAAGAGGAGATCCTTTTGTAGTTCTTAAGTGTGATGATTGGGTTTTCACAGTCACGTGTGACATGTGCCTCCCTCAAACCTTGTTCCCCCATTTAAGGGGGTGAAAGGAGTAAGGGGGGGAAAAAAGGAAATATTTAAATGAGAAAATATTTAATAACATGGGAAATACAATGTAACTATATGCAAGATGACCCCAGTTTAGTATTTGTGTTCATGTGTATGACAGATGTTGTTATGTACAGAAAAGGGACTGAGAAGAAAATCAGATTGAATAGCTTCCTCTAGGAGTTAAAATTCTGGGTGATTTTCATTTTCTCCTTTAAACTTTTATTTATTTATTTGTTTGATTTATTTTAACTAGAATAACCACTTTATAAACTTTTAAAAATTTAAACATATTAATAATATATATGTGCAGGTATCTAATATATGTATACAACTCCCAACCAACAAATGCTCTTTAAAAATTATACTATTTTGTTCTATGTTTATATACTATTATTCTCTTCTGTGTTTTATGTACTGTTTTTCTATTCTATGTTTTATATACTGTTAAAAATATTCTAAAATACTTTGTAGATTTTTTTCAGTGGAAAAAATCTGTTTATTTCTAGGCTCATTGGTGGGCAGTATTGCTTATGGGAATTGCTCTGATCATGCTAATGGCTGGCTTTATTAAGATATGCAGTGTTCATACTCCAAGTAGTAATCCAAAGTTGCCTCCTCCTAAACCACTTCCAGGTAAGTGTATTTGAGCAAGATACGTAGTTATGTAACTCAGACTTGTTTAGCAGGTAGAATTGAATTATAAATGAGTCTTCAGTAATTAATGTTTTAGTACTTTCTCCCTAAGAATGGGATTATTGCATGAATGATTCAGTTGATATTTGTGTGCTTTTTGTCAATCCAGTCTGGTCAGTGATTGCTAAATTAATGCTAATTTGCCTAAGTGTCCGAAAATATTTAAAACTGGAAATTTTACTTTTTGCTCTTTTATTTTTTTTTTCATATTCTAATATATTCCCTTGTTGTGAGTATGGTAGTTAAACTACTTTAAAATTATTGATCTTGCTATTCTAATAGTTGTGCTTCTCATATTGTTGTCCTTCCTTCCTCTTTCCTTCCCTTCCATGTTCCCTTCCTTCCTCCCTTCCCTTCTTTCTTTTTCTTTTTTTATTTCCTCTTTCTCTCACTATGTTGCCCAGGCTGGATTCAATCCTGAGCTCAAGAGGTCCTCCCCACCTGAGCCTGCCAAGTAGCTGGGACCACAGGCGCGTGCACTGCACCCGCCTCTCTTACTATTTTTAGTGTTTGTGCTCTTGAAATATTTTCTGGTACATAAGCTCATTTTCCACCAGAGTGATGCTTATGGGGAAATACAGATCCCAGTCTGTGGGAGAGTCTTAGGGTAGAGGATTCATTCATCAAATAAGCACAATCAAGTATTCTCCATCCCTGAAAACAACTCTTTAGTTCTTGTCTCCACCCTTTACCACAGGGAGACTTCGCATGAGGAAGGACCCTCTTTAGATTAGCTGTGGGCATTGGGAGGAGAAAAGGTTAGGAAATAAACCCTTCGTGTTATTTAGTTCCCTCTATTTATACCTCCATCTCTCCAAGGTATTTGTGGCTATTCTCCACAGGTGTGGGGACAGACATTGTCTCAGGGCAGTGGCAGGGGAGGGCCAGAGGTAAATGACAGCAGTCCCCTCTCCTGCAGCTCTCAGGCTTCTCATGAAGTGTCTTGCCTCAGGCAAATCCACTACCCTGTACAAAGTAGTTCAAAACTAGGTTTCTTACACTTTCTGTCTTCCCTCGGTTCACCTGCACTTACCTGTCTGGGGCAATAGAGCCAGTAGTCATGCTAGGACAGTATCTTAGTGAGAATTACAGGAAATTTGATTTTTATATCATTGCTTTTCATAAATTCATAATGTTAGTTAGCACTCTGGAACTTATGTTAGTGTTTAAGGGATTTCTAAGGGCCACATGACACTTTTTAGATACTATTACTAATTATATTCTCATTCAGTAAAACATTTTATGTGTATATTGATTTCATTTTAAGTAAATAGCACCTTTAAAAACTAAGAAAGCTAGCTGTCGGAAAACTAACCCTCAGAAAAAGTGTTAAAACATTTTTATATGACTTATATAATCTTTACAACAGACTATATAAATTAATTATCATCCCTGTTTTACAGTCTAGGCGTCTGAATCTCAGGTTAAGGTATTGCTCAAAGACACTAGTAATTCCTCATGGATTCAGTCCACAGAACCTGTGATATTAATCTAAATTAATGTAATATTTGTGGCTGTTGAGCACTGAAGGCTTGCTAGTTTCCATTGAAATGTGCTGTTTTAATTAAAATACATACCAGACTTTGAAGACAGTATAAAAAATATTTTGTTAGTAATTTTTTATATTGATTACATATTGAAATGATACTTGGGCTATGTTAATTTAAATACAATTTAAAATATTATTAAAATTATTTCACTTTTTTAAACCTTTTTTGTTATGCCCATCTGAAATTTTAAATTACATTGGTGGCCCATGTTATTGAACAGCTTTGAACTAAAACCTTTCTTATTGAAACGGCAGCTTTGTTTTTAAAGATTACAATGTTCATGATCAATCAATCTGTTCTGCTTTGGTTTGTGGCTCACAGGCACTTTAAAGAGGAGGAGACCTCCACAGCCCATCCAGCAACCCCAGCGTCAGAGGCCCCGAGAGAGTTATCAAATGGGACACATGAGACGTTAACTGCAGCTTTTGCCTTGGTTCTTCCTAGTGCCTACAATGGGAAAACTTCACTCCAAAGAGAAACCTATTAAGTCATCATCTCCAAACTAAACCCTCACACGTAAACATGAAGAAAAAATGGCAAGAGATCATGTCCTCAGACCAGGTGGAATTACTTAAATTTTAAAGCCTGAAAATTGCAATTTGGGGGTGGGAGGTGGAAAAGGAACCCAATTTTCTTATGAACAGATATTTTTAACCTAATGGCACAAAGTCTTAGCATATTATTATGTGCCCCGTGTTCCCTGTTCTTCGTTGCTGCATTTTCTTCACTTGCAGGCAAACTTGGCTCTCGATAAACTTTTACCACAAATTGAAATATATATATTTTTTTCAACTGCCAATCAAGGCTAGGAGGCTTGACCACCTCAACATTGGAGACATCACTTGCCAATGTACATACCTTGTTATATGCAGACATGTATTTCTTACGTACACTGTACTTCTGTGTGCAATTGTAAACAGAAATTGCAATATGGATGTTTCTTTGTATTATAAAATTTTTCCGCTCTTAATGAAAAATTACTGTTTAATTGACATACTCAGGATAACAGAGAATGGTGGTATTCAATGGTCCAGGATTCTGTAATGCTTTACACAGGCAGTTTTGAAATGAAAATCAATTTACCTTTTTCTTATAATGGAGTTGGTTTTGATACTTATTTTTTCTTTATCACATGGCTGCTATGGGCACAGGTGACTATGCTGAAGAACACAGTGAAGTGTTGTGCCGACTGGATATAGCAGCATACTACGTCAGAGTTCATTATGTAAACGTCTGGTTTCTGCTTACATATTTTAAACTTTCTAATTAAATTCCATTTTTGAATTGGTAGGTGACATTGTATTCATGCTTTGATAGGAATTATGTCAATGAAATGATTCTTTTTATTTGTAGCCTACTTATTTGTATTTCCATATTTCTGAAGTATGCTAATTATGTTTTCTGTCGGATACAGAAAAGTTGTGTCTTTATCAAAATATTTGAACAGTTTTTTCAGCATATCATCACTGATCATTGGTAAACCACTAAAGATGAGTATTTTGCTCAAGTAGTAGTTAAGATTGTAGATAGGCCTTCTGACATTTTTTTCCCTAAAATTTTTAACAGCATTGAAGGTGAAACAGCACAATGTCCCATTCCAAATTTATTTTTGAAACAGGTGTAAATAATTGGCATTGTAAAGAAAGAGAAAGCAAAAACATTTAATGTATTAACAGGCTTGTTGCTATGCAGGAAATGGAAGGGGCATTATAAAAATTGAAGCTTGTGGCATTTATTGTTTCTGATTTCCAACTACATCACTTCAGTTAGAGTAAAGCTGTGATTTTCCTGACTTCACATAGGAGACAGATTTAGAGAAAGTTGAAAAGATTTCTGTGTTTTGGCTTTTTTTTTTTTTTTTTTCATTTTTTCTTAAGAGTATAAGGTTTACACAATCATTCTCATAATGTGACGCAAGCCAGCAAGGCCAAAAATGCTAGAGAAAATAACGGGATCTCTTCCTTGTAAACTTGTACAGTATGTGGTGACTTTTTCAAAATACAGCTTTTGTACATGATTTAGAGACAAATTTTGTACATGAAACCCCAGATAGACTATAAATAATTCTAAACAAACAAGTAGGTAGATATGTATGTAATTGCTTTTAAATCATTTAATGCCTTTGTTTTTGGACTGTGCAAAGGTTGGAAGTGGGTTTGCATTTCTAAAATGGTGACTTTTATTCTGCAAGAGTTCTTAGTAACTTCTCGAGTGTGGTAGACTTTGGAACATGTACATTTTTTGCTTGTAATGTTATCCTGTGGTAGGGTTTTGGCAGGTACACACACTGCCCTATTTTATTTTGAATCTAAGTTAAATGTTTTCTGAAAAGAGATACATGCACTGAACTCTTTCCACTGCGAATCAAGATGTGGTAAAATAAAAGGATCAAGACAAATGAGATCTAATACTACTGTCAGTTTTAATGTCCACTGTGTTTTATACAGTATCTTTTTTTGTTCACTTTGGAAATTTTTACTAAAAATTGCAAAAAATAAAGTATTGTGCAAAGATGTAAGGTTTTTTGAAACTTGAAATGCATTAATAAATAGACTTGATTAAATCAACTTGAAGGTTCTCTACTCTTTGAACTCTGAGAACTATCACAAGAGGCTTCCCACCAGACAGCGTTTTCTTACTAAATGAAAGAGATTATTAAGCAGAAACAGAGTTGTCTCTTCCTACAGAAGTATAGATTATCTTTATTCCTGCTAATACTTTGGAGTCCATGTAGAAAATTTCCAATTAGATTCTCTGTGTACACACAATAAACCTTTATAAAACACCCAACTAATGCATTACATTGTTTCTAATCGATATTCAGTGCTTGTTTTGGTGGAAGACCTGAGTCACTTTGAAAACTTAGATCTTGTTTCTATGTGTTTTTCAGAGTTTTGAATGCTAAGTACCTCATTTATTTTAAAAAGCCTAGTTTAATGATAAGTCTATTTAAAATTTTGAGCCAACATTTTTCTGTTCATAGCAAATATGGAGAGAATTGACATTTCAGTGTTATCTAGAAAAGGAATTGTAAGCTCAGAACAGTTCCCTGTATGGGGTAATCTGCTTGAAATTCTCTTTTTAGTCAAGGTCAGCTATAAGTAATGCTTATTAAATGAGTATATATATAATACTTTGAGAGTCACTTTGTTAATGTAGGACCATCAGATGTATATTATATTTAGTTATGAAACTGTCAATATTAATTTGGGTAATTATAGTTATTTTTACTTGTAATTGACTGCTTAAATTCTGTTGACAGTCCCTTCCTCCTTCCTTCCCTCCCTCCCTCTCTTTCTCCCCTCTCCCTCCCCAGTTTTATAAATTCAGGCACCAGTTCACAAACAAAATCAGAAATAAAATAAATGTATTAACTGCTTCTGAATTCAGCATTCCCTGTAGTGTCAGGCAATGTCATGCAGTTTGGGGAAGCCTGTATTTAAGGAAATGACAGCTTTCTCCGATCAGTCTCGTTGCGTGAGATGTTTTCAGCACTGTGCTTTGGGTGCTTCGTTTTTGTCACAGTCACCGACTAGTGAAAGCTGATGTGTCCAAGCTGAGCAAACCGCTTGACCCTAAGTCCTTGCCTTTGTCCCTGTAGTAAGACCTCATTATGACTATTTCTACAAAGATAGGATTGGTGTCGTTGGCATCTATGAAATTTTGGGGGCTTGTGCCTGAGAAGGCCTTTGTTATGGAAGGTATCAGCGTCAAGCATTATAAACCTGGACCGTTCCCTTTCAGAAGCACAAGAAGAAATATTCATTATCCATATTTAAAGGGTCAAGGTCTCCCAAAACTAGGTGCAAGCTGGATGTACTTATAAAGCAGCTGCCGGGGACGGTTCATCTTTAGAGAAGTCACTGAAGTCGTAAAAAATTTTACTTTCCCCAAAACCATGTTCAGCGTCTTAGAAACTAGAGAGGTGGGGCCGGGCGCGGTGGCTCAAGCCTGTAATACCAGCACTTTGGGAGGCCGAGGCGGGTGGATCACGAGGTCAAGAGATCAAGACCATCCTGGTCAACATGGTGAAACCCCGTCTCTACTAAAAATACAAAAAATTAGCTGGGCATGGTGGCACGTGCCTGTAATCCCAGCTACTCGGGAGGCTGAGGCAGGAGAATTGCATGAACCCAGGAGGCGGAGGTTGTGGTGAGCCGAGATCGCGCCATTGCACTCCAGCCTGGGCAACAAGAGTGAAACTCTGTCTCAAAAAAAAGAAACTAGAGCGGTGGTTGCTTTGCCCACAGAAGACAGCTTCAGTTTCAGCATCTCTCATGTTATGCTCCTGAAAACAACTTCTGTTTGATACACTTTTCCCTTTATTGCCAGTTTAGTTTTTTTCATTTTTAATTTTTTTTTATTTTGTTGAACATTTTGGGTCCTTTTTTTTTTGAGATGGAGCTTTTCTCTCTTGCCAGACTGGAGGACAGTGGCACAATCTCAGCTCACTGCAGCCTCCACCCAGGTTGAAGGAATTCTCCTGCCTCAGTCTCCTAAGTAGCTGGGATCACAGGTGTATCCACCACACCCAGCTAATTTTTGTATTTTTAGTAGAGACGGGGTTTCATCATGTTGGCCAGAATGGTCTCAATCTCCTGACCTTGTAATCCGCCTGCCTTGGCCTACCAAAGTGCTGGGATTACAGGCATGAGCCACCTCGCCTGGCCCTATTGCCAGTTTAGTTTTTTCATTATTGTTTCTGTATTCAACGCTGTGTATGATTCGGATATAAACTGAGCCTTTCTGTTTTATATTGCTGTATTGTTTATGTGTTTTAGATATATATACATGTATGTACTATTTTCAGTTAGAAATGCATGTATTTTATAATTGAATGCTCTTCAGAGCACCTCTTCTCCTACAAAAAACAAGAAGACATTAGGCAAAAACAGAGGGTTGAGCAAAATATTAATTAGTGTCTGCTTTTTCCTGAAATCTCCACTAAAGTGATGGGGTCTAGGGGTAATCGAACAAGGACAGGGTGAATTGAACAAGAACAACATTTTGGAAACTGGGAAGCAGATAAAGGAGTGGTACTGATTTGACAGACCCAGAGAAGTCAAATCCTAAACCAGCAGTGGAGACACAGAGAATGGTGTAGTTAGCACTATTAAGACGTGAATACCTGGCAGGGCCGGGCACGGTGGCTCACACCTGTAATCCCAGGACTTTGGGTGGCTTAGGTGGATGGGTCACTTGAGAGGCTGAGGCTGCAGTGAGCCACAATTGCGCCATTGCTCTCCAACCCGGGTAACAGTGAGACTCCATCTCTAAAAGAAAGAAAAAAAAATTGGGGTACCTGGACTTCATGACTTTTTTTCTATGTGTTTGACGAAAGCATAATACACTTTGTAACCCACCTTTCTTATTTCACAGTGCATTGATACTGTATATCTTGTTAATTACTGTAAATATTTCTATGGATGCATTCCATGGTTTTTCAAAATTAATTTCCCAGTGTTTGGACATTATTGTTTATTATTTTAAACAATTCTTAGGAAAATCCTTACCCTAATAGTAAAATAAATTTCTTTTTTTTTTTTTATTTGAGACGGAGTTTCGCTCTTGTTACCCAGGCTGGAGTGCAATGGCGTGATCTCGGCTCACCGCAACCTCCGCCTCCTGGGTTCAGGCAGTTCTCCTGCCTCAGCCTCCTGAGTAGCTGGGATTACAGGCATGCGCCACCATGCCCAGCTAATTTTTGTATTTTTAGTAGAGATGGGGTTTCACCATGTTGACAAGGATGGTCTCGATCTCTTGACCTCGTGATCCACCCGCCTCGGCCTCCCAAAGTGCTGGGATTACAGGCATGAGCCACCGCGCCCGGCTAATAAAATAAATTTCTAAAAGTGGGATTGTTGAAATAAAGGTTTTGTGAGGGTCACTGATAAAAATTACGGTACTGTCTCCTGGATAGATGTACCAAGTCTTACTCTTACAATTAAAATATATGTATTTAAAAAAAAAAATCAGAGCCCCATCCTTAGAAACCCACATATATGCAGCTACATGAATTTATCAGAAACAATAATAGAAGGCTCATGCTTAATTAAGTTGATAAGCTTTAGACATAATTCAAATGAAAGTCAGATTTAGTGCCCGAGTTGTGGTCTCTAAATACCATTTTCTTCAAAGGAGCCAGACTCCTTTGGATAATTTGCTAATTCCAAGTATAAGAAAGAAATGTACAAGAAGAACCTAGGAAACATTCTTTTGTACCAGAGCTCTATCAGAAAGATTAAGGAGTCACCTTGAAGCTACCACGGGCCAAAACTGAGATAACTTTAGCATCAGCAAGGATACTATCAGCAAGAGATAGAAACTCATTGTATTATGTTTAACTCTATGAGTTAATAATGGTAGTGGACAGAGTCATAGTTACCTTTGGGATCTGCTTTTAAAGACATTCCAGCTAATAAGACAAATGATAGAATTAGGGTATCACCATTTTACTCCCCAACAATTAGTGATCTAGACGGTAGTCACCAGTGACTGCTAACCTCGTGAAGAGTGAGCAGTCAGATTTTGTGCCTCCTAATGGAAGTACATAGGCCACCTAAGAAGCAGTTCTGCTAAAAGTCACATCTGATCATGATTAAGCCTCCAGCTCTAACTTCATTAGAAATACTGGGAACAGAGAGACGGATGCTACACAAGGGACTCAATCAGCAAAACCCAGACTCTGGAAAACTACAAGACCAATGGCCCTGCTTCTTCAACAACAGAAATGCAAGGAGAAAAGACAATGACGGGTTAGAGGAGACGGAAGAGGTATGTCCGTCAAGATAATTATGGACTTATTTGGATACTGATTTAAACAAACTGTTGACACCATAGAAAAATGTGAAAATTAGATATTTGATATTAAGGTTTTTAATCATTATTTTTAGGTGTGATAGTTTTGTTACATTTTTAAAGGACCCCTTTTAGAGATGCAAATTCAAACACTTAAAAATGAACTGATGTATAAGTTTTTGCTTAAAAATAACTGAAGGATTGAAGTTGGCTAGTGTGTGTGGATATAGTTGAAACGAGATTGTGAGTTGAGAATTACTGCAGCTGGTGTTGGGCACTGGGGATTTATTTTACTATTTTCTCTATCTGTGTTTATATTTGAAAGTTTTTCCATAAAAGTTTTAAAAATGTAGCCGAGCATGATAACTCACGCCTGTAATCCCAACACTTTGGGAGGCCCGAGGTGGTAGGATCACTTGAGTTCAGGAGTTACAGCCTGAGCAAGATAGCAAGACCTCATCTCAAATAAAGAAAAAAAAAAGTTTAAGTGTGAATCCTATTCATATAGAAGCTGATATATTACTGTTTTTAGTTTAGCAGTAATTCATGATAATGACCTGTATTCATAATGATTTTCAGAATGATTGCTTTAGTGGAATTAAACTTGAACCAGTCAAGCTAACATAATTAATTCTATTCTGCTCTAGTTACAGTGAATAATTAATTGATTGTAACTGCTAGGGTGAACTCTTGAAGCTATCAGTCATCCAGCAGTTTTAGCAAGTAGACCATTGGGTGTCTGCTCTCTCTCTGTCTGTCGTGGAGCTACTCACTGCCGAAGCACAGTACTCGTTTTCTGTTAAACATGTCAGGGAGTGTGGTCAGCTTATCCACATTCAGTCTTTGTGTCCCATGTTGGCGTAAATGTTCAGTAGCTCAGTACAGTAAACTAGATTCTTCTGCCCTTGTTTAGATGATCATGTTCCCTGGAGGTGGAAATAGATCTTTAAAAAGATACCCTGTAGTTGTTTGTTCTCAGTGTAAAATGAGAATAATTTGATAGAGTGTAGGTTGTCCTATATAAAAAGTGCTTCCATTTGCATGAGATTTAGAAATCATTTTGGAAAAATGAAGGCTCTTTGGTTATACTGAGCAAATTAAGCAATTTTATTCTTTGTTTTCAATGAATATTTTACTGTTTTTCTTCCCTTGTCCTTTGGGTATGGGAATTAGCCTTTGTATTTCTAAATCCAACAGGTCGATTTTTATAAATTAAGGTGTCAGTATATTCCTCATTCGTTTTGTGATCGTGGTTGGTTTTCATTTTTCTTAAAAGCATCTGTAATTTAAGTGAACTGACCTGTTAACCATTTTCCTCCTCACTTGAGACATATCAGAGATGTTTGGAATTCTTTGGCTCTTACGGTGTGTGTTTTCTGATGTGCATTGACCAGTTACCTTACTCATTAACAGACACTACTTAGACACTTAATTGTGCCAGGGTTTTGGCTAGATGATAAGAACTTAACAATGTTCCTGCCCTGGTGAAGCTTATGGTCGTGGGGTGAGACAGATACCACATAATCATGTGAATAAATGTGCAGTTTCAGCTGTGATACATGCTGAGGGGGAGGTCTTGGGTGATCCAAGAGCTGATAATGCAGAGACAGGACTGAGAAAGGAGGGTGGGACATTGCCAGGAAGGTCAGAGAATTCCTTGTGAAAAAGATGCTTGAATCAAAATCTGATGGGTGAAGAGAGTTTAAATAGGTTGCATAGAATTTTTAATACTGTTGATTGGTTAAATACTGGGCACTGGATAGCTAAGTTTTCTTTGGGGAAAGGTATGTTTTTGCTCTTTATTACATGTCAGCCTAGTCATTCAGGTTTGGTTTTTTTTTTTTAATAATTTTTTATTTTTTGCTTTGCATTTTATTCATTTGCTGAAGAGCTGACATGAACGTTGGCAGATACCATACTTTGGAAAATATGATACCTGTTATTCTCACCGAACAGTCTGGGAGTTGTGAAAGGCACTTGGATTTTCAGACCTGGGCCTCTGTATCATGACTATTATAAATTTAGGATTAGGACATCTAGCCTCCTGCCAGGGTGAAGGAGGTGTCCCTGTGATCTGCTGCTCCCTGGAATTCTATACATCTTTCTCTCATAGGACAAACCACATTGCAATATAATCCTGCTTCATCTAAGCCAAACCCTTGAGAGAATCATCTGTACTCAGTGGCTCCTTCAGCTCTCATTCACTTATCAACCTACTGCAGTTTGTCTTCACAGCTCCCAAAGGACTGCAGTCCATGCCTTCAGGGAGCTCAGAGTCTAGGAAGGAAACTTGCAGTTACAATACAGAGGGGTTTGTGTTGGAAACGCTACAAACACAGGATGCCCTGGTAGCTTAGAGGAAATGCGTATGGAACATGGTAGTAGGTAGTAGGGAGCGCCAAGATGACTTCCCAGAGGAGAAAACCTGGAGCTGAGTTTCCGTAAAAGTTTGCTCTAACTAGTCCAGGCAACTGTCACAGGCTTCTAGAAGTGATGTAACCATCGGGCAGTTGACTGTTTTCCTGCTTTCGTGACTGGATTTGCTTTTCCTTTCCCCTGAATTGCGCTTTCCTTCTTGATTGTTCTGCAGGACTGGGCTTTATGAATCTCCATGAGCTTTGCTATATATAGTAGGTGTTCAATAAACATTTGTTTTGTCGTGTGCTTTGTAAGTAGGCAATGAAGCTGATTTCACAAGACAGGCACAAAAGTGAGTCTCATTACAACACATTACCAACCTTTACCATATCTCATTCTAAATCCTGTGGCAGCATGACCTCTTTCCCTCATCCCTGGATAGAAACGTTCTTTCAAAATCTAATGTGCATCGTATTTATAGACTATGAAACATACCCACCATGTTTCACACAAATGGAAAAGGCGTAACTTAGCTTTCGGGCATGTAACAACTCCTGAAAGAAGAGGAGATGTATTCAGAAAGCTCAAATTGGACATAAAAGGGGAGGCCCTAGCTTTGTGTTTGTGGATGAATGTTTTTTTCAGCTGAATCACTGATGGCGTTGCTTACTTGGCTATTTCATAGTGAAAGGTGGAAGTTAAATGTTTTCCAGATGACATTTTCCTGCAGTAAGACGCCAGATTAACATTTTCCAGTTTTCACAAAATTCTAGGTTGTTGTTGTTTTTTTTAATAACAAATAGGTTTTTAGACAAATATTCAGGAAAAAACAGGAGGTATAAATTCCAGGGTCAAATGGAAATGCTGAGTTACATGGGTTTTTATTTTGTTTTATTGATTGATTTTTTTAACGAGGTACTTAGAGTCTCTAATGAGCTAGCACTCACTGCGATCTGTAAAAGCATCTTACACTATGCATTTCTCCCAAACTCGTGAACTCTTCTGCTATTTTCTCCCCCGAAGACTGAGTTCTGTAGAACACGCTGGGTATTACTGCTTAGATGGCTGATACTGTGTAGCGTTCCCTGCCAGGGACAGCTTCTCCTTACCTAAGCAATTCTCACTGGGCCGGGACTTCCACATCTCGTTAAGACACTTGGCACTGACAGTGGGGTTGCAGAGATGCTCAGGACAAGCAGGTTAGCCTACTCCCTCACTCTCAAAGCAGCTCTGCTCTCTGGGGCACGCATCAGAATTACTTGGCACAGTGGTCTCCAACTTTTTCTTTTTTTGAGATGGGTTTTCTATAGGCCAGGCTGGAGTGCAGTGGCACCATCGTGACCCACTGCAGTCTCCACTTCCCATAGTTGGGATTACAGGCACATGCCACCGTGCCCAGCTAAAATTTAAAAACAGTTGTAGAAGTGGGGCTCTTGGTATTTTGCCCAGGCTGATCTCAAACTCCTGGCCTCAAGCAGTCCCCCCACCTTGACCTCCCAAAGGGCATGAACCATCACATCCAGCTGGTCTCCAAGTTGTTTGATCTTTTATCTCATATTTAAAAATCTTGACACTCCTAATATGGAAATATTTATTTATAAATAATATGAATGTTATTGTGCGATTATTATGTTTTAAAATATGCCACAATTTGGCCGGGCGCAGTGGCTCACGCCTCTCATCCCAGCACTTTCGGAGGCCCAGGCGGGTGGATCACGAGGTCAAGAGATAGAGACCATCCTGGTCAACATGGTGAAACCCTGTCTTTACTAAAAATACAAAAATTAGCTGGGCATGGTGGCGCATGCCTGTAATCCCAGCTACTAGGGAGGCTGAGGCAGGAGAATTGCCTGAACCCAGGAGGCGGAGGTTGCGGTGAGTCGAGATCACGCTATTTGCACTCCAGTCTGGGTAACAAGAGCGAAACTGTGTCTCAAAAAAAAAAAAAAAAATAAAGTACGCCACAATTTTAAGGGATACGATAAAAAATTAATGGAAATCACAGTATTTCTTCCCTCATTTTAGTAGGCTTTTTGCACTCTCTCATGTGTACCCAATCCACTTTGTAAGCCTCAGGCTTTTGAGATAGAATCTACTTATCTTATAAGCCAACTGGCTCTCACCCTCCCTGCATTCCTGGGTCAAGTTTGTTTTCCAGTGAAGCACTCTGCAGCCATTGAAGAATGCAGGCCGCCCGCAGGCATTTGCTTCTAAAGAAGTCCGAGAAGTACTAAGTGGAAGAAGCAAGTGTGCATGTATATGTGTGGTCGGGTTTCTTCTGTGAAACCTTTTTACATTTGTAAAAATGTATAATTTATTCAGAGAAAATCTCTAGATTGATACATTGAAAACTGTTGAGTTATTTCTGAGCACTGAGATTGAGGGTCTTGGGAGAGTGAGAAGAT
The DNA here is from genome assembly GCF_049354715.1 of Callithrix jacchus. Lineage (NCBI taxonomy): Eukaryota > Metazoa > Chordata > Mammalia > Primates > Cebidae > Callithrix > Callithrix jacchus. The sequence goes on along the minus strand of NC_133509.1, from coordinate 4,581,993 downwards.
TTTTATTTTTTACTTTTTACCCTTCACTGCTTGAATTTTTAATGAACTGGATTCTTTTTATAATAAATAATTTTTAAAGTCACTAAATATATTATGATGTCAGCTATGTCACAATGCATTGCCAATGTTGATTGTTGAAGCTGGGCGATGGGCATGTTGGGTTTCATTATTCTTCTCCATTTTTATGTGTTTTTGAATATTTCCATAATAAAAATTTTAAACAAAAAACACATTGCAAAAGAATCTATAGAAATACACTACATAGTTAACAATGGTTATTTTAAGGGTGGGAGGACGGAAGGAGGGTTGAGTAGAATTTCAGATAACTTCTGCCTCAAATGTTTTATAATGGGAAAAACCACTGATACATACACACAAATACACTCGCACACACTGTAGAGCCAGCAGTGCAAAGAGTTTCATGTGTAGAAAGGAGTAGAAAATACCCGATTTCCTAGACAAATGTGAGTTCCCAAGGGAATTTACAAAATAAGTGGGCAAGCCAAGAGTGTTCAATATGTAGGTCTTGGCTGTTCCGTATTATCTCTTTTGTGTTTCTGAGATGAAATCTCACTCTGTTGCCCAAGCTAGAGTGCAGTGGCACGATCTCGGCTCACTGCAACCTCCACCTCCTGGGTTCAAGTGTTTCTCCTGCCTCAGCCTCCTGAGCAGCTGGAACTGCGGGTGCCCGCCACTATGCCCGGCTACTTTTTGTATTTTTAGTAGAGACAGGGTTTCATTATGTTGGCCAGGTTGGTCTTGAACTCCTGACCTTGTGATCTGCCTGCCTCTGCCTCCCAAAGTTCTGGGATTACAGGCGTGAGCCACCGCACCTGGCCCCATATTAAGATCTGAAGGCTTGTTTTATAAAAGGATTTTTGGGCTTGTTATATAATTAAACAAAGGTGAAACTCCACAGCATAGCCAAATGCCCCTGCACAGTCTCAGCAGCAGCAGGGAGGGCACAGCTAGCCGTCTGCCATGAATGATTTACACTTTTAGCTGGTTACCAGGCTCCATAACATGAAAAGACAGTGTCTTAAAGTAGAGTACCTAATTATAGCTCTCACATGGGGTCCACGGGAGTTCATATGTAAAGGACATTTTCTGTTCCTGACTGCAGTGCTAGGCTGCCTTCCTAGACACATGGACTCTATAAAGGGAAATGATGGTCCATTAGCCGTGTGACCTTGTAAAAGCTAAGCTCTGGGTCCCTCATCTGTGAAACAAGGATAATAGTATTAGCCACCTCAGGGCACTGTGATCAAGATTAAAGTAGAAGGTATGTAAGGCACCTTGCATATGGTGAACACGCAAATATCAGCCATTGTTGTCACGTGAAAAACTGCTTACCGAACCGGAGCATTTAGCTGGTGAGCAGGCGTCCCCTGATTTTAAGTATCTTCTCAAACAGACATGTGGTTAGGGATGCTTTGTTTCTAATTAATTTTATTACCCTCACCTAGTTTAGGAATGGTCATGTCACCAAATGTTGGCCAGTGAGATAAGAGGGGCTGTCTTCTGCGTGGACTCCAGCCTGGGCAAAAAGAGCAAAACTCCGCTATGTCTATTTTCCATTCTCTGGATGTTACCGTGTCTGCTGCTGCAGTAGGCGACAGCCTGAGGATGAAGCCAACGTCGAGGATGGTGGAGCAGAGACAGTGAAAAACACTGTATCTTCACGACATTACCAAGTGGACCAGTCAACTCTCCCTGAAGCCCGCTCTACCTTGGAACTTCCTTTTTTGTGTGTGAGATTTAGAAAACAAAGCAAAACCAACCAAACAAAAAGGGCTGGGATGTGAATGAGGCTTCAGACCACAGCAGAATCCTATCAGAGAGCTGATGCAAGACTGTCTTCCCGCCTGGGAACCCTATCAGAGAGCCCTAAGGAAGGGGCCCGGGGGAAGGTCCTCATGAGCGTTTGGGTCTCCCTGGTTCTTGAGGAGCTGACCAGATGGGTTGAGTTGCCTTCACTGCTGTGAAGGTGTCAGAGAGAGGTGAGGAGACCAGAAGGGGCAGAGAGGCTTCCTCCTAGTCCCTTGCCAGAGGACTGGTAACCCGTATGCTTCTAAGCTCGAGCCTGGGAGGCCGAGACTGCTGTTCCTTCTATCAGGCTGCTAATGTTGTCTCATGGTACCTCAGTATCTGGAACAGAGCCCCAGTGAACAAACAAAGGAAAAGAAGATTCCTAATAGAGTCCAGTAGCCAGGGAGAATTACAAGCAGAACCCTTAGTACAGAAATAGCTGCTGGCATAGGCAACTTGAACCAAAAAATGAGAAAAGGAGATAGAAGGGCAGTACAATAAAACTGATTTTCTGGAACCAAAAAGGGATGATATTGAACCAGAGCTTTTAAAAGACAAATGGAAGGAGAAAGTGGTGACTGTTGATGTCTGAATTAGTGTCAGAGAAACATTTATCTGAAAGCATCGCGCAAGATTACAAAGAGATAGTAAAAATCCAAAATAGAGAGATGTGACCCAAAATGTTTAAAAAGTTTCTGAGATGAAGAGAGAGACTTGTCTCTCAGAGTTTCAGAAGCTGGGCATGGTGGATCATGCCTATCATCCCAGCATTTTGGGAGGCAAAAATGGGAGGATAACTTGACGCCAGCAGTTTGAGACCAGCCTGGGTAACAAGTGAGATCCTGTCTCAAGAAACAAAATGACAACACAGAGGAGTTCGAGGAAGGACTGATGACCAGAAGACGTGCTACTAGGCATATTATGTCTCTGAGCTACAAGAATAAAGAAAAATCTTAAAAGCTTATTTAAGGGCCAGGCATGGTGGCTCATGCCTGTAATCTCAGCACTTTGGGAGGCCAAGGTAGATGGTTTACTTGAGGTCAGGAGTTCGAGACCAGACTGACCAAAGTGGAGAAACCCCATCTGTACTGATAATACAAAAATTAGGCGGGCATGGTGGCACATGCCTGTAATCCCAGCTACTCGGGAGGCTGAGGCATGAGACTTGCTTGAACCTGGGAGGCAGAGGTTGCAGGGAGCCAAGATTGTGCCATTGGACTCCAGCCTGGGCAAAAAGAACGAAACTTTGTCTCAAAAAAAAAAAAAAAGTTTCTACAGGGAAGAACAAGCTACTTCTAATGAAGAAAGAGTCATCCTGGCAATGGACTGTTTACTTACAACACTGGAAGCTACAATAAGGAAAACTGCCACCCACTGAGGGCAAAGGACTATATGGAAATTCACCTAGGCAGACCTACAGCTTGGCCCCCCATATCTTCAGTTCACTCTTTAAAAAGCATCCAAGAATATGTTACCAGTTCCTTTTACTTGGTGAAAAAATAAACTGTTAAAGTCTTCAATAGACTTAGGAAGGACCAGAAAAATATCAAATCTTAGCATAACAGTGAAGGGGATCATCACCCAAATGAAAATGTTTTGCCAGCTCCTGGATACTCAAAGGCCAGAGAAGCCCATCTTTCCGCTGTGGATGTTACTGGGTCCTCCACGCTGTAAAAGTCCATTCTTTTTCTGAGTTGATCACATCACCATCTGCCTTGACGACTCTTCTAAAAACAGTCTGGTGCTAAAAATAATAAGTGAATCTCAGCAAATCTGGCTATCAGAGGTGGGTGGGAAGGAGGGAAATGTTCCAAAGTTCTCATCTGGGTAGTAGCTGTGCAACTGGTAGGGGAAGTGAAAGTATTCTTAAGTTTGGGATGGGGAGTGGAAGCAGTGGACAAATAGTGTTTGGTGGGAGAAGTATGCGTCTGATTTTTATATGATGGTAAATAAACATGTATCTGATTATCAGCAACAGGAAAGGGAAAATAGCTGGAAGAAGAATGAAAATCTACAAGAGAAGTATTATCAAGAAGATGGAAAGGGGAACTATTAATTTGATCAATCTGCAATAATAAGGGTAAGTAAAAGCAGAAAATATTTGGTAAAGTAAGCCAAAAACTATGATAGTAAGAGTCCAATCATTTCACTAAATGTAAATGGAATAGATTTTCTTATTAGAAGTCAGAAACACTTAGTTTGAGTTAAAAATATAAATAAGCTAGCTATACTCTGTCTAGAGGAAAAATATTTAAAATTTTTAAAGAAACTAAGTATAAAGAAAAGTTAAAAATAAAGAGATGAACAAATATACCAAGAAAATATAATGCAAAAGAAAATGAGATTAGCAAAATTAATTGTCAGACAAGGAGGAATTAAAGGTTAGAAACACTATAAGAGGAATATTATCTAACAATATAATGCACATTTTGTGAAGCAGAATTAACATTAGTAAACTTATGTATACCAATCTCTGTGACTATAAACACAATTTGATCAAAATGGAGTAGATTTTAAAACTTTTAAGAATCATACCTAATATACAAAAAACAAGGCTATAGAAGAATAATACAATCAACATACTTAGTAGATATATTATCTTAAATTTCTCAAGTAAAACAGGATTTTTTTACCTATCCAACAGAATGTTATAAAAATTGACTATGTACTTGATCACAAAGAAAGGTTTAGCAAATACAGAAATGAGAGATTTTTGTAGCCACCTTCAGTAAAACTAGAAATAAATAAAAGTGATCAGAACAGCCTATTTATAAATGGAGGAATACTTCCTGGATGCTCTTTGGATCGAAGAGCCATATAAACCTGATACTAAAAATCTACAGTGAAAAGAATGCTTTATATTAACATCTGTATATTACAGGCTTACATACTATTATTAATAAAGAAGAATGACTAAAAATAAAAGTACTATTTGCTTTTCTATGGAACAAGTTCCATGGAAAGAACAAAATAAAGCCAAAGAAAATGAGGAATAAATGAATATAAACAGAACTGGGACTACAGAGAGGCAAGCATGAGCCCAGGGCACAAAATCAGAGCAAACAGTGTGCAGGTGCCAGCCCTGGGACCCAGGCACCTCTCTCCCTAGGAAGCACCTGATCTCACAGGCACATTAAGAGAGCGGCTGGCTCTTGCACGGTATGGCTTCCTTCAATTTTGTGACCTATGTGCCTTGCTTCGCTCACCCTAGTTCTGGCTGACTAGAATAGTAAAAGCTTCCTTCCTGGGGAGGAAAGAGCATTTTCTTCTTTCTCTTCTCCCTCCTCTCCCTCCTCTTCCTCCTCCTTCTCCTCCTTTTTCTTTCACCTTCCCCTTCTCCTTTCTTATTCTTCCCTCCTTCCTTCCTTTTCCTTCTCTTCCTCCTCTTCTTTTTTTAAAATGGATAAAACTCATAATAACCCAGATGTAATTTATACTTATTATTGTGATCTTTGAGTTTCACTACTGTTAATCCCAGCCTAGAAGACAGGGGAGCCAAAACAGTTCTTAGAAAAATGAGACCTCTTACTTTCTTTTATATTCCTAAGTCAATAGCCCTATTTCATGGGCCCACACATGTCATTATATGTCGTTATTGAAAAATACAAATAGTAATAAGACTCTCTGTACATGTTTTTGTTTTTTGAGGCAGAGTTTCATTCTTGTTACCCAGGCTGGAGTGCAATGGCGTGATCTTGGCTCACTGCAACCTCGCCTCCTGAGTAGCTAGGACTACAGGTGTGCACCACCATGCCCAGATAATTTTTGTATTTTTACTAGAGATGGGGTTTTACCACGTTGGCCAGGATGTTCTCAATCTCTTGACCTTCTGATTCGCCTGCCTCAGCCTCCCAAAGCACTGGGATTACAGGTGTGAGCCACTGCGCCCAGCCAGACTATCTGTACATCTTATTTCATTTAGAATGTCAAGGTGCGCTGGGTGCAGTGGCTCATGCCTGTAATCCCAGTATTTTGGGAAGCTGAAGTGGGAGGATCACTTGAGATCAGGAACTTGAGACCAGCCTGAGCAAGGTGGCGAAACCCTGTATCTACTGAAAATACAAAAATTAGTTCGGGGGTGGTGGCTCATGCCTGTAATCCCAGCACTTTGGGAGGCCAAGGCGGGTGGATCACCTGAGGTCGGGAGTTCAAGACCAGCCTGACCAACAAGGAGAAATCTTGTCTTTAGTAAGAATACAAAATTAGTCAGGTGCAGTACTGCATGCCTGTAATCCCAGCTGCTTGGGAGGCTGAGGTAGGAGAATCGCTTGAACCTGGGAGGCGGATGTTGTGGTGAGCAGAAATTGCACTGCTACACTCCAGCCTGGGTAACAAGAGTGAAACTCTGTCTCAAATAATAATAATAATAATAGGAAAAAAAGAGAGAGAGAAAGAAAGAAAATACAAAAATTAGCCCAGTGTGGTGAAGTGCCCCTGTAGTCCCAGCTACTGGGGAGGCTGAGGCAGGGGAATCACTTGAACCCACGAGGCGGAGGTTGCAGTGAGCCGAGATAGCACCATTGCATTCCAGCGTGGCGACAGAGCTAGACTCCATCTCAAAAGAGAAAAAAGAAAAAGAAAAAGAATGTCAGGGTATAAGGTAGAAAACAAACAAATGTGGGCTATTTGGTGATCATCCACCAGGCAGGGAATGAACCTACCAATTACTCAAGAATTGAACAAAGTTAAAATTGTTTTAAATGTGCTTTCTAAACAGATTCCACATAAGTATGCTCTTAAGGAGAATATTGCTAGAAATTAGGAGGAAGAGTATCATTCTCCAAAACAGTTTCTCTTGATAGTTAACTGAACTATTGAGCATTTCAGTGTTTTCCCTTTTGTGGGTTATACGTAGATTTAATGTTGGATAGAGCTCTACATGGCATTTCTGTAGTTTATCCTGTTTTCTGTGATAAATGTGTCCATTGCTTCAACTACCCTAGGAAGAATGATTAGAATTTTGGAGTTTACTTTTGGAGTATTGTGTGTGCTTTAAGGTTATGTCTTCATTTACTCATTATTATTCTCTTACATAACTTTGTGCCTCTCTTGCCTGAAGATATTTCACAAAAATAATTTTAATAAATGTTATATGCAAAAGGCAAGTAAAAGCTGAAAATCTAAGAATATTACATGCAAAAGCACAAGGACCAGATGGTTTCACAGCTGAGTTTTAAAAAGATTTGTTAAAAAAAGATCATCACAATATTATCTAAACTATTCAAGGCCATAGATAAAAGCTGTAGAATATCAAAGCATGAAATGATAGGCTCCCTAAAAACGGTGTGGATTAATTTCATTTATGAGGGCAGGCGAGGTGGCGCAAGCCTGTAACCAGCACTTTGGGAGGCTCCAGCACACAGGATCACCTGAGGCCAGGAGTTTGAGAACAGCATGGCCGACATGGTAAAACTCCATCTCTACTCAAAGTACAAAGATTAGCTGGGCCTTGTGGCCCGTGCCTGTAATCCTGGCTACTCGAGAGGTTGAGGCACAAGAATCGCTTGAACCCAGGAGGTGCAGGTTTCAGAGAGCTGAGATTGTGCCCCTGCGCTCCAGCCTGGGTGACAGAGCAGGACCCTCTGAAAACAAAAACAAAAACAAAAATTTCACTTATGAAAACGAAGGCAAAATTCTAACTAAAAGCAAGGAAAGTCCAGCAAAGTTATGAAAAAAACACATGGTAATCAAGGAAGGTTTCCTCCAAGAATGCAAATGTGGCTCAGTATCAGGAAGCGTACCAACATAGTGTAATCTATGAATAAAGAAGGAAGAGGCCGGGTGAGGTGGCTCGGCCTGCAATCCCAGCACTTTGGGAGGTTGAGGTGGGTGGATCAGTTGAGGTCAACTTGGGTTGCCAGTAAGGGGGGAAAAATGAAATAAACAATATAAACTGTGGTGGTTAGTGACGAAGTGGTTGTACAACGGAAGATTCTAGTATAACAAGGAACGAATAGCATTAATATTAATTTGATCAGGTGGACAAGTACAGAATAAACAACCAAAAGCTGTTCTTTTTTTTTTTTTGAGACACAGTCTCACATTGTCACCCCAGCTGGAGTGCAATGTTGTGATCTCGGCTCACCGCAACCTCTGCCTCCTGGGTTCAAGTGATTCTCCTGTCTCAGCCTCCCTAGTAGCTGCGATTACAGGCACGCGCCACCACATCCGGCTAATTTTTTTGTATTTTTAGTAGGGATGGAGTTTCACTGTGTTGGCCAGGCTGGTCTTGAACTCCTGACTTTGTGATCCACCTGCCTTGGCATCCCAAAGTGCTGGGATTACCGGCATGAGCCACTGCGCCCGGCCAGGCTGTTCTTTATAAGGTGTTTTTAATAAGGTCCGTAAGATAGAAATGGAATGGAACGAAGGGTTCCATCAAACTCAGGACAAAAAATTAAAATACTCAGAAAAAAACACCACGAACTTTTATTGAAGGATATGAAATAAGATCCAAAGAAATGAAAACCATATGGTGTCCCTCAGATGGAACATTTCACATAGTAAGAAAATTGGTTCTCTTTGTACTGATTTCTATATTTCACGTGACTCCCAATTAGAATATTTACAGAGATTTTAGCAAAATTACTGTAAAGTCCATATGAAAGACCAGATGCTTGAAAATATGCTATAAATAAAACCACCGTAAATGGTAATTTAAAGACTTTGAAATCTATTGAGTGTGATTAGAACAGAAGTAAAGAGATCAATGTGGCAAAATAGAGAGTTAAGAAATAGTTTACAGAGACTTTAAATTCGTGATAAAAGTGGGACCTCAATTCAGCATGAAAACATTTATTTAATAAATAATGTTGGCTCTACTTGTATCCGTATAGAAGAAAATAAAGTTGTCATTCTATCTCACACCATATACAAAATAAATTTCAGATGAATTAAGGCTTTTGAGGGACAAAACCAAAAATCTCAGAAGAAAATGTTTATTTTCAACAATTTGCATTTCAGTGGTGACTTTAAGTTAGAAATTCCAGGTAATAGAAATGTTAGATTTTTTTGACCTCAAAGAAATTTGACTACCACAGCAAAGAATACTATAACTAAAATCAAGGTTGGGTGCAATGGCTCACGCCTATAATCCCAGCACTTTGGGAGGCCAAGGCGGGCAGATCACTTAAGGCCAGGAATTTGAGACCAGGCTGGGAAACATGGTGAAACCCCATCTCTACCCAAAATATAAAAATTAGCCAGATGTGGTGGTGCATGCCTGTAATCCCAGCTACTCTGGAGGCTGAGGCAGGAGAAGCACCTTGAACCTGGGAGGCGGAGGTTGCAGTTAGCTGAGATTGTGCCACTGCCCTCTAGCCTGGGTGATAGAGCAAGACTCTGTTTCAAAACAATAATAAAATAAAATAAAACAAAATAAAATAACCTATAACTAAAATCAATAAAGGAATTGACTTAGTTATTTGCAAAGAAGCTGAAAGATAAAAGGTGAATACATGTCATAAATATGTAGTTCTTACAAACTGGCGAGAAACAGAAGGATTCTAACAAAATGGAATTTGAACAATTCATTCACAGTAAAGCAAATTCAATAAACATATGGAAAGATTCTCAAACTCAGCAGTAGGTAGGGAAATGTGGAGTCACAATGAAGTCACCACTTGAACCCATTAGACTAGCAAAAACTCAAATGAGCAGTAAATATTTCTGCCTTGGAAAGAGGCAGGGAGTGGGGAATAGGTGCTCATACGCTGCTGGTGGAACTGCAAACTGTGGTAACGTTTTAGGAGATCAATATGGCAACATTTATTTGATTTAAAAATATATATCATTTGACTTAAAAATTCTACTAGTAGAAATAGTTCCCACGAATGGGTACATAGGGATACACGTATAAGGAAGTTAGATGCAGGCTCTTTCTTTCTTTCTTTCTTTCTTTCTTTCTTTCTTTCTTTCTTTCTTTCTTTCTTTCTTTCTTTCTTTCTTTCTCTTCCTTCCTTCCTTTCTTTTCTTTCTTCCTTTCTTTCTTTCTCTTTCTTCTTTCTTTCTCCTTTCTTTCTTTCTCTTTCTTTCTTTCTTTCTTTCTTTCCTTTTCTTTCTTTCTTCTTTCTTTTTTTTAATTTTTTTTTTGAGACGGAGTTTCGCTCTTGTTACCCAGGCTGGAGTGCAATGGCGTGCACAGCAACACAGGGACGCTCCTTCCCTAGCAGAGCTCGGCCGCACCTGTAATACTCTCTTCAGAGGAAGGCGTTAGGCTCCATCAGTGTTGCCCCAGCTATCTAAAGAGATGAATTTCCCCAGGTACTTGCTGAGAATAAAAATCTTTGGGATCTGTCCTTGACCCGAGGAATTCGAATCTCCAGGGGAGGAGTCTGGGAAGCTCTGTCTTTTAGAGCCCAGGTGATACATATCATCGGGGAGACCTGGGAAACTCTGCTGTACATCCACGCTGCTCAGCGTGTCCTGGGGACCAGCCGCCATGGCGTCGCCTGAGAGCTTGTCAGGAACGCCGGCTCTCGGGCTCTGCCCTAGACCTACGGAGTCAGAAATGCCATTCAGCAAGGCGCCTGTGAACAGCATGTGTTGACAGGTATGTTGTAGGTGACCCCTATGGTTATTCTCTAGTTCTATTTGGCAGGAAGAGACCTTCAAGACTCTGGAAAATTATTTTTGTGATAGACATCTTTGAAAAATAAAAATTGGCTGGGCATGGTGGCTAGCGCCTGTAATCCCAGCACTTTGGGAGGCTGCGGCTGGCAGATCACCTGAGGTCGGGAGTTCAAGACCGGCCTGACCAACATGATGAATTCCCGTGTTTACTAAAAATACAAAATTAGCTGGGCGTGTTGGCACATGCCCGTAATCCCAGCTGTTCGGGAGGCTGAGGTGGAGAATCTCTTGTTGCCGTGAGCTGAGATTGTGCCATTGCACTCCAGCCTGGGCAACAAGAGCAAAACTCTGTCTCAAAAAAAAAAAAAAAAAGAAAGAAAGAAAAGTAAAGTAAAAATTTATTCAAGGAACACAAAAAGATTTTGATGAACTGACTGAGACGGAAACTGAGCCAAGGTAAGAGGAGGCCAGCAGCTGGAAGAGATGACGGAGGGGGAAGTCACCCCGTAGCCAACCTGCCTTTGTTTCTGAACGGAATGAGGAAGCTGTGAACTCTTGTCTGGGACAGGTATGAGAGTTGAAGCTTCTGGTTTAATCTAGAGGCAAAAAATACTGATAAGAAGAGATAACTGTCACTTATTAACTCAACAAGCATTTAGGGGATGCCAGCTCCCAACTTGGAGCTACAAACATGCAGTGGAGGACACGTGGGAGCCAAGGAGAGAGCTTTGTGCTTTTGAAGGAACTGAGATGGGCAGTGTTGTCTAGACCTGCGGTTCTCAATCTTAGTGCACATTAGAATCACCTGGGAAGCTTCGAACAGTCTCGATATCCTGGCCCTGCCCCAGTCTAATTAAGTCAAAAATCTCTAGGTGTGGGGCTGAGGCGGGGCTAGTTTTTAAAGCTCCTCAGGCATTTCTAAAGTGCACGCTAAGCCTGGGTGATGTAGTGAGACCCCTGTCTCTACAGAAGATTTAGGAATTAGCCAGATGTGGCGGTGTGCCCCTGTAGTCCCAGATACTCGGGAGGATCAGGTGGGAGGATTGCTTGAGTCCCAGGAAGTCAAGGCTGCAATGACTGGGATTGCACCACTGCACTCCAGCTGGGTGACAGAGACTTCATCTCCAATACCTACATAATAAATAAAAATAAAAAATGAAGTGCAGGCTGGGTGGAGACTCCGTGGGTGGAGCTGGACAATGGCCTAGTGAGTGAGAGACAGAGAGAGAGTAGTGGGAGGCAAGACTGGGAAGAAAAGTAGGGGCTTGACTGGGGTCTTGAAGACCAGGGTAATTGTTTTGGACCTTTTCCAAAAAAATGTGGGAGGTCATTGGGAAGGTTTGTTGCAGAAAAATGACATATATTTTTTTTTTTTTTTAAAGATCACTCTGGTTGCTGTGTGGGGAAGGAATTGAGAGGGAGAGGGTCTGGGGGATGAGATGGAAAGTTGTTGTGAGTCTTGGTAAGCGATAGTTTGCCCTGGGCTGGATTGCTGGCAGTAGAGGTGGAGAGACATAGACATGCCTAAGAAATAAGAGGAGTTCATGGGATATGGTGATTATTGGGTTGTGAGGGGCCAAAGGGGAGGACATGTGATGGATGACTCACATGGAGAGTCCAGCAGCAGCAACTGGGTGGGTGGTAAAGACATTCAGGGAGAGAGATGACAGAGAGAACAGGGATGAGCAGGCTGCAGGGGAAGAAACGGCATGCATTCATCTCTGGATGCAGGAAGAGATGACACAGGGGAACTGTTGAGTGGACAATTGCATAATACGTGGGAATGAGGCTCTGGAGAGAAGGCCCAGGCTGGAGCTCTAAAGTGAGAATGGTTGTCCCATGTGGTTGGTCATAAATAAAGCCATAGGAGTGAGTGGGATTGCCTGCACGAGAGAACCATGTGAGCAGGAAAGGAGACCTGGGATTCCCTGGAATTGTTGAATGGAGGGCAGGGAGCAGCGCGGCGGTTGGGAGGAGGCTGGGACGTTGGAGGGCAATCCGTGGGGCACAAAAAGCTAAGGGCCAAGTGGAGGGCGGAGAGCGTCACTTACGTGACTGCCAGGCACTCAGCAGACAGAAAGATCTCCGTGGGCTGGCCGGGCCGGGAGGCAGCTAGTGAAAATAACTGGGCCTGAGTAGATAAATAGGACTTGGTTAGGCAGAGAAACTCCAGAGGAGAAAAGAAGAGGAGGAATGGATAAGAGAAGGGAGAGAATGAGATGTGTTGGGAGCCATTAGTCATGTGTAGATCATTGGGATTCGAGTAGAAACGTGTATTATAAGAAAAGTTTAGCTGGTAAATGGTCACTTTGGGGATTGACTTTCTTCAGTTTTCGTCTTGTGGTCTATTTTCCAACCCTCTGCCTTTCCTCTAGTCCAGCCTCTGTGGGAGTGCAAGCACAGCACTGGGCAGCTTTGCCCCTCGCCTTGCCACCCCACAGACATGGGCTGCAATAAATGCCTTTGCAGTATTTGCGACCAACACGACTCACGGTGAACACTGAGGACAGGGAGCTTTGCGAGGCAGCGGAGTGCATTCATTTTAACGTGGAATGGAGTGCTCGTTTCCTTCTCTCGACTTACTCACCTCCAAGAGCCCAGCTGCAGTGTGATCGACATTCAGTGTCTTTCCCGGTGCTCTTACACGCAGAAGCACAGATGAGCTTTTGCCTGAAAGGCAAAATGCTAGTGTTATCTTTCCTGAGTGGGCTCATAAATGCAGATTCGGTGGAGAGAGGGGTGTATAATCAGTTCACCAGCCAGCGTTTTGCATGTACAACGAACAGATGTGGTTGCATTATTCAGTTTCCCAATTTGACTTCCCTACTGGAATATGCTTAAGAAAATGTGATGAACACCCCCTGCAAGTGAAAATCATCCGCCGGCAGCAGAATTGGCAACCGCATTTGGACACGCCCCGAGGAGTGTCAGACGTTCCCGAGAACTACTCCTCATGTTGGAGGCTTGCTGGATTCTCTGCCCAAAATGTTACCATGTATTGTGGCACTTCAGGTTTCCTTACTAAAGATGAAATAATTTCTAATTATATTGCTTGTGAAACTGTTACTTTCGAAACCTATCACACTACAGTAGAAACATGTTTGTTGAGCTCTGCCCTTTATCTTCACACTGTGGAGGTGACATTCATGCTAAAATGCATGAGATGTGGACGGAGTGGAACGGTTAAGTCAGTGAACGTGTGTGTAGACTTTTGCTGGCACCTGGAGCTGCAGGGTGCCCTTCCTCTTTCCTGGGACTATCACAGCCTCACTTTTGTGATGGTGATTTTGTTGTTTCCTTTTCTCTTTGTTTTTTGAAACGGAGAGTCTCATTGCCCAGGCTGGAGTGCAATGTCAAGATCTCGGATCCCTGCAACCTCTGCCTCCTGGGTTCAAGGGATTCTTGTGCCTCAGCCTCCCAAATAGCTGGGATTACAGGTGTGCACCATGCCTGGCTAATTTCTGTGTTTTTAGTAGAGACAGGGGTTTTACCTTGTTGGCCAGGCTGGTCTTGAACTCCTGACCTCAAGTGATCCGCCTGCCTTGGCCTCCGAAAGTGTTGGGATTACAGGTGTGAGCCACTGCATCCGGCCTGTTATTGCTTTTATTTAGAGTTTTGCCACCTGTTTACCCATCCCTAACAATATAGGTTGGTTTTGTTTGTATCATACTATATCTATTTTTTATGTCCTTGTGCAAAGGCAAAAGGCATGAGTGCTTCCTTAAACGTTGCTCCCTAGATGCGTTGCTGCCTCACGCTGGCCCCAGCCCTGTTCTTGTGTGTGTGGAGCTTTGGTTCATCTTTCTTATGGCTGTATGACAGCCCATTAGCAAGACTATGCCCCAGTTCATTTCTGCGTTGTACCGGCAGACGTTTGGGCTGTTTCTGATGATTTCAAGGCTCATGCATGTCTCCTGGAATACATATGCGTGGACTCTGTTGTGTACGTAGCAAAGAGTGTTTCTCTGCTGTTTATTGAAAGTGATATTTTAAATTCCTTCTGGATTGTTAATGATAAAACCTGGCGATCCAATGCAAATATTTTATTGTAAACCTTAGTATTTTAGACATAATGGAAAATATTGTTCATTTTAGTATCAGTTTTAGACACATATTCACGCACATTCCCTCAAAGTGGGGACAAAGACTTTTGCAGGACAGAATGCTTCATTTGGAAACTTGGACCAGCTTTTCCTCCTATATCATACTGTATCTATTTTTTATGTCCTTGTGCAAAGGCAAAAGGCATGAGTGCTTCCTTAAACGTTTCCTCCCTCACCCCAAACTTTTTAGATTTCTAGGTCTTTCAAAGGGAAAGAAAAGTGAATCATGCAAGTTAATTTAAAAGTGATTAGTCAGAGGCAGACGTCTTTCCCGGATTTTTGTTTCCATGAGCCCCCGTTTACCCGGCTTTGGTGAAGGGAACGTGAATTATGGGCTGTGTAGAGCTGAGCCGATGTGCATGTTAGGTTAGGCTGATTAATGTGCATGGCATGTTCCTCTCTGAATTATGTAAAACACGTATCTAACTGATTACCATATTTAGTACCCGTTGTCACCATGTGCTCTGTGATAGAATTTGGTGATCAAAATATTATAATTTCACTTATTGGACAGTTTGAAATTTGACATCTAACTTTCTCAGTCAGTTCAGGCTTCTATAGCAAATTACCGTAGACTGGATGGCTTAAACAAGAAACATTTATTTCTTACTGTTCTGGGACCTGGGAAGTCCAAGATAAAGGTACCAGCAGATCTGGTAGTCTGGTGAGGGTTTACTTCCCGGTTTGCATAGAGTTGCCTTCTTGTATCTGCACATGTCAGAGAGTTCTGGTCCTTTATCCCCTATAAGGGCACTAATCCCATTTATGAGGGCTGCACCCTCATGACTTAATCACCTCCTAGAGCCCCACTTCCAAATACCATCACACTGGGGATAAATTTCAGTATATGAATTTTGGGTTGACTCCAACCTTCAGTCCATATAGCAAACTCTTTGAGATATTCCAAGTTTTTTGTTAGCTTTAGTCGCAAGCATGAGTAAGAGACAATAATTATATTTATTTAATTTGTAATTTCTTTTTTTTTGGGAGGAAGGGAGGAAGGCAGGAAGGGAGGGAAGGAGGAAGGGAGGGAGGAAGGAAGGGATGAAGGAAGGAAGGAAGGGAGGAGGGAGGGAGAAAGGGAGGAGGGAGGGAGAAAGGGAGGGAAGGGAAGGAAGGAAATCAAGCAATGAGGGAGACATTGCTGACCTGGATCTAGAGGTTTACAAGTTGATTTCTTTTTTTTTTTTTTTTTTTTTTTTTTTGAGAGAAGGAAAGAAAAAAAGAATGAGTAAAGGAGAGGAAGAAAGAGGAAGAGAAAGAGGGAGGGTGAACGGAAATATTGCTTTATTAAAAAAAATGGGTATTAATAATGGCCAATCAATGTTTCATTTAAACCTATGAGTAGGTGTGATGTGGTATTGACAAGAATGTATATTTTGTGTATTTGAAGTGGAGAGCTCTACAAATATTTATTAAGTTTACTTGTTCCGGATCTGAGTTCAAGTCCTTGATATCCTTATTAATTTTCTGTCTCATTGAATCTAAGTCTCTATGTATCTGGGTGTTAGGATCGTTAGCTCTTGTTGTTGCATTGATCCTTTTACCACTATATCTTTGTTGCTTTAAAATCTATTTTATCTGATACGAGAATTGCAACTCCTGCCTTTCATTTATTTATTTATTTATTTATTTTTGCTCTCCATTTGGTTGGTAAATCTCTCTCCATCCCTTTGTTTTGAGTCTTTGTGTATCCTTGCATGTGAAACAGGTCTGGATGTAACATGCCATTGGGTTTTTTTTTTTTTTTTTTGAGACGAAGTTTCGCGCTTGTTACCCAGGCTGGAGTGCAATGGTGTGATCTCGGCTCACTGCAACCTCCACCTCCTGGGTTCAGGCAATTCTCCTGCCTCAGCCTCCTGAGTAGCTGGGATTACAGGCACATGCCACCGTGCCCAGCTAATTTTTTGTATTTTTAGTAGAGACAGGGTTTCACCATGTTGACCAGGATGGTCTTGATCTCCTGACCTCGTGATCCACCTGCCTCAGCCTCCCAAAGTGCTGGGATTACAGGCTTGAGCCACCGCACCTGGCTGCCATTGGGTTTTGGCTGTATCTTTTGATTGGGGGATTTAGTCGATTTAAATTTAGGGTTACTGTCATTTGATGTTAACTGACTGTTTTATCCATTCGTTGATGTAAATTCTTCTTTATGTTGGTGCTCTTTACTTTTTGGTATATTTTTAGAAAGGCTAATACTGGTTGTTTCTTTCTGTGTGTAATGCTTCTTTCAGAAGCTTTTGTAAAGCAGGCCTGGTGGTAATGAAATCTCTGAGTACTTGCTTGTTCATAAAAGATTTTATTTTTCCTTCAGTTGTGAAGCTTAGTTTGGCTGGATATGAAATTCTGGGCTGAAGGTTCTGTTCTTTGAGGATGTTGAATATTGGCCCCCACTCTCTTCTGGCTTGTAGAGTTTCTGCTGAGAGATCTGCTGTGAGTCTGATGGGCTTGCCTTTGTGGGTAACCTGACCTTTCTCTCTGGCTGCCCTTAGTATTTTCTCCTTCGTTTCAACCCTGGTGAATCTAACGATTATATGCCTTGGGGTTGCTCTTCTTGAGGAATATCTTTGTGGTGTTCTCTGTATTACCTGGGGTTGAATGTTGACCTGCTTTGCTAGTTAGGAAAATTTTCCTGAATAATATCCTGAAGGGTATTTTCCAGCTTTGATTCATTCTCTCCGTCACATTCAGGTACACCTATCAAACGTAAATTTGGTCTTTTCACATAGTCCCACATTTCTTGGAGACTTTGCTCATTCCTTTTTATCCTTTTATCTCTAATCTTGTCTTCTTGTTTTCTTTCATTAAGTTGGACTTTGACCTCTGATATCCCTTCTTCTGCTTGAACAATTCGAGTGTTTAAACCTGTGCATACTTCTCGGAGTTCCTGTATTGTATTCTTCAGTTCCATTAATTCACTTATATTCCTCTCTAAGTTGTCTGTTCTCAATAGGATTTCATCAAACCTTTTTTCAAAGTTCCTAGTTTCTTTACGTTGGGCTACAACATGGTCTTTTAACTCACAGAAGTTTCTTATTATCCATTCCCTGAAGAGTGATTCTGTCATTGGGATGAGCTCATTCTCCGTCAAGCCTTGTTCCATTGTTGATGTGGAACTGTGATCATCTTTAGAGGGAGAGGCGTTCTGACTTTGAGTAGTCTCAGCTTTTTTACGCTGGTTTCTTCCCATCATTGTAAATTTATCCTCCTGTCATCTTTGAAATTACCAACTTTCAGATTAGGTCTCTTGAGTGGACGTCCAGGTTGTTAGTTCCCAGGGCCAGAACGGCGGCGTTAAGACTGATGGTGCTTTTCTGCCCGGGATTCTCCTGTCTGGCTTCCTTCTTGTTTCCGTAATGGGCGACTCTGCCTTCCCCGGGCTCCAAACCTCCGTCAGAAGGGGAACCGGCCCTGTTTACTCTGCTCCCAGAGCTGCTGCGCCGAGGTGCCGGCGAAGCCGCTGCGCCGGCCACAAGAGTCGTGCTGGCGACCTGTGTGACTCCTCCACTGGGGATCTTCTGCTCCGTGAGCGACCTGAATTTGTCTGAAAGTGTGGCGTCCTCTAGTTCCCTGTGCTTTCACTGAGAGCTGCAATCCCAAGATATTAGCGATCGGCCATCTTGGATCATTCCCCTTAATTTGTAATTTCATTATTAAAATGACCAACTGTCCAGCTTTCACCGTTATCACTAGCAGTTTTAGTAGAATTCTACTTCTAAGTGCTTGGTTCTGTGAAATGAGTATCTGATTTTATAACTCTTAGAATAATTAGAATTTTTCTTTTATGATCTGTATTGTCTTAAAGGGTATGTATTTTGGCATACATAACTAGCGGTGATAAATTAGAATTTGCTTTATTGGAACACTAGTTACCTAGTAAAAATGTACCTTTCCAGCATGGTTCAAAAACTAGTCAGAATAAACTAGCAAAGAAATGTGTGAAACTTAATTATCAAAGACGTTGTAAATGAGAACAACAGAGCTAAAATAGCTCTTGCGCTTGCACTGATTTGCATAAATTAATATTTAATTAGAGATAAAATTGGGAAAGTTTTAGTTGTACTAATACCGGAAAATAGTTCTATCATAGTTTTGAAAAGCTCAGCTTGTGAGAGTGAAACATATCCCCTTTAAATCTAAATCTTATTTTAACTTTATGTGAGGTTCTTTTTGTAATCTTGGATTCTAAATAAGGCAGCCATTCCAGATAGGAGTAAGATTCATTTATTCTTCACACTGGGTCTTCATTAAATCTCATCTGATCTTTTGCTTTGAGTTTTTAGACTTTAATTCACATTTCACGAAGCGTTTCTCCTGGGTTGGGCGAAGTTGTATATCATCTGTGTTTTCTGGGCAAAATGTCATTCTGAATAGAAAACAGAAAGCAAACACAGCAGTAAGTATTAGGTGGAGCTCATTGAAATGTTTCGTCTTTTATCAAATGCTACTCAATTTATGTAATGTCTTTTTTTTTTTGAGATGGATTCTCTATCTGTCGCCAGGTGCCAGGCTGGAGCGTGGTGGTGTGATCTTGGCTCACCGCAACCTCACCTCCCAGGTTCAAGCAATTCTCCTGCCTCAGCCTCCCGAGTAGCTGGGATTACAGGCACGCACCACCATGCCCAGCTAATTTTTGTATTTTTAGTAGAGACGGGGTTTCACCATATTGGCCAGGATGGTCTAGATCTCTTGACCTCATGATCCACCTCCCTAGGCCTTCACAAATATTTTTGTAACATCAGAGAAAAACAAAACCCAAGACAGTGAAAGCAATCAGTATAAGACTTCCTGGAGTTCTGCCTGGGGTGATTTCAGTTCTGTAAGAATGAAAGGGGCCAGGTGTGGTGGCTCACGCCTGTAGTCCCAGCACTTTGGGAGGCTGAGGTGGGCTGATCATGAGGTCAGAGTTCGAGACCAGCCTGACCAACCCGGTGAAACCCTATCTCTACTAAAAATACAAAAATTAGCCAGGTGTGTTGGCATGTGCCTGGAATCCCAGCTACTTTGGGAGGCTGAGGCAGGAGAATCATTTGAACTTGGAAGATTCAAGGTTCGGAGGAGGTGGAGGTTGCAATGAGCAGAGATCGCACCACTGCACCCCAGCCTGCGTGACAAGAGTGAGTCTCCATCTCAAAAAAAACCCAAAAAAACCAGCCTTGACAAACTGGAGCTTGTCCAAGGAGGGAAGGCTGGGGAGGTAGGGCTGCCTTGGGAGAAAGGGTTAAGGAACTAAAAAAGTTGGCCCCAAAGTCAAGGCAAATGTGGTCAAGGACCAGTCACCCTCACACCTTCATGACCTGTCACGAGGGGAACGAAGGAGGGCTGCCGAGTACTTCATTCCTTTTTTTTTTGAAGTGGAGTCTCGCTCACTCCCTCAGGCTGGAGTGCAGTGGTGAGATCTTGTCTCACTGCAACTTCCGCCTCCTGGAGATTCATGCGATTCTCCTGCCTCAGCCTCCTGTACCCCTAAGGATGGGTTTGATGCATGTATATGTTAATATCCAGCCCCCCAACTCTGCTAGATTAGACTGAGAACATTCAGATTAATGGAACCAAAATGAATGGAAGAAGGAATTGTTGGAAACAGTACACCGTCAACGAATGGGTAATTAATCAGACAAACTGCAGTCAAATCTGGACTGGGACAATTCTGAGCCATGTCCTCAAGCTGTGTAACTTCTGTGAGCCCCGGTTCCTACTCTGCATGGCCAATACTGCCCATTTCAGGATCACAGCAAAGATCACATGAGATCGATGCATGGAGCGCCTCGTTCAATGCCCACCACATGTGGGAGCCCTGAAAGCGCCAGGCCCCTCCCTCTCCTCATTTCTTCTTTGGTACCACATGGGTGTGCCCCAGTGGAGAAGGCAGTGCTGTGCTTTAGACAACCTTTCAGCTCAAGCCACGTGGGACTGGCAGGGTGAGCAGCCACCCGAACTGAGGAATTACCCTCCGGCTAAGAGCGTGTGGGCAGGGTGGGAGCTCAGAAGCGGCACTGCTCTAATGGGCCAAAGAGTCGCGTGAGAAGAGCTCAGTGCAGAAGAGGAGTGAGCAGTTTCATCTTCCCGAATGGATCACGTTGGGAGATCTGTTGGCAGAAGGCAGAGTATGCTCTTAGGAATTGCCAGGGAGATAAAATCTGACAGTGTGATTGTATAAGGGACTCGGGGGCATAAATCTGCCACAGGCCAGCTCCTGGCAGTGAAACCCAGGGGGTGGTTCAGGATTAGAAGCCTGCTGTTTTCCCCCTCTGTGAGGACAAGCCAAAGAGAAACATGGAGTTCACAAGGGAAGATGGGAGAGGAGAGACCACGTCCCGAATAGAGCAGGGAGGAGAGAGGGGAGGGCCCGGGGAAGCCCGGAATTCTGCCATGGAGAACATGGATAGCAGAAAAGCACAGTCACTGTGGCAGGGTACGCTGGGCAGCCCTTGCTCTGTTGGGAGGATTTCAGGAGTGCTGGACCATCTGCCTTTTCTCTTTCTCTCTCTTTCTTTTCTCTCTCTCTCTTTCTTTCTTTCTTTCCTTCTTTCTTTCTTTTTCTTTCTTTCTTTCCTTCTTTCTTTCGTCTTTTTCTTTTTCTTTCTCTTTCTCTCTCCCTTCCTCACTCCCTCCCCTCCCTCCCTCCCTCCCTCCCTCCCTCCCTCCCTCCCTCCCTCCCTCCCTCCCTCCCTCCTTCCTTCCTTCCTTCCTTCCTTCCTTCCTTCCTTCCTTCCTTCCTTTTTCTTTCTTCTTTTTGAGACAGAGTCTTTCTCTGTCACCCAGGCTGGAGTGCAGTGGCGTGATCTCCACTCACTGCAACCTCAGTCTCCTGGGTTCAAGCGATTCTTCTGCCTCAGCCTCCCGAGTAGCTGGGATTATAGGCATGAGCCACCACACCCAGCTAATTTTTGTTTTTTGGTAGGGATTGGTTTCACTGTGTTGGCCAGGCTGGTCTTAAACTCCTGACCTCAGGTGACTGGCCTGTCTTGGCCTCCCAAAGTGCTGGGATTACAGGTGTGAGCCCCCGTGCCCTGCCTCTTCCCTCCTTTCTCTACTACCCACCCCAACACCTTCTTATCCCTGGAGACTTTGGGTCATGGGGGATGTTAAATATGTTAAATCAAACACAGCAGCAGCATTTCTTATCTCTTAATGCTCTTATTCAACAACAGACATCCTGGATCCCTTCTCAAGACCGCCAGGAATCAGAAGCTATGCAGGTTGGTGCAGGAATTCTGCAAATGTGTTAGGCTTCCCAGTAATTGTTTGGCATCTGACATTCGAAAGATACCACCACAGAGAGAAAGAGAGAGATAACATTGGGATTTGTGAGATTGTGATCTGTTAAAAGCGGTTATTTGGGCAAAGAACAAGAAGGAGATGTTGTGTCTAGCACAGCACCTCCGACCGGTGGCGCGGACATCGCAGGGTGATTCACCTGCACTGAAGCTTGAGAATTCTTGGGCTAGGGTGGAGGTTCTCAGCCTCCAGGGGCAGGTAGCATCAGCCCTGGGCAGTGGGGAGACGCTGGTGTGGGATCCAGAGACTGGGGTGTGAGTCCTCGTCCCTGCACCCACGGCTGTGTGAAGTTGGGACAGTCCCTTCACCTCTCTAAGCTTCTGCACTCCCTCGCTAGGGCGTAATAGTTCACATGACGAACGTGAGCATTCTGTTCTGAATCGGCCCAAATAGCTGCTTGGCAGATGTTAGAAGCAGACTGAAGCACCAGTCACCTTTGCTGGGTTTCCCCGGCCTTGACTCTGATCGTCTTCAGGAGGAGGCCCGAGTCGGGGGGCCTGGGGCCCCACGGGATGATGGTCTGGACCGTGTCCCACACGTTGGCCCACCCTGCGCTGCTTTCCCACCGGAACTTGATCATGACCAGCTCACCGATGTCCGCTTCCAGCGTGATGAGAAAGGAATACGTTTTATTACTAGCAACTCCTTTGTCCCTTGAATATACAAAGAAAATCAGACACAATCAGTTTAGCTGTAACAGCACAGTGATGCTTACACACATTCGGGATGCGTTATGTCTGCCTGAGTGACTTGGGATTTTTGGTCATTTCCCAAACTGGTGTTCAATACACTATTGTTAGAGCTAGCAATAGGTATGCCGGGATAAAAAAGGGATTTCCAGATGATAAAATTGGGAAAAAATCTCTGAGAAGTCCTGCTATAACAAATCTAGTTAACTTTCTTTAGCTTCGATTTTTTTTTTTTGAGACGGAGTTTCGCTCTTGTTGCCCAGGCTGGAGTGCAATGGCGCGATCTCGGCTCACCGCAACCTCCGCCTCCTGGGTTCAGGCAATTCTCCTGCCTCAGCCTCCTGAGTAGCTGGGATTACAGGCACGCGCCACCATGCCCAGCTAATTTTTGTATTTTTAGTAGAGACGGGGTTTCACCATGTTGACCAGGATGGTCTCGATCTCTCGACCTCGTGATCCACCCACCTCAGCTTCGATTCTAGGAAGAAGCCCCTGTGGAGACGGGGGGGCTTTGGCAATGGCGTCTGGACAGTTGAGCTTTCGGTAGGGTTAACACAGTCTGCCTCTCTCCCGAGTAATGCTCCTCCCCCCATATAAGTAGAAATCAATGTTAAAACAGTGAAGTATAACTGTAATAGAAAAACCACACGTAAAAAGGATGCGTCGATTTAGAGCAAGATTTAAATGCAGACTCTGAGGTATCATTATCAGCTTACTCACTCGTCTCCAAGACGCTGAAATATCCCAACATTGACAGAGTGGTGAGATGCCCTTTCCACTACTGAGAACCATCTCCTAGGTGAGATTTTCGGCAGTGCAGAGGCAGCACTGGATTTAGGGAAGGGCAGCTGGATGGAGGGGTCCCTGGTGTGGCTTGGCATAGCTCTTCCTGAGTGTGCTGTGAAGAACTGTTTAGGAATCCCCTGCCCTGCCAGGCTGTGAGCCTCCAGATGCTAGGGTCCTCTGTATCCTTAGGTGGGTGTTGGGCAGAGCACCAGCAAACGCCTCCTGAATGACTGAATCAGTGTGATGATCAGAGATCCCAAGCTGGGGGCAATCTTCGAGAAGCTTAGGACCATACCTGAGTGGGTGAGGGGCTAGTGTCACTTCCCAGGGAGAGTCCATGCTGAAGGCTGAGAGGCCAGAGAGGCCGGGAAGCCTCAGAGTGAGCAGGTGGGTAACAGGGTGAAGGACAGACGGGGAGCTGGCAGAGCAGGCTGACTGAAATTGGAAATCTGTGCCAAGTCAAAAGACACAACTTTCATTTCTGGGTCATGAACTCACTGGAGAGGCTCTGGGGAACTTCTTGGGGACAAATGCTCTGCCCCTTACCACTCGCCTCTGCACTGCAGGTCCTGGTGGGGCCACCCCTGGCTTCCCTGTCTGCTCAGCCCACAGTGTGTAACATTAAGCAGGTGGTGGGAGGGAAAAGGAGGGAAAAGTTAGGATAGACAGATATCAAAATGTTAACCACACTTTTTTGCTCCTAAATGGTGGTTTATCTTGTTCTTCCTTCTCTGTGTTTCCCAAATATCTATACAGGACTTATGTTGTATAGAGGTTGAGGAGGGATGTGAGTGCCTGGGCATGGGTGGATGTCCTGTCTGACCAGGTTGGCCATGTGAGATGAGCTGGGCTTACCAAAGGGGGTGTCTCTGAAGCACCAAATATTTATTTATGTTTACAAGAAGAACCAAATACTAAGAGGTGATTTGCGGACCAAGCGTTTTCTGCTTTAGGTAAGAGCTAGGTCAGGTGGTATCTGGCACCTACCACAGTGCCCTGTACATGATTGCTGTTCAAAAGCTCAACCCTGTGTAAACTATAAATTAAATTCTAAGCCCCCAAACCATCTAATGGACGCCTCCTCTCAGCTAAGGGCATTCCAAAGTTAACTTGAACAACCAGTTCAGGCCATGATGAGAAGAGGAGATTGGTGGGGGGGGACATCCCTCATTATAGTCCCCTCCCGTTGAAATTCAGGCGCAACTGACCAGCATTAACATTAAAACACAGAGTTTAAGACTGATGAACCAGACTTTTTGTAGCAATAAGACACCAAATTCCAGCCTGACAGACAACAGGCCCTGAAAAAAATTAAACTATTTTAACCTAAAAAATGTTTCCTTGACATATTTTGAAAGGACCCTGAACAGCTGTCCCTTGGGGAGAAAACCCACATTCTGTAGAGAACAACCTTCCCTTTCCTGGTCTTTTCACGGATCCGGGAGAGAACTAAATAAGTCTGGGACCTTTTTAAGTCTGTTAAGAAACATTTACAATCAATTCTCTCTGAAGCCGGCTCCATCTGAGTAATAAGAACCTTGGGACCAGGCGCGGTGGCTCACGCCTGTAATCCCAGCACTTTGGGAGGGTGAGGCGGGTGGATCACGAGGTCAAGAGATCGAGACCATCCTGGTCAACATGGTGAAACCCTGTCTCTAGTGAAAATACAAAAAATTAGCTGGGCATGGTGGCGGGTGCCTGTAATCCCAGCTACTGAGGAGGCTGAGGCAGGAGAATGGCCTGAACCCAGGAGGCGGAGGTTGCAGTGAGCTGAGATTGCCCCATTGCACTCCAGCCTGGGTAACAAGAGCGAAACTCCGTCTCAAAAAAAAAAAAAAAAAAGAACCTTGGTCTCCACAAGCCCTTATCTTAATCAGACACTCCCTTCTATTGATTCTAGATCTTTGGATAAGCTCATTCAACCAATGCCAATCAGAAAATCTTTGAACGTACCCAGGACCTGGAAGTTCCCCCGCACTCCCATCCCCAAACCACCTTTCTGGACCGAACCAGTGTACATCTTACGAGTACTGATTGATGTCTTATGTCTTCCTAAAATGTATAAAACCGAGCCATAGCCTGACCACCCTGGATACAGGCCATTAGGACCTCCTGAGGCTGTGTCACTGGTATGTCCTTATCCTTGGCAAAATTAACTGCTAAATACATTGAGACTTGTCTCAGATGCTCTTTGGTTTACATCTGGAATAAAGTAGCCGTGGCTGGCCTGATCCTTGAAAATTACAGAGTCCATTTATACTCGACGAGAAAAATAAGCGTGTCCTCACCCTGGGGGGGCTACACCTCCTACTCACAGAGTGATGGGAATTTTCTGCATTTTCTCTTTCGTTCCGAGTAGGGACATGGTGAAAATGGTTTCTGTTGGCTTCTCACGTTGGTTGATGAATTGGATCTTGAAGTTGTAATGATAAACTAGAGAGAGGGAGAGAGAAAGAGAGAAGTTAAGCAGAGATTTTAAATTTAAAAATCTCTTATTTCTTAAAATTTAAACATCTAGCGGGAAAAGTTTGGATACCTAGATATTAAAATGTTAACATTTTTTTGGCTCCTAAATAGTGGTTTATCTCCTCTATATTTCCTAGATGTTTGCATAGGACTTATATTGTGTTTGTAATGTAATTATGATAAATATTTGCCAACAAAAAAAGGCAGAATAGGAGCATAGGATGTCTGACACTGTCACTGATTTCTAGATGCGAGTTCTGTTGTAATATTTTGTGTGTTTGGCAAGGGTCTCCTTTCATAAGTCAAAGAATATATGCCTTTGGGGCATTTGACCAGGCAAGAGAGATACACTGCCATCTTACACTATTGCCTCTGTCTGATGGGGCCTGTTTCAGGGTGGGGTAGAGCAACATACGCCCTTGTGGCAGTTCCTGGAAACAAGCTCTGTAAGGTTTAATGAGCACATTTCCTTATGGAAATAAGATACCTTCAGTTGTAGAACTTGGGCCTAAAAACTTTCTGTTTTATCAAATGTCCAGAATGCCCTCCTACTGATGGGTTGGTTGGAAACAGATAATTTTTTTTTTATTCTTCTTTACCTAATAAATTCTACATTTAGTTGTTGAAAGCAAATGGCTTGCTGTCGGACAGACATTGGTAGACACACTGCGTCATTACATGCTAACTCCACTGCATTATGGAACGCATTGCATTTACTTACCACAGCCCTGTGACGCAGGCACAGTTATCATCACTCCCGTTTTATAAATAGGAAAACTGGAGCTCACCTAGATGCCAGTGACTTCCTCAAGGTCAAATAGCAGCCTGTGTGCCCTTAGCGTCCCTCACCCTAGGCGGTGTTGGCTTAGCTTGTGTGGTTGCAGAGCTATGGAGCTGTTTGGAAAATTCTCCTGCCTCATTTCGAGACGACCGATGCTGCTTGGGCTTCTTTCTTTTGTCTCCGTATTCTCCCCAGTGGGTTCCCCAGGGTTGGATACAGCGTCCAACTTCCAGACCAGGGTGGGTTTTTGTTTTAGTTTTGGGGTGGGCGTGGTTGAAACAGGGTCTCTCTCTGTCACTCAGGCTGGAGTGCAGTGGCACAGTCTCAGCTCACTGCAGCCTTGACCTCCTGGGTTCTTCTGTATCCATATTCTCTGTAGCTCCAAGATTGCAAACAGGTTTAATTGGCATGTCGATTCCATTTGATTGATAATAACTGCCTGGAGCCCTGTGTTGAGTTGGATTCTGAGGCCACGTCCAGGCTTGCGGCAAGATGAGTATCTCCCTTGGGCAAAGGATAAGGGGTTTATGGAATCCTCGCTGTGTATTTGCCTTTCCTGTTTTGATTAATCCACGAATCCTAACAGTGCCTTGCACACAGTAGGTGCTTAATAAACTTTCGTGGGATGAATGAACTGATGGTTTGTTTGGGAGTGACATATCACAATGTGCATGAACATCTAGATGGAAATCACCCATGAGGATTCTAGACCTGGGTTTCGAGCTTTGTTGGAAGAGAATATTTGAAAATTAGATCATGGTCACTACCAGTTGACCATCCCTCCCTTTTATCCAGCATGTTGAAATGCAATCCTATTGTGTAATTAATTGGCATAAACTAATCTTCCCATTTGAATTTCATGCTTAATTTACTCACGTGAGTGGGGATATCTCTTGGGTTTATCTCTGAAGCACTAAATGTTTGTTTACGTTCACAACAAGAGTTGAATACTGAGGTAAGAGCTGGCTCAGGTAGTATCTGGTACTTACGATACTGCCCTACACATCAGCAGTCCCCAACCTTTTTGGCACCAGGGTTGGGTTTTGTTGAAGACAGTTTTTCCACGGACCGGTGTGGGGGTAGGGGTGATGGTTTCGGGATGAAACTCTTCCACCTCAGATCGTCAGGCATCAGCTTTTCATAAGGAGCATGCAACCTAGATCCCTGTCATGTACAGTTCACAATAGGCTTTTTACGCTCCTGTGAGAATCTTCCGCCCACACTGCTCTCGCAGGAGGCAGAGCTCAGGTGATAATACTTCCTCACTGGCCACTTAACTCTGGCTATGTGGCCCAGTTCCTAATGGGCCACACTTCGTGGCCAGGTGTTGAGGACCTGTGCTGTCATACAATAGGTGCTCAAATCCTAAGCCTGGAATAAAGTAACCTGAAGCTCTCAAGACCACAAGAGGCTGTGGGTGGAAAAGGAAGGAAAGAGCTATCGGCATGAGTCCCGGGAAGGGTCCCTAGACTCCTGGGTGGCACCAATGGAGAAACGGACTTAGCCTGTCATCCCAGAAGCCTCTGGAGAGGTCTTACACTATCTAGGAGTTTGTCAAGGAAACCGTAACAGGCAAACAGTATTGTAAGTCAAAATGAGACAGAAAGGAAGGTGCTTTCCAAAGGCAGTTTCCAAAGAAAGAAGTTGCCAAAGGTTCTTCCCAAAGGGTGGAAGCGGGTAAGATGTGGAAGGACTGGCCTTGGGTTAACCTGCTTATGAGGAGGCAGGACATCTTCCAGAGAACTCAAGGAACACTCCTAGTGACCGGTCTTCATTCAGTTTCAGATGATATGTATTAATTGGCCGCCTACTGTGTGTTCAGCCTAGCGCTCCATGCAGGTAAAAGCATGTAATTGGCAGCATGCACGAGGCACTTTCCATCTGTCATCTCACTTAACCCGCCAACAAATGATACTATGATTATCTCATTTTAAAGAAGAGGAGCCTGAAGCACAGAGCAGTTAAGTGACTTTTGTGGGATCACAGACAAGTAAGTCGTGTATGGCTGAGACGTCAGCTCACGCAGCCTGACTCCAGAACTTGAACTTACACGTGTTTATTCCCAGGACCACTAGCTGTATATACTCTAAGGAAAAAGCTGAATTGTGGAAAGAGATTATTATTATTATTATCATTTTTGAGATGGAGTTTCATTCTTGTTACCCAGGCTGGAGTGCAATGGCACGATCTCGGCTCGCCACAACCTCCGCCTCCTGGGTTCAGGCCATTCTCCTGCCTCAGCCTCCTGAGTAGCTGGGATTACAGGCACGCACCACCATGCCCAGCTAATTTTTCGCATTTTGAGTAGAGACGGGGTTTCACTGGAAAGAGATTTAAGTCAAAAAATGTCCTAACATTTGTTTAAAAATACACTGAAAACACCTGAAATATTCAGTAATGGAAGGACGGCTATGAACTAATAACAGCAATTATGATATTCTTTACTGTGTCCCAGACACCGCGCTAATAGCTTCGCATAATTGTCCCGTCTCTCCTTACAACAACCGCACAAGATGCCCGCTTTGTCTTCCCGCCCACGTCCTTCTACAAAGACAGAAGCCGAGGCTCCGAAAAAGTAACTTCTTGTTGTCACGTGGCTAATAACTGACGAAGCTGCAATTAGAGGTTAGTCTGCTGATTTTCAGTTCATCGTCCCAAACGTGTGATTTACTCTTACGGAGCCATTAAAGGCTATTTTTGGAACGATTTCAATGCTTATGAAAGAAGTGAAAAAGAAAACAACAACGACAAAAAACCACAGGTTATGAAATTGTCTAGTGTGAGGCCAACACTGCAGAAGGGAATACGCAGAGGTCGGGAATTCACAAAAATATTAACAGTGCTTATCTCCAGAGAGGGCACAGTGGTAACGTCATTCTCTTCTTTTCTTTCTTTCTTTTTTTTTTTTTTTTTGAGACGGAGTTTCGCTCGTTACCCGGGCTGGAGTGCAATGACGCGATCCCGGCTCACCGCAACCTCCGCCTCCTGGGTTCAGGCAATTCTCCTGCCTCAGCCTCCTGAGTAGCTGGGATTACAGGCATGCGCCACCATGCCCAGCTAATTTTTTGTATTTTTAGTAGAGACGAGGTTTCACCTTGTTGACCAGGATGGTCTCGATCTCTTGACCTCGTGATCCACCCGCCTCGGCCTCCGAAAGTGCTGGGACATCATTCTCTTCTTTATGTTCTGCAGGTTTCACGTGTTCTGTAGTAAACGTGTATTCTAATTTGAATCCAGCTGGAAAAAGAAAGAGCTTTTACAAGCATTGAAAAAGAAAAAAGTCCAGTGCCGTGGCTCACACCTGTAATCCCAGCACTTTGTGAGGCCGAGGCAGGTGGATCATGAGGTCAAGAGATGGAGACCATCCTGGCCAACATGGTGAAACCCCGTCTCTACTAAAAATACAAAAAATTAGCCAGGCATGGTGGTGCTTGCCTGTAATCCCAGCTACTCAGGAGGCTGGTGCAGGAGAATTGCTTGAAACCAGAAAACGGAAGTTGCAGTGAGCCGGGATCACACCACTGCACTCCAGCCTGGTGATAGAACGAGACTCCGTCTCAAAAAAAAAAAGAAAAAAATAAAAAAGAATGAGAAGCTGAGGTCCTCTAGGCCTCTGCTATGTCTCACGGGCATCTATGCCCATGTCCTATGTCCCCAAAGGCAGTCGCAGAGCCACGCTACTGCTTGTATCTCCACAGGGGCACAGCGCACACTAGGCGTCCAGGGAGACTTAACAGGCTTATTGAGTCAGGAACAAGATGGACACAGAAGTGCATTAAAGAGACCAAGAATGAGAAAACAGCTTCCATTTGTTGAGATCCTACATCAAGCTACGTACTAACGGTTACACACATCATTTTGTCCTCGTAACAGACTTCACAATGTTCACCTGCTGCGTGCTGTCCGTCTACTCCCTCTACCCCTGCTGCCCTCATCCACTCTGCCCTCCATTGCTCAGCTCTGAGCCCCAGCATGGGATCCCTTAGGCTGCATCTGCCAGGCTCCTTTGTCGATTGGTTTCTGGTTGGATGTGACCACTGGAGGGAGAAGCACTAGTAGGAGATGAGGGCAGAGGAGAGAGAGGCCAGGGCATCATCCCTCTGCTCCCTGGTGCTCTGGAGCCTGACTGTGCAGCCTCTGCCCTTCCACAGTTAGCAGCAGCCCCTCCTCCACGGCTCTTGCTCTCCCACGGCGAGTCCCTTCCCTGGCTCCATCCATCCTGCTGTTAGAGGCAGGGTGCAGCCCCAGCCCTTGTTGGTTTCCTTAATACTGCCACCCCTTTGTAAGGAGGCCTACTTGCTTTCTTCAACTGGTCCAGGCCAGGTGTGTCTAATTGCAAAAGACCCTTTCTGTATCTCCTCGTGCTTTGGTTCAGCAAACTGAGTCTGTCCCTTGAAAGCAAATGGCCAACAGCCCTGGAAGAAAAGTTGTGGTCAACACCTGCTTCCAGTGAAGCCACCAAGAGAAAGTGCCTGCCAGCTCTGACCCCGTGACACCCATCCTGGGCTGTCACTGCCACAGAGTCCTCTCTCCTGTCCCCTAAACGTCTGGCCCCTGAGCCCAGAAAAATATTTCATGCCCTTGTCTTGGAGATGCCATTTTTCTTCCCTTTTTTCTTAAATTGTGAGTAGGAGGAGATTGATTTCTGCCTTCGAGATGCGATGGTTCCACGATTTTAGAAGGTGCTTGTGTAAAACTCAGGAGTCAGCTGTAGAGGATGCAAAGGCCGCTTCAGCTTGCATGTCCTGAGTGAGAACTGCCTGTCTCCGCAACACGTGTGTCTAGAGTAGCGCCTCTGCGGGAGGGCGGAACCTGCCAAGGTGTGGGCTGCGAGGAGCCAGCCTGCTTTCTGAGGCTATGGAGGGAGATGTCTGACTTTGCAGGAGCCCTCCTGAGAAACTCCATGTCTGCAGAGGGAATCTTGCCTGACTGTACTTTTTTGGAGAAACCTTGAAATGAAATTAACTTTAAATATACAAAGGTCTTTCATGCAGAGAACCAGTTATTATTTCCTCCTCCTCCTCCCCTCCTCCTCTTCTTCTTCCTTCTTCCTTCTCCTTTTCCCTCCTTCTCCTCCTCTTCCTTTTCCTCCTCCTCCTCCTCCTCCTCTTCTTCTTCTTCTTCTCCTTCTTCCTTCTCCCTCATACTCCTCCTTCTCCTTTTCCCTCCTTCTCTTCCTCTTCCTCTTTTCCTCCTCCTCCTCTCCTCCTCCTCCTCTTCCTCCTCCTCTTCCTCCTCCTCTTCCTCCTCCTCTTCCTCCTCCGCTCCTCCTCCTCTCCTCCTCCTCTTCCTCCTCCTCTCCTCCTCCTCTTCCTCCTCCTCTCCTCCTCCTCTTCCTCCTCCTCTCCTCCTCCTCTTCCTCCTCCTCCTCTTCCTCCTCCTCTTCCTCCTCCTCTCCTCCTCCTCCTCTCCTCCTCTTCTCCTCTCCTCCTCCTCTTCCTCCTCCTCTCCTCCTCCTCCTCTCCTCCTCTTCTCCTCTCCTCCTCCTCTTCCTCCTCCTCTCCTCCTCCTCCTCTCCTCCTCTTCTCCTCTCCTCCTCCTCCTCTTCCTCCTCCTCTCCTCCTCCTCCTCTCCTCCTCTTCTCCTCTTCCTCCTCCTCCTCTTCCTCCTCCTCTTCCTCCTCCTCTCCTCCTCCTCCTCTCCTCCTCTTCTCCTCTCCTCCTCCTCTTCCTCCTCCTCTCCTCCTCCTCTTCCTCCTCCTCTCCTCCTCTTCTCCTCTCCTCCTCCTCCTCTTCCTCCTCCTCCTCTTCCTCCTCCTCTCCTCCTCCTCCTTCCCTCCTCTTCCTCCTCCTCTTCCTCCTCCTCTTCCTCCTCCTCTTCCTCCTCCGCTCCTCCTCCTCTCCTCCTCCTCTTCCTCCTCCTCTCCTCCTCCTCTTCCTCCTCCTCTCCTCCTCCTCTTCCTCCTCCTCTCCTCCTCCTCTTCCTCCTCCTCCTCTTCCTCCTCCTCTTCCTCCTCCTCTCCTCCTCCTCCTCTCCTCCTCTTCTCCTCTCCTCCTCCTCTTCCTCCTCCTCTCCTCCTCCTCCTCTCCTCCTCTTCTCCTCTCCTCCTCCTCTTCCTCCTCCTCTCCTCCTCCTCCTCTCCTCCTCTTCTCCTCTCCTCTTCCTCCTCCTCTCCTCCTCCTCCTCTCCTCCTCTTCTCCTCTCCTCCTCCTCTTCCTCCTCCTCTCCTCCTCCTCTTCCTCCTCCTCTCCTCCTCTTCTCCTCTCCTCCTCCTCCTCTTCCTCCTCCTCCTCTCCTCCTCCTCCTTCCCTCCTCTTCCTCCTCCTCTCCTCCTCCTCCTTCCCTCCTCTTCCTCCTCCTCTCCTCCTCCTCTTCCTCCTCCTCTCCTCCTCCTCTTCCTCCTCCTCTCCTCCTCCTCTCCTCCTCCTCTTCCTCCTCCTCTCCTCCTCCTCTTCCTCCTCCTCTTCCTCCTCCTCTCCTCCTCCTCTTCCTCCTCCTCTCCTCCTCCTCCTCTCCTCCTCTCCTCCTCTTCTTCCTCCTCCTCTTCCTCCTCCTCTTCCTCCTCCTCTTCCTCCTCCTCTTCCTCCTCCTCTCCTCCTCCTCTTCCTCCTCCTCTCCTCCTCCTCTCCTCCTCCTCTCCTCCTCCTCTTCCTCCTCCTCTCCTCCTCCTCCTCTCCTCCTCTTCTCCTCTCCTCCTCCTCCTCTTCCTTCTCCTCTCCTCCTCCTCCTCTTCCTTCTCCTCTCCTCCTCCTCTTCCTCCTCCTCTCCTCCTCCTCTTCCTCCTCCTCTCCTCCTCCTCTCCTCCTCCTCTCCTCCTCCTCTTCCTCCTCCTCTCCTCCTCCTCCTCTCCTCCTCTTCTCCTCTCCTCCTCCTCCTCTTCCTTCTCCTCTCCTCCTCCTCCTCTCCTCCTCCTCCCCCCCTCCTCCTTCCCCCCTCCTCCCCCTCCTCCCCCCCTCCCCCCCCTCCTCCCCCCCCTTCCTTCCTTCTTTCTCTTTCTTCTTCTTCCTCTTCTTCATAGAGACCAGGTCTACACAATCTTCCTGCCTCGGCCTCCCAAAGTGCTGAAATTACAGGGGTGAGTCACTGCACCCAGCCCTAATTATTTACTCTTATTTGGATTTTCGTAAGCATTTTTCTTCAAAAGAAAGGCTAATGTGCCTGGCATTCCACCCTGCCACCCCCAGTGCAACCATGCTGTTACAAAGATTAAGGGAAGAGTCGGAGGGATTTTGCTCCCTGTACCTGACGACATGTTTAATACGGATGTTAAAAAATGATTTGGGGACAATGTTTTTGATCCTGTGGCTGGAAAGAGACCAGTACAACATACTCCTGAGTTCTGGCAGGATAAATTATTTCAGGTCTTAAAGATGAAAAGCATGAAATAGTCCATTGACCTCAGATGTGACCAGGCAAACTCCATCAAGAGCTGAAATCTGAGGCCTCCGGAGAGTCTCCTCACTAGGAAACATCCCGGATTGTAACCCTGTGTGGAACCTGCTGGTGCCATTCATAACAGAAAAATTTACATTTCCTTTCACAAGATCAGGTATGGAATTTGTGAAAAGAGAATGTATTTCTTTCTACGTTTTTCCTCCCAGAAACAATGACTCTGAATCATTAGATGTTGGCTCTGGGAGATAGACTCTCTTCGCAAACATGAGAGAGGGCTTTTTTCCCCCTCAGTGTATGGATTTCTCTCATGGAGGTGGGAGGAATGAGACCTCTTGTGTTTTCTCCCAAGCCCGGGGGGCTCGTTCCGAGACCTGAAATGCCTCTTAACTCCGAGGGAAGCTGAAGATCACAGGACTGAGGGACCAGGACGCTGTTGCCCAGGGGCTGCTGTGCCAACAAGGCGGCCGGTGCCGGCAAGGCTGAATGAACATGAACGAACTCAGAGTAGGCGCCGTGAAGAAGCCAAAGGGAACGTGACTGCGTGAGCCTTTACATGTAACACCGGTGTGTGTGAGGATGTTCATGGCCACACTCCGGCTTCACGGTGCGGCCCCATTTATGCGATCTCCTGTTGTTACGAGACTGGATGCTTGCCCCTTTTTGTTAAAGTACATTGATTTTTTTTTGACACAGGGTCTCACTCTGTCGTCATGGCTCACTGCAGCCTTGACCTTCTGGTCTAAGCAGTCCTCCCGCAGCCTCCCAAGTAGCTGCCACTACAGACAGGCACCAAATGCACCTGGCTAATTTTTAATTCTTTTGCACAGATGGGGTCTTGCTTTGTTGTCTAAGCTGATCTTGAGCGCCTGGGCTCAAGTGACCCTCCCTCCTTGGCCTCCCAAAGTGTTGGGACTCCAGGTGTGAGCCACCGTGCCTGGCCAATGCCTACCCCCATTCTGTGGGGGATCTGTTGCTGCCCGTGAGCTGTGGAGATGGGGGAGTTTGTGTGTGTGTGTGTTTGTGTGAAGACTATTGTGCTGACTGGCATCCTGTAGGCAGCTCTTTGTGCTGTGGGGATAATAAGGGTCCTCAACGGACAGACAGAGTCCGGGATTTGAGTCCTTTCTGCCATATGCCACCTTGTGATTTTGAGAGCACATAGCTTCTCTGGGGCTCAATTTCCTCTTCTGTGAATGTGGATTAAAACTCTCTTGTAATGTTGCTGTAAGAATGTGACAAGATGGTGATGAAAAAAGGCCCGTCTTCCAGAAGGTGTGAACTGGGTGCTACCTGCTTCCTTCCTCCACCCTGAACTGACCCGGCCAGGTTTTGAGACCCATCTGCAGGCCCCAGGCCAGTGATTCATCCCCGTGTCTGTCCACATGCCCTCCTTGCTGCTTACATCGGTTTTGGTTTTCTTTTTTTTTTTTTGAGACGGAGTTTCGCTCTTGTTACCAAGGCTGGAGTACAATGGCGCGATCTCGGCTCACCGCAACCTCCGCCTCCTGGGTTCAGGCAATTCTCCTGCCTCAGCCTCCTGAGTAGCTGGGACTACAGGCACGCGCCACCATGCCCAGCTAATTTTTTGTATTTTTAGTAGAGACGGGGTTTCACCATGTTGACCAGGATGGTCTTGATCTCTTGATCTAGTGATCCACCCGCCTCGGCCTCCCGAAGTGCTGGGATTACAGGCATGAGCCACTGCGCCCGGCTCAGTTTTGTTATTAGGTCAAGGTCACATAAGTGGTTGGCAGCAAGGCCATCTTGACACTCCTTATCCCAACCCCAAGCCTGTGCTGTCTGTGACACCCCGTTTCTTCTGGAACTCTCCCTGAAGTCAGTAGAAACCTTCCAAAGAAGTAGCTGAGAAAAGCCAAAAACAGACAGACCTCCCGAGTCACAGCTTGGCTCGTCCTGTCGCCGACCAGCAGGATGGAAAGGGAGCTCTCAGGGCTGCAGCCATCAGCAGAAGCAAGTGACCCTCACCCCCAGCCTGGAGAGCCTAGAGTAGGGGGAGTTGCAGCATGGGGAGGACAGCAGAGCGCAGGAGAGCTGAAAGAGGGAGTGTGGGAGGAGGGCAGAGATGGGGAGGCAGGGACATGCAGCTGGAATGCCACCGGAGGGAGTGGCACTCAGTGGAGTGGCCTTGGTCCTACGCCCGAGGAGGCCGAGTGCAGTGAAAGGAAAAAAGGCTGCAGAATCTGGGCCAGCTGGGACCCAATGCGGTGCTTCCTGCTCACAAATTACCTGACTTTGCCCTGATGGTGTCTCTCTGTGTATGTCTCGAGGTTGCCGTGAGGCTCAAATGGGAAATGGGCTAACGCGTACAACACATCCAGCCCAGTGCCTGGCGCAGCGCTCCCCGAGTTCCCCTTCTCTCCCCACCCCCTTACCTCATCTGACTGCTCTGAGGAGGAAACCAGATGAGGCTCTGGAGAAACAGGATTCACTCCGCACAGATCAGTTTCCCTCCCCTCCCTTAAAAACAGGCTCCCAAACTGGTAAAGGTTCCTCGTGAGAGAGTGAGAACGCACGTGGGCGATAAATTGCCTCATTTCACTCGGCGACTGTTTCCCAGTCCTCTCCTGCCACTGCTCTTCTCTCGCAGTGTTTACCCGAGTGCTGGGTACGGTTGTAGAAAATAGATCCTTTGATGGTTTTGTCGAAATATCTTGGGAGCCAGAGGAATCCGGGCCAAGTTAGTCATCCTTTGTGAAACTACAGTCAGGACGCGCTGTTTATCTTGCCCCACCAGACCCTGAACTAAAATATATAGTACAATGAGATGTTTTTGAAAAATAGGGATTGCGGTTTCTCTGTAGGCCGGGGTTGGGCAAGTCTGCTGTTCCAAGAGTGTAATATGTATTCATCAAAATGCTGGAGGTGGCTGGCGAAATAGGCTTTGGGGGCCCAAGTCAGCGATGATCGCAGCCGTGCCGGGCGGGGTGTGGGGTGGCTGCGGTGGCCTAGATTAAAGCCTCCAT
Organism: Callithrix jacchus; assembly: GCF_049354715.1. Classification (NCBI taxonomy): domain Eukaryota; kingdom Metazoa; phylum Chordata; class Mammalia; order Primates; family Cebidae; genus Callithrix; species Callithrix jacchus. The sequence goes on along the minus strand of NC_133509.1, from coordinate 4,545,188 downwards.
CCCAGCACCGTCAATAGAACTCTCCGCAGCGGTGGAAAGGTTTTATTTCTGTGCTCTCTGATGCAGCAGCCACGTATTTGAGCACTTGAAAGGTGGCTTCTGTGACTGACAAATGGAATTTTTGGTTTTATTTAATTTAAAGTAACTGAGATGTGGATTTAAATAGCTACATATGGTTTGTGGCTACCATATTGGACAACATAACATTATACAGACAGCAGTATCCCATGAGCAGCTGCTTCAAACAGGCAAGCATCACATGGCTTTCCAGCCGTGCCCAGGGCTGCTTGATGTGACCTCAGAGAGGTTGCTCTCCACTAGCAAGTGAAACTGGGTTGAGCGGGTGAGGACTTTGCTCACTGGAGGGGCTGAAGCAGAACTGGGGAGAATTTGAAAGGTGACAGAAAAGGAGAGGGTGTGGGCTGGGTGTGGTGGCTCACACCTGTAATCCCAGCTCTTTGGGAGGCCAAGGCAGGTGGATCACGAGGTCAAGAGATCGAAACCATCCTGGTCAACATGGTGAAACCCTGTCTCTACTAAAAATACAAAAAATTAGCTGGGCATGGTGGCGCGTGCCTGTAATCCCAGCTACTCAGGAGGCTGAGGCAGGAGAATTGCCTGAACCCAGGAGGCGGAGGTTGCGGTGAGCCGAGATCGCGCCATTGCACTCCAGCCTGGGTAACAAGAGCGAAACTCCGTCTCCAAACAAACAAACAAACAAACAAAAAAGATGCAAACATTCCATGATTAAACTAGATCCAGAGAAATGTGATCATCTAAGAGGGTTAACTCCAGGCAGCATTGCCATTTAAAGGCGCTGGTTAACCCCAAGGAGTCTCTAAACAGTTGACAGTCTGCAGGGGGAGCTCCCCACCCCCAGCCCCCAAGCAGGAGGACTTCCAAATTCCCTCACCTGCGTGCTGCCATCTCCTCCAGCCCTAAGGGATAGACACTGGATGGACCCTTTGGCCCGACAGATCCTGCCCTCACACCAACTACTTTTCGGATGCTATGTGCACCCACAAGAAATTTGTCAGTCCTGAACCTGACTCACAGAATGAAACCTGGCTGGAGAGCAACAGTTCAGATACAAGAGGAATCCTCAAAACTAGGCTGCCTGGGAGTCTGAACTCACGACTGGGCGTCAGGTGGCCCTGTGCCAGGTCCCTTTACAGCAGCGCAGCTCTTGGCACCCCATGTGAGTTTTGGTTTTCTCCTCTTTAAAATGGGATAATAACCAGCCCTGCTATCCTCTCCCGGCTGTTGTGAGAACCACGAGGAGTCGACAGCTGCATCAGATGTTTTGTGTAAAATGCTCTCTAAAAGCAAAGTGGTGGTGACGGCCCGTTCACGTTTTCCAGATACAAATACCTGCATGGTAATGGGCAAACAGCACAGCACCAGCTTTCTTCTCCCAGCGCTGGAGACGCCGTGCGATGAAACTGTAAGATGCCAAATCACTCCTGAGCTGTTTTAAGGATCGGGCAGAAATGTTAATGGCAACAGATGTCAGCTGGTTCCCTCCAGGAGGATTTAGGCTTCAGTGGAGTATTTCTTTGTGGCCTCCACTAAGACGTGGCCACAGCCCTTTCTGCAACCTTCCGGTCAACCCTGAGAGTCACCGGGCCCACTTCCTGCCTTGAGGTTAAAAATCTGACTGGGAAACATTGGGAGCTGAATCTTGTCTTTGGAGTGCCTCAGGGTGACCACAATGTCTTCTAAGATCAGCAGACGCAAATTTTAGGGGGAATGAAATGCACTCTGGGGCCGTGAACAGAGAGGAAAGAACCTGGTTCTAGGCTGTGTTTGAAGATGCCCCAAGTCCCTGTACAGTGAGATCTGGGGGGGCCCAGGTGAACCGCCTGGGATCTTGCAGATCTAACATTCCAGGGGATCGTGAAAATGGATAGAGAGCTAACCCCGGATCGTTTTAGAAGTTATCGAGGTTTCTCCTCCCAGCTCTTGGCAGTAAGGTGGCCGCGCTCTTGGGAGAAAGGCTGTGTCATCGTCGCTGTCTGGAGCCTGCAGTTTCAGAAACACTGCAACAGCAGAGCTGAAGCACCTCCAGGACAAGAGCCGAGGGGGAGTTCTGAGCCCCCTGGACAGGGCGCTGCATGCCGCCCTTCTGAAGGCTCCCCGGCTCCACACTTACCTTTGAAGGGGGACTGGGCTCGAGTCACAAGGAAGAGCCTCTTGCTCTTGCTCTGCGGCTCCTGGCGGACGTGGTAGCCCAGCGTGTTGCAGCGGCCCTTCTTGCAGCTCAGGCACAGGCCCTGGCTGAAGCTGTCCATGTCCCTGCACAGGTAGGCCGTGCTCTGCGTGCCAGCGTGCAGCAAGGAGTCAATGAAAAGGTGCACTGATCGCTCGTGGGAGCATTTGATGGTCTGGGTGATGGCTGGAACACAGGGCAAGAAGGACATTATCACCCCTTAACCCAAAGCAGCCTCAACTCAGAGGATCATCTTGGTTCTCAGCCCACAGGAGGTTAGCAGTAGCACACAGGACAGGCAGGGATGGGCTTGTCAAGGCGGACCCCCTGACAACAGCCGGATGTGATAACTGACGGAAACTAAGGAAAGAAGACCCTCTGGGTCACGTAGTGTCGGGCAAATCCCAGGCACCGCAGGGATCCTCAGGGCACTCCTCTGCGGCAGTGGAGTCACTAAGTAAATAGGCACCCAAGTCACTAAGTTAATTCATTACGAGAACACGTGAGTGTAGTTTATTATAGAAATATTTCTCTCTGCGGTGGGAGGCGGAGGCAGGTGGATCACAAGGTCAAAAGATCGGGACCATCTTGGCCAACATGGTGAAACCCCATCTTTACTAAAAATACAGAAATTTGCTGGGCGTGGTGGCGCATTTCCATAGTCCCTGCTACACGGGGGGCTGAGGCAGGAGAATCGCTTGAACCTGGGAGGCGGAGGTTGCAGTGAGCCGAGATCGTGCTACTGCACTCCAGCCTGGCAACGGAGCAAGACTTCATCTCAAAAGAAAAGAAAAAAAGAGAGAAATGTTTCTATCTTAAATGGGATAACTTAAAATGCCCTGGTGCTGATGCCTGGAGGGTGGGGTTTCTGGAACAGGCTTGCCTGGGAGCAGCTTTTCTCTTAATAGAGCTGGATGCAGGGTGCACTCCCGTGGCACTCTGACACTCTGGAAAACACTGAGGCCTCTTGACAGGGTCTACCTTGTGTCCCAAAGCAGCCACGCCGCATCCCTTAGGTGGCAGGCCTGTGAAAGCAGCACGGGGACTGGATTTGGAAGGACATTGTCCAGTAACCAGTAACCAACTGCACAGCCCTCACCCCCAAAACAAGCTTATGGGGTTGATCTACCATGGATGTGAACTTTCTTTTTTAAACTTTCCAAATTTTAACCTAATCTGTAGTAAATAATTCTCAGGGGCGTTGAGAAACCACCACAAGATATGTCAAACCCTTGGTGTAAAAGGACAGCACAGGTGACTTTGCCAAAAGCTATTTCCCCAGGTGTCTGGAGGCCAAATACCAACATTAGTCATCGCAGTTCTTGGACACCGGTGGCTGCACTCGTTGGGCACCTGCTGGGCGGCTGTTTCTGCTGCGTGCCCTCCATTCTCCACTGCCTGCCTTCCATCCTCCACTGCCTGCCCTGCATCCTCCACTGCCTGCATCCTCCACTGCCTGCCCTGCATCCTCCCCTGCCTGCATCCTCCACTGCCTGCCCTGCATCCTCCCCTGCCTGCCCTGCATCCTCCACTGCCTGCATCCTCCACTGCCTGCCCTGCATCCTCCCCTGCCTGCATCCTCCACTGCCTGCCCTGCATCCTCCGCTGCCTGCCCTGCATCCTCCCCTGCCTGCATCCTCCACTGCCTGCCCTGCATCCTCCCCTGCCTGCATCCTCCACTGCCTGCCCTGCATCCTCCCCTGCCTGCATCCTCCACTGCCTGCCCTGCATCCTCCCCTGCCTGCATCCTCCACTGCCTGCCCTGCATCCTCCACTGCCTGCCCTGCATCCTCCACTGCCTGCATCCTCCACTGCCTGCCCTGCATCCTCCCCTGCCTGCCCTGCATCCTCCACTGCCTGCATCCTCCACTGCCTGCCCTGCATCCTCCACTGCCTGCCCTGCATCCTCCACTGCCTGCATCCTCCACTGCCTGCCCTGCATCCTCCACTGCCTGCCCTGCATCCTTCACTGCCTCCATCCTCCACTGCCTGCATCCTCCACTGCCTCCATCCTCCACTGCCTGCATCCTCCACTGCCTGCATCCTCCACTGCCTGCCCTCCATCCTCCACTGCCTGCCCTGCATCCTCCACTGCCTGCCCAGCATCCTCCACTGCCTGCCCTCCATCCTCCACTGCCTCCATCCTCCACTGCCTGCATCCTCCACTGCCTGCCCTGCATCCTCCACTGCCTCCATCCTCCACTGCCTGCATCCTCCACTGCCTCCATCCTCCACTGCCTGCATCCTCCACTGCCTCCATCCTCCACTGCCTGCATCCTCCACTGCCTGCCCTCCATCCTCCACTGCCTCCATCCTCCACTGCCTTCCCAGCATCCTCCACTGCCTGCCCTCCATCCTCCACTGCCTCCATCCTCCACTGCCTGCATCCTCCACTGCCTGCCCTCCATCCTCCACTGCCTCCATCCTCCACTGCCTGCATCCTCCACTGCCTGCCCTCCATCCTCCACTGCCTGCCCTGCATCCTCCACTGCCTCCATCCTCCACTGCCTGCCCTGCATCCTCCACTGCCTGCATCCTCCACTGCCTGCCCTGCATCCTCCACTGCCTGCCCTGCATCCTCCACTGCCTCCATCCTCCACTGCCTGCCCTGAATCCTCCATTGCCTGCATCCTCCACTGCCTGCCCTGCATCCTCCACTGCCTGCCCTGCATCCTCCACTGCCTCCATCCTCCACTGCCTGCCCTGCATCCTCCACTGCCTGCCCTGCATCCTCAACTGCCTCCATCCTCCACTGCCTCCATCCTCCACTGCCTGCATCCTCACTGCAGCTCCTGGAGGTAGCTGTTATCAACGAGGTAGCTGAGCCTCCAAGACATCTAACTCAACCCAGCTCATCCACCTAGGAGGCAGTGAGGGTGGAACGGCAGGTCTCCAGTGACCCCCCATGCAGTCGTGGCTGGGAGAACTACCCCCAGAACCCTTTCAAACACAGGGGTGAAGACAACTGAGAAAAGCCACCCCAAACTTGGGCAAGCTGAATATGTATATTTGGTTCCATTGCTTTGAAGTTTAGCACAAAAGAGCAAATGGGGCCGGGCGCGGTGGCTCACGCCTGTAGTCCCAGCACTTTGGGAGGCCGAGGCGGGTGGATCACGAGGTCAAGAGATCAAGACCATCCTGGTTAACATGGTGAAACCCCGTCTCTACTAAAAATACAAAAAATTAGCTGGGCATGGTGGTGCGTGCCTGTAATCCCAGCTACTCGGGAGGCTGAGGCAGGAGAATTGCCTGAACCCAGGAGGCGGAGGTTGCGGTGAGCCAAGATCGCACCATTGCACTCCAGCCTGGGTAACAAGAGCGAAACTCCATCTCAAAAAAAAAAAAAAAAAAACGAGCAAATGGTAATGATTGGTCAGGATGTGTTTACCAGGCAAACAAAGCTCATGCACCATCCTGGTGGTCTCCGCTGAGCTTTGCGGGGGTGAAGTTTGGGAGGAGGGCTGGAAGGTCAGCTGGGAACTGCTGGTGGCTGGAGGGGAGGCGATGGGCGGGCGGAGGTGGGTGTGGGATGTAAGCAATGAAAGGGCAAGTTCCCAGAGGCTTTCTCAGGCCTGGGCGTTGGAAGACTAGGAGTCCAGCCAAAATGAGGTGATGTGGAGTGTGAAGGTCATTCTGTACTGGAGAAGCGAGGATGGTGTCATCACGGAGTGTGTTCTCCCCTCAGTGTCAGGTGATCAGGGTGAGGTGGCTTGCGGGGGTAGAGGGCTCTAGCCGGCTTAAAGTGATGGGCGTGTCTGAATCAGGATGGTCTTTTACAATAGCAAGAAATTTGGAATGTGCTGCTTCTGCTGACATTTTTGCTCTTTAACCCTGTGCATATTATCCATGTGCATGTTCACATTTCGGTTTTTAGGACTTCAGAGAGAAATGGGATCACACCCCAGATAATGGCACATTCTGTGTCTGCCCCAAGGTAAAGGGCCTAACAAGGACACATCTGAAGCTGAATTTCCCACTGGGAGAATCTGAGTAATGTCCCCAATTAACCTGATGGCGTGGGATGAAGGGTGAGAGCAGGGCTCAAGAAGCCACAGCCTATTAAGTAGATCCTCATGTGGCTCCTAGTGGCAGTCCCTGGAATGAGGAAACTTCCGGAGGAGGAATAGCCACGAGCATCCAGACTCAACTCTCAGAAGAGCTGGTCCTGGGGGAGAGGCTTTGCCCAGGCACATGGGGCCAGGGTGAGAGGTGGGGGTTCCTGTTGGTACCCTCTGCTCATCCTCAGGGTGTGGCCTTGCCCACTCCCATACTCCTTCTCTCTGGGTGGGCTCGGTGACCATACAACCTGGACCCCTACCCTTGCTGAACTGTTCCCCGAGTCCCACATGTCGGTAGATTCCACTGAATTCCAGCGGCCCTGTGAAAGTGTAGGCTGGTGCTCTGGCCCCATAACTTCTCTCTCACCGTTGAGGCCGTGCTGCGCGATGTGTCTGTAGAGCTCTAGGAAGTGGCAGCCGGGCTGGAAGGAGCCCCCATTGGGGTAGAAGTCATAGTGCCCTAGGGGCTGTTTGATGCCCACACTCAGGCCCATGTACTCCCGGGTGAAGGTGTGAATGGCATCCACAAAATCGGCATCATCTGGAGAAAGACGATCGCCGGGGGAACTTCCCTCAAACAAAGGGCCCGCAGGATCCAGCCCTAATTGGAAAGCAGAGGTAAGCGTCAGGTGGGAGCAAGGAGAGGGGAAGAGAAATGGCTTTTTAGCTTTTTCATATTATTATACATTAATGAGCTAGCAGGAAGAAGAAACACCTAGGGGATAATCCTTCTCTAGAAAACCTTGCCATAACCTTTTCTCAGTAAAACCACAGTAGTTCATGGTGCTAACAATGAGACACAGGCTAGGCATTAGCTAGAAGGGAAGAGGTTTGCAGAAACTACCCAGTGGTAGGCATAAGGTCATGATGCTTGAGGCTGGGAGGCGTGGGCAACATAGTGAGACCCCCATCTCTAAAAAAGGCAATACAAGGCTGGGTGTGGTGGCTCACACCTGTAATCCCAGTACTTTGGGAGGCTGAGGCAGGTGGATCACTTGAGGTCAGGAGCTCGAGACCAGCCTGGCCAACATGGAGAAAACCTGTCACTACTAAAAATAGAAAATTAGCCGGGTGTGGTGGCACATGCCTGTAATCCTGGCTACCTGGGAGGCTGAGGCAGGAGAATCACTTGAACCCGAGAGGCAGAGGTTGCAGTGAGCAGAGATTGCGCCACTGCATTCCAGCCTGGGCAACGAGAGTGAAACTCTGTCTCAATTAAAAAAAAGAATACAAAACTTAGCTGGGTGTGGTAGCATGTGCCTGTAGTTTCAGCTACTCGGGAGGCTGTGGCAGGAGGATTACTTGAGCCCAAGAGTTTGAGGCTGCAGTGAACTGTGATTGCACCACTGTGACCCAGTCTAGGCAACAGAGGGAGACCCTGTCTCAAAAAGGAAAAAGGGAATGCTTGAATTACGTAAGCAAATCAATTTCGAGTACCTCTCAAGCTTCTTTCAAGACCATCTGTTTGCATCCGTAAAAAAAGCCAATATGCTCATTATAAGTAGTTCCAACCTACCTATCAAAGAACGAAATTTGTTTGCCTGCATGTTGTCTATAATTTCCCTAAACAAGCTAATTTTTGTCCGACAATGTCATTCCGTCAGAACGTCCAGAAAGTGTGTGCAAGCAGGGTGGCTCAAAGCTCTGGGCCTCGAGTGACAGATGTATGTGCATGAAGCAAGGTGGCAGCCCCCAGCTGACTGTGGTTGCGTAGCATTTATGCACTCAAGGTTTTTCCCTGTTTTTCTTCCTCTGCCTTCCCTGGAGGACCCTCTGGTGTCCCACCCCAGCCTTGGCTTTCTTCTCTACTATGAGGGGTGAAGGAATTGAGAGTGAGCTCTGAGATTACCCATTCTCCAGCTCCACTCCCAGTGACAGATGAAAAATGTCCTTGACCAGGCGTGGTAACTCATGCCTGGTAATCCCAGCACTTGGGGAGGCCAAGGTGGGTGGACCACCTGAGGTCAGGAGATTGAGACCAACCTGGCCAACATGACAAAACCCCGTTTCTACTAAAAATACAAAAATTAGCCAGGCATGGTGGCAGGCACCTGTAGTCCTGGCTGACGGAGGAGAAAAACTTGAACCTGGGAGGTGGAGGCTGCAGTGAGCCAAGATTGTGTCACTGCACTCTAGCCTGTGCAACAGAACAAGACTTCATCTCAAAAAAAAAAAAAAGGAAAGAAAAGAAAAATGTTCTGATGTCATTTCTATTTACTTTTTCATCAGGCTGATAACAAGATGGCAAGAGGGTGTTGAGCCTTCCTGCTGTCTCTGAGGCAGGTGGGCCAGGCTGACATGCCTGATGGGACCCACCACAGCCCTGGTTGGATGGAGAGGGTTCTGGTCCTTGGGCCTCTGCCCTCTGGCCCTGCTTCTTCACTGGGAGGGCTGCTCACCCCTAGGTGACTGTGGCTTAAATCCATGGGGCCACACGCCGGACCAGGCTTCCCCAGTCACCAGCAAGATGAACAAAACAGCATGAGGAAATGAGCTCTCATCATCACAAATGTATTCCGTTTATGTGTCCGCCATTTATAAAGGAATGGTGATAGTAGATAGTAGTTGTTTTTAAAATTGCCCTCTCGGTAAAATATAAAGTTGTAACCACTCTGTTATTGGTCTCAAATACTCTTTGTTTTAGCCTGTGAAATATGGTATGAGCCTGCTGGGTCCTGAAGGATGAGTAGGAGTTTGGTGGGGTGAGTGGTGGGGAAAGGGAACAGTGCGTGGAAAGGCCCAGAGGCACAAGAGGCCATGGTGTGTTCATGAAGTGGAGAAAAACCTTATGTTGTTGACGCCTAGAGCTATGGAAAGGGATGAGCAGAAGGGGAGGCTGGGGCACTCTGGGGCTTCCACACTGAGGAGGGCCTTGCCTGTGCCTCGTGGGTTTTATGCCTGTGCTGTCAGTGGGCCTCAGACTCGGGCTGGGGGACAATCTGACCAGCTCTGTGTTTTTGCATCCTAATTCCTGGCAGTGTGAAGGATGGGGCTGGGTCAGGCAAGCCTGGGAGGAAGACCTCTCTCGCACGTGTGCCGAACTTCCTGGCTGTCTTGGGGCATTTCTGAGTGGTATGGAGTTTGGGGTGAGGTTTTTGACGCAGAGCTCCCTCTTTCAACCCCAATGAGTCCCAGAATAAAATACACACGTTTCACAAATGTGGGAACAGAGGTGCGAACGTGAATCACAGCAAATTAACTCACCCAAACTGGACTTTGTAAATCACAGAATAAAAAATAAGGCCCTGGTAAGTGCGGTGGCTTATGCATGTAATCCCATCACTCTGGGAGGCTGAGGCGAGTGTATCATGAGGTCGGGAGTTCAAGAGCAGCCTGAGCAATATGGTGAAACCCTGTTTCTACTAAAAATACAAAAATTAGCTGGTCGTGGTGGCACATGCCTCTAGTCCCAGCTACTCGAGAGGCTGAGATAGGAGACTCGCTTGAACCCGGGAGGTGGAGGTTGCAGTGAGCCGAGATTGGACCGCTGCACTCGAGCCTGGTTGACAGAGTGAGACTCCAACTCAAAAAAAAAAAAAGACCTTCCTGCTAGAAGAGTCCGTGTTTTAGTCCTGTTTGGCGCATCTACATGAGACATTTGTTTGAGCTGGGGTTGTGATTTGCTCTGAGTTCTCTGGAACAGGAGTCCATGACATTGGTCATGTTGGAGAGAGTATTCTAAGTCCTCTTAGGAGCTCTGGTCTTAAAAAGAGCCGGGACATTTTAATGATGAGCCTGTTGGAAAAGGAGGTCCCCGCTGGATGCCCCCGTGTGGTGGAGATCGCAGCGTGAGTTATCGGGCATGGTTACCTGTGATTCTCCCGATCTTGCGTGTTCCACCCATGGAACTGCCGGCAAATCCTGACACGTGTGCACCCAGGCTGTAGCCAATTAGATGAACATGGCTTCGAGAGAACTGAACAGACTCCTGAAAGACAGCAGGGGGATGGGGGCAGGAGAAGAGATGCCTTTAGTGGTCCAGGGCGTTCTGGCATCCACCCTGTTCTTCGTGCCTACTCAGAAATGACGTGCCTTATTCACATTCCAAACACACTCGTCTCTTGCCTGGCTGCCTCTCCTGGGGCTCAGGTACCTAGGACCTTACCTGGTGGCTGCTGCCTCCTGCCAGCCTGTCTTTTCCTGGACACTAATGTCCTACAGAAGTCATCCCACTCACTTGTGTGGCGACCTGATAGCTTACAGGGTGTGTTTGGATCCCTTTGCGTGTCTGAGGGGGGTGAGCATAACAGGGACAGTGGATGAGGAGCGAGGAGAAGATTGTTCTGCAAGACAGGGGTTCAAGGGAGGCAGCTGAGAGAGCCCTGAGGTCTGGTCTTGCTCCTTCGAGCTGAGCGTTAGTGCTTCTCCTGTCTGGGCTGCTGTTGGAAACCGGCTTAATTCACTCAGTCTCAGAGGAAGGGAAAGGAGGGAAGGGAGGGGAAGGAAGGATGGGACAGGTCGGTACCTCCAGCCACCGGAGAAGAGCCGCGACCTCCTTGCCCACGAGGCGTGTGTTGCGGACGGCGATGGTGTAGTGGTTCTGGGCCAGGGCGATCCAGTCCACCAGCCCCACGTTCACTGGCTGCGCCGGCTGAGACTTCAGTGCGGCCACCAGCTGCCAGATCCAGTTTTCTAGTATGCCATTCACCTGAGGTGACAGAGACAGGGTCACACTCATTTCCTCTCCCTGCTCACACTTCTTCCTTCTCCAGCTCTTGGGTAATGCTGGATCCTTTCCCGCAAGACGAAGGGCTTGTGATAGGGTTTCTCAGCCGTGCATAGCTGGCATTTTGTGCCGGAGAATGCCTTGATGTGGGGGCTGCCTTGTGCTTTGTACGACGTTTAGCGGCGTTCTGGGCCTTCACCAACCAGATGCCAGCAGCACCCACCCCCTGCCCCAGGTTTTGAAAACCAAGCCTGCCTACAGATTTCTCCAAACATTCCCTGCCTAAGGATTATCTTAACGTTTCCCCACTTTGGGACTCTCTAAACCTTAAAACAGTGGAAAAATGTGTGTAAATCAGATCCTGGAACCTGACCTATCCCTTAGGTCTCCTCCTCCTCCTCCGTGAGGCTGCCCCACCTCAGCCCTAAACTCACAGAGCTGGCTCTGCCCCTGCAGACTGGGTGATGTGGCACTTAGCGGGATGGGCACTGTGAGCCTGACATCGTAGGAGCTGAAAAATGTTTACAGAGAATTGTTCTGTGTGTGCCTTGTTTGAAAACAAATTTGCAGGGCACTTCTAATGGATTCACAGACAAAGAGCTTTGTGCTGGGCCTTAAAGGATCAGTAGGAGTCCACTAAGAAGAATATGGTTGGGGGCCAGGTACAGTGGCTCATGCTTGTATTCCCAGCACTTTCGGAGGCCAAGGCAGGGGGATTTCTTGAGCCTAGGAGCTTGAGAAAGCCTGGGGAAACATAAGGAAACCCCATCTCTACAAAAACTATAAAAGTTAGCCAGGTGTGATGGTGTGCGCCTGTGGTTCCAGCTATTCCGGAGTCTGAGGTGGCTGGATGGCTTGAGCCTATTAGATCGAGTCTGCAGTGAGTGGAGATTGCACTGCCCTCCCGCCTGGGCAACAGAGTGAGACCATATCTCAACAACGCAAAACTAAAAACAAAATACAGGTGGGCAGGTGAATGTGGTAGTGGTGAGGTCTAGGGAATTCCAGGCAGAAGGAGCAGCGTGTGCAGAGGTACAGCATCGTGGAAGGGCAGTGTGGTGTGTCAGGGGAGAGTAGAAAAGTTGGGTGAGGTGGAGGCTAGACAACAGGAGGTGAGAATGAGACAGCAGGAGGTCAGGGCTAGAAGTAGTAGGTGAGCTCTAGAAAATAGTGGGTGAGAACTAGACAATAGGAGGTGAGGGCTAGAAAACAGGGGATGAGAGCTAGAAAATAGGTGGTGAGAATGAGACTGTAGGGGGTGAAGGCTAGACAATAGGGGGTGAGGTCAGACAATAGGGGGTGAGGTCAGACAATAGGAGGTGAGGTCAGACAATAGGGGGTGAGGTCAGACAATAGGGGGTGAGGTCAGACATAGGAGGTGAGGTCAGACAATAGGGGGTGAGAATTAGACAATAGGAGGTGAGGTCAGACAATAGGGGGTGAGGTCAGACAATAGGAGGTGAGGTCAGACAATGGGGGTGAGAATTAGACAATAGGAGGTGAGGTCAGACAATAGGGGGTGAGGTCAGACAATAGGAGGTGAGGTCAGACAATAGGGGGTGAGGTCAGACAATAGGGGGTGAGGTCAGACAATAGGAGGTGAGGTCAGACAATAGGGGGTGAGGTCAGACAATAGGAGGTGAGGTCAGACAATAGGGGGTGAGGTCAGACAACAGGAGGTGAGGTCAGACAACAGGAGGTGGGGTCAGACAATAGGGGGTGAGGTCAGACAATAGGGGGTGAGGTCAGACAATAGGAGATGAGGTCAGACAATAGGGGGTGAGGTCAGACAATAGGGGGTGAGGTCAGACAATAGGAGGTGAGAATTAGACAACAAAAGGCGAGGGCTAGAAAGTAGGGGGTGAGTGCTAGATAATAGGAGGTGAGAACTAGACAGTAGGAGGTGAGAACTACACAATAGAGGGTGAGGGCTAGACAATAGGGGGTGAGAACTAGAAAATAGGGATGAGAGCTAGACAACAGAAGGTGAGAACGAGAGAATAGCCTTCTTCCCTTTCTAGGGGTGAAGGCTAGACAATAGGAGGTGAGAACTAGGCAGTAGGAGGTGAGAACTACACAATAGAGGGTGAGGGCTAGACAATAGGGGGTGAGAACTAGAAAACAGGGATGAGAGCTAGACAACAGAAGGTGAGAACGAGAGAATAGCCTTCTTCCCTTTCATAGGGGGTGAAGGCTAGACAATAGGAGGTGAGAACTAGACAGTAGGAGGTGAGAACTAGAGAATAGGAGGTGAGGGCTGGACAATATGGCGTGAGGATTAGACATAGGAGGTGAAAGCTAGAAAATGGGGTGAGCGCTAGACAACAGGAGGTGAGACTGAGACAATAGGAGGTGAAGGTTAGACAATAGGAGGTGAGAACTAGATAACAGAAAGTGAGAGCTAGACAATAGGAGGTGAGCGATAGAAAATAGGAATGAGAGCTGGACAATAGAAGGTGAGAACGAGACCATAGGGGGTGAAGGTTAGACAAAGGTGGGGGGTGAGACCTAGACAGCAGGAGGTGAGAACTGGACAATAGGAGGTGAGGGCTAGACTACAGGGGGTGAGAACTAGACAATGGGGGGTGAGAACTAGACAATATGAGGTGAGGGCTAGAAAATAGGAGGTGAGGGCTTGACAATAGGACATGAGGGCTAGACAATAAGGGCTCACTCTAGACCTTAGGGGGTAAGGGCTAGACACTAGTAGGCGAGGACTAGGCAGTAGGAGGTGAGGGCTGGATGATGGGATCTAAAGTGCTTAGAACAGTGTGTGGAATATAGTACAGACGGAAGAAAGGTTCGTTACTGCAGCCGCTGTTGTTACTAATATTAGTAGTGATAGGAGGTGGAGACATCTAGTAGGTTGGACAGAATGTTGATAATGAAGAGTGCATTTTGGTAAAAGGGTCCTGGCAAGAGGCTCATGTGGTCTTCATGTTGCATTTATGAACAAGACTAATTCATTTGATCTTTAAAGCAGTTAGCAAACATTTTGGAGCACTGATTACATAGTGGATACTGGCCCACAGTGGTCAGTGAGACCAGAATAGGACAGAATCCTTCCCAGGAAGAAGCTTCCAGCCTAGCAGAGCAGAGAAACGCAGAGCTTAGAAAGCCAAGCTGCAGAACAGTGCTGGAGAGTGCTCGGTGCCGCACGGGACTCCCGGTGATGCTGAAGGTCCCCGCAGGAGTGCTAGGGTGGTGGCAGCAGTGGCTTCAGGAGGACCTGTTTGGGATTGCGTCTTACAGGAAAAGTGGGAGTTAATCAGGAAAAGAGGAGGACATAGACTACTCTAGGCAGAGGGCACAGACTGAGCCAAGACCCAGAAGAGAGAAGGCAGGCACCCGGGGTATGGAGGAGCTGGAACATCATGTGGGGGGCAGGGAGTGGGGAGGGGAGGCAGGTGATGGAATGGCTCGTTTTACTCTCCAGGGCAGATTAGATGGGGGTTCCCAGAGTACTTTCCAAGGAAAGTTTTCTAAGGGAAAAAGGTTTCTAAGTCACGAAATAGACACACACCTCTCTGGAGGGTTCAAACTGTGAACTATGCTTGAAATCATGGGTGGGCTAGAAAATGGGGAGGCAGGATTTCCTCTTGGAGCCAAGGCCTCACAGAGTGTGACTTCACCCCTTGCCGACAATATGTTTCCTCTCCTTAGTCCGTGGTGGTATAAATTTTAGTGTCACTAAAAGGCTACATCTTCTTTGAGCCTATGCTTTTCAGCCACTTTCCACTTAGGTCTGGTCAATGGGCATAACTGGGAGAATTTCACAGCGGCTCTGGGATACCTAAAAAACACTCTTCTCTACCAAAAGCTACTGAACTGTACGTGTATGCTTTGCAGATTATATCTCAGTAAAGCTCTTTGTAAAAACCTTGCTTTTGACCCCTTCGCGTATATCTTTTACTACATTGTGCTTCCCGGAACAAAGATGTGATGGCTAGTGCTCTAGCTGCCATCTTGGACTATGAGGATGAGGGTCACATCCCAGGATGGCACAGCAGTGAGCTGGAAGGAGGCACTGCCCGGAGAACTTCATTGACCAAAGCTGTCTAGCCAGTTTTTCAGATACATATATCTTTGGAATATTTTGTGAAATGAATAAATTTCTGTTTTATTTGAACCACGCTAATTTGAATCTCTGTTATTCGCAGTAGAACTTAAACCTTACAGTGTTTCACTGGGAGTGCGTTCGTCTGGCTTCCCACGTCCCCCCATGTAACATGGAGATTCAGGAGGGAGGCTTCCTCCTACATGGACTGCAATCCCTTGTGGGTCCTAATGAGCTGTGATCTCTTTGAGCCACTTTCTCTCTGAAGCATGGAGATAATTATATTTTCCTACCCTGCTTACTCATGGAACTGAGATAATCAATGAGCTAATGCATGGGGAAGCACTTGGAATATGAGAATGTGCTTCATAAACATTATGCACGGAGTTATCACCAGCTCCCTATCTTTTTATGAACGCACTAGAAAGAAGAAAAGAAAATGTGAAGGCAGAGAGAAAAATGGCATGTCAGCATTTCCTACCGACCACCCGTGGATGATCATCACCAGAGGCAGAGAGGAGTTGAAGCCGCACTCCTGTAGCCTGTCCAGACGATCAATTTGAATCTGACAGCCCCGATGGGTTTCTCCAAAGAGCAGGAATCTGGTCTTTGTCTCATGCGGTGTTTTGCTTGTTTCAAGAGCTCGAGTTCTTCTTCCAAATGGCTCTGGAATATAAGATTGGGGACAGTGCTTGGCTTGGTATCTGGTCCGTGTGCAGCCCTTTGTCTTCTCAAAGGCTGCTTCTGCGAGCACAAGCCAACGAGGTTACTGGGAAATGCTGGAGATCAGAGTGAGCCACAAATCTGGGGAGTCCCAAAGACTGTTTCCAGTGGAATGGCCAAGTGATGGTGGATGGCCTAGGAGGACCCAACACAGAGGTGGAGACCATGAGATCCTCTATCCTGTCATCCCAGTGACCAGCCAATCAGGCACTAGAGTCACCCTGCGGGTCAGAAGGAATACAGGTAAGGCGGTTTTGGAGGCTTGGTGGAAAAGCAGCTCATCCCAAATCACACTGCTAAAAACTGAGAGAGAGGAGATTTGAACCCAGGTCTCGCTGTCTCCAGTTTCATCCCTGCATCCCTACGTGGGGAGACGGTGAATAGAGCGTCTTAACCGGATGACACTGTGTATTAGCTCCTGTGACTCAGCCTTTCCTCATTTGCAGACACATTATATCAGGTGCGCCTTGCAGGGACAAGGTACAGGGTTGAAGGTGGGGCGGGGTTGGGGGAATCACAAAGGGAGTCGTGGATGTTGCCTGAGGGAGGGTGTGGCATTCAGGGAGGGCTTTTCAGGGAACGTGATGTTGACCCTGGCCTTGCAGGATCGTAGAGAGAGAGAGAGAGAGAGAGAGAGAGAGTGTGTGTGTGTGTGTGTGTGTGTGGTTGCGGGGGTGAGGGCTGGCTGAGGGAGCAACATGAGTCAAGGCTTTCCAAGGCCGTGGGAGGTGGAAAAGGAGGGGAACTTGTTTTTAAGATCTCACTTTCTGTTGTTTGAAGGGTCTTACACCCTCTCTTCTGGGGGAGTCTCACCATGACCCACTTTGGAATGGGGGTGGGTGGTCATTCAACTCTGTCAGGCAGCCGAATAGCTGTTCTGTTTGTAGTGCTGGGCGCGTTTCCATGGGGTGGCATGTCAAGATGGGCGCATCTTTTCTGCCCAGATTAAGGATCAGGCCAAGAGCTGAGAGAGGAAGCTCTCATCCCTTCCCTCTGATAGAAGGTGGGCTCCCCTGTGGCTGAGGGCCCGACACGAGGCCACTCTGGCATATTTGGTCAGTGAACTCAATTCAGCCCAATTACTAAGGACCCTGATCATTCTTTCTGAGCACAAAATCCTTCAGGCTTCTCGGATAATAAGTCTTGGGCTTCTGGTTTCAGGGGACGGCAGGACCAGGAGATGACAAACCTACAGAGTCTGAGGGGCGGTGTTAATGGAACCAGTTCTCCTACCCTCTGGGTATTAATTCAAAAGGTGATTAATTCCCAGCAAAGGGCAATGATTTTTCACTGTGATGACAGAATGGAATGCAGCATATTTTATTAAAAGGAGAAGTGAGCAAGAATTTGAATGACTTTTCTGCTGCCCCGTTCGGCTTTTCCAAGCTTTAGAGGGTCTCAGCTCGCCCTTGCTCCTGGAAGCCTGCTTCCAACCTAGCCTTTTGATTTCACTGGGTGCCCTCCTGACTGAGTCAGAAGCCGGGGTGTCACCTCGCACTGCTACGGCAATCTCTCGATTCGTCCAAAGCTTCAGGCTTCCCTGATAGCCCTAGAATCCTGTGCCTTAGTCCCTGTGAGCCTGTATCTCGCTTGGTCTATTGCAGCAGCCTCCTAGCTGGCCTTCTGTCTTTGGCCTCTCTCTGTCCTCCTGCACAAGCTGCTCAGAGTCTAGCACAGAAACGACTATACCCCTGAGCCACTTCCAGGTTCTTGGTATTGCAGCCACGGCCGTCACCTGAGTGATCGCCCCTCATCCCCCACCTCCTCCTCTTTTCCGTCTCCTGCCACCAGCCGTTCCCAAATGCCCTTTTGGACACCGGTATCTTTGCACCTCGTCTCCTGCTCTCTCTCTGCTGCCCCAGTCATTGAAGTGGAACGGAGACTTCCCAGCGTCCAAGAAGCCTTCTCATCTAGTCAGAGGTCGTTAGTCCTGCCCGATCTCGGTGCCGCACCGCCTCCCTGATCCGGATGTTCTTGCCCTGCGGCTGGGTGATTTATTTGTCCAGGTGTGCTTCCTCCGCCTGTCTGTGAACTCATGGAGAACTGGGCACAGTAGTGGCGGTGTTACCGAGCGGTGAGGTGTCCTGCCGGGTCCAGACCTCAGATCAAAGGCTGGCGTTCAGTCTTCAGCCTTTTGTACGTTGGACCTAATGTAGCTCGTTTTCTTTCATTCGGAGACAGAATCACTCTACCTTTCTTCGTTTTAGGACAGCTGCCTCAAATGTTAGGAGGGTCACATGAACATAAAAAGGGATAAAAATAGTGCCTATCTCAAGGGATTGTTATGAGAAACAAGACGTTTGTAGAAAGCCCCGAACAATGCCTGGCATGCGATTAACACGTAGAGGAGGGAGTGTTGTTAGAATAAGCGCCACTCGGAGCATCTAGCATCTTGCATTTCTGATCAGTGAAAACCTTTCTTTCTGTGGAAATTCACCCCAGTTGTCCTCATAGGACCAATTCTGTCTTGAGTGTATTTACTCTGGATTTAGCTGTGAGACAAGCTCCCACCCAGGTGCCTGAGGCTTCGAGGCTATTCAGGAGAGACCATGGAAGAGAGTTGTCAGATAGAAAAGCCCACAACCAACGGAGCTGAGCAGGCCCTCTCTCTTCTCCCATCCTGGGGACTTTAGCTCTCCTTAACATGCATGAGCGAGGACGCTGTGTATACTGTATACAGGTGTGTGCTCATTCATTTATTCTCTTCTTCAACAAACGTTTATTATGCCCGTGTTATGCCCCAGGCCCTGGCTAGGTGCTAGCTGGAGGCAAAGAGGGCACGTGGTCCCTGACTTTCCAGAGTCCCCAGGCTCATGCGGGGTTGGGGGAGGGGCTGCAAGCATGAAAACCGGCTGTGCTCACGCCCGCAATCCTGGCATTTTGGGAGGCCGAGGAGGGTGCATTGCCCGAGCTCAGGAGTTTGAAACCAGCCTTTGCAACATGGTGAAACCCTGTCTTTACAAAAACAAAAAATTAGCTGGGTGTAGCAGTGTGCGCCTGTAGTTCTAACCTGGGAGGCTGAGGCAGAAGAATCGCCTGAACCCGGGAGGCGGAGGTTGCAGTGAGCCGAGATTACACCACTGCACTCCAGCCTGGCAACAGAGCCAGGCTCTGTCTCTGTGTTGCAGTGGAGGAATACCCTGAGCAGGGGCTTTAGGGAAGAGATCAAGAGAAGATAGGGCATCAGTCGGGTCTAGATGATGAAAGATTCTTTAAGAGCTCACATTATGAACAATTGTTAAAGAAATAGGGCTCTGGTGCCCATGAAAGTAAGATTGGGTGGATGACATGAGAGCTGAAGGGCTGCTGTGGAGAAGATACACTAGAATTATTTTGTGTCACTTCAAGAGTTAGGAACAAACAGAATGGGTGGTCATGACATGAAAGAACATGTTTAACTTGAAACAGTTGAAGAACTCGAGACAGAGAAAATAAGGGCAGTGCAGCAATGAAGATAGACATGTTAATATGAACACCCTAAAATGTGCACCGCGTGATACTACAAGGCTGCTGAAGATGGGCCACAGATTTTTTTTCTGAGCTTCCTGTTGGCCACATCAAAGAGGGAAGTAGGATCAATTATAACGTTCCCGGTGGCCGGATGCTCCTTCTTTCCTGGTCCTGAAACCCAAGATGATTTCCATATGTGGAGGTTACCGGGTGAGAAAGGAAGTGTTGTCTTGAAACCATCCCTACCAAAGATGTAACAGCAAGTTTTGTGTGGTGAACTCTGAAAGCCCTGTAATCTTCAATGAAACAGCAGCCACAGCACCAAATAGCATTTACGTCACGGAAAGTCTGCGAGAGATCCTTCACTCTAATTGAGCAGCAGTCCCTATGACTGAGGGAGGCAGGGGCCACTTCAGGTCACATTTAGGGGTGGAATGAATAGAGCCCTGAACCCAAGGGTCTGAGTCTCCATGACAGCAGAACACGTAGAGCCTTGGGCATCTTAAGGGAAGCCTGTGCCTTAGAGGACTCACTGCTGTGCCCACCCTCATACATTTGCTGCAGTCTCTTTCCCCAAACTTCAGCTTTCCTCACCAGCTCTTGACTGAGCATCCCTGCCTGGGCACTCTTTGGGCACTTCAGACTCAGCCAGGCCAAACAAAATGCATTTTCTTTCCTCTCATCCCCTTCTTCGTCCTCTCTTCCTGCATTTCCTGTTGTGGTTCATGACACCATCATTCATCTCTACGCTCAAGCTAGACAGCTCAAAGCTTATGCCCTCTCTTGCTTCTGTACTGGGTCACCATCTACTGAGGACTCAACTTCAGAATTATCTTCTTCCTCTGCCCAGTGGCCTAGTCTAGGTCCTTAGCCTGTTTCTCCCTTCAAATCATAGGGTTGCAATAGACTCTTAACTGTTTCATATTTTATTTTATGTTTTTGTAGAATTAAGGCATGCTCATTGGATGCAGGCAGTGTGCGCAATGCTGAAAATATTATTTAGAAAAAAAATACTTAGGGTATGTCTTACCAATTTTATAGATATTAGTTCCATAGATATTTGTTTGCAGGGTCTGTAATTGAGATCATGTTACATGGTTGGTTAAAATCCCTCTTCACTCATCATTATCATTTTCTCAGACCACCAGAGATGCTTCAAAACATACTTGGAAAAAGTGGCATAATTTATTTCCTTGTTCCACGATTGTTGAAAATTTGTGTCGTTTCAAGGTTTTCTTCGCCCTGTGACAAGCAATTCTCTGGCAATAACCTTTAGGTATTAGTATCTGTCTGCATCCGTTCGTATCTTCTTAGTACGGTTTCCTAAACGTAGAACCGCTTCCTCGGGTATGATCCTGTTAGTGTCTCCTTATAGACACGTACATTTTCAAGTTGATCTTCGGCATTTTTTTAAGCTAATGTATATTGAATGCTCTCTCTGTGCCAGGTGATTTTCCAGCAGTCTTATTTGTATGGACTCGTTTAAACCTGGCAGCTCTATGATAAGCTGTGAGGAAAGGATAAGCTGTAGGTAGGAGTGAAGACATTGGCTCCACGTCGGATGAGCTAGAAGCAGCACGTTCTCCAAGCATGTCTTCTGAAATCGGAATTTCTCATGTCTTTAGAAGAGGTAAGGTCACACCAGTGACAAGAATCTGGGGCCGATACTATGGTTTCAGGAGGGGGAATATGAAATTGAGGTAAGTGGTCAAATCCATTGAGGGATTCAGCCCCTGTATCCAGGAGAAGGGCTTGATGGACTAGGGAGGCTTGGTGGTGTTGTCCTCTACACGACAGTAAGCTACTAGAGGAGCCACACAATCCTTAAAATTAGTCAGAAGGAGAAGCAGGCTCCAGCCATTGCATTTCTAATGTTATTCCCTGCAGCAAGTGATTTTTCTACTTAGAGTCAACTCCTAGGTTTGAGGGTTCCTGATAATTCATACAAGAAGAAATTCTTTCATTTTCTTTTGGGTAAGGACATCAGCAGATGCGTGACTGCAGGCAACCGAGGTGGGTCACTTTCCATGGGAGTGAACCAGGTCTTCTACCACAAGGACACCTGGTTGGAGTCACGGTTTGCCTCCTGTGCATGATGCCTGGGCTAGAGGCTGTTGCTCAGCTCAGCATTTCTTGAGTCCTTTCCATGTACTTGGCTGGTGCTGGGCACACAAGTGCATAGGAAAGAAGCCTCAGGTATTGCTATGTCCCAACATGCTCACGTTTTGTACAACACGCATTATTTGATTTGCTAACGTGTGTGTGTGGACTTTTGCTTTGTAAACATCCACTGCTGAAAATATCCCCAGACCTGGCAGGGGTCCTCTGGAAGACCAACATTTCATAATTGCCTCGAAAGTCTTCCAGGCCATGTCCTCTGCTCAGGGTGGAACAGTCCTATGTGATCAATGCAGCCACAGCTCTGTCCCTGGCTGCCGTGGTCAGGCCAATGATTTGTAGCTGGGCAATGTTGACTTCAGAATTTCTTCCACTGTGGAAGGATGGAAACATTTGCGTGGGAATTTAGTCGCAGCTGGACCTTAGGAATTCAGCTCCTAGCTGTTGCTGAGCTTTGTTTGGAGATAAGCAGATTCTGCCCAAGGCCAGGGTGAGGAACGTTTCTCCCACTCCCACGGTCTTGAATTTTGCCCTGACCTGGATACCCCACCCTCCAGTTTATTATTTTCTTGAAAATATTGGCTGAGCATGGTGGCTCACATCTGTAATCCTAGCACTTCGGGAGGCCGAGGTGGGTGGATCACCTGAGGTCAGGAGTTCGAGACCAGCCTGGCCAACATGGTAAAACCCCATCATAAAAAAAAAAAAAAAAATTTCAGAAATTTCTCAATAGTTACTAATGTTTGTATTTTCCTTCACCTCCGGTGACGCCCTAGCATCACTTCACTATAAAGTTGAACCTCAATTACCCAAGGTATAAATCATCCCTAAGGAGTGAACGAGGTGCTTTGTAAAGCCGTGGTAGTTTTTCAGGTCATTAAGATACTGTTTTGAACCCAGAAGAAATTCCTAAAGTTGTCTTGAGTGGATTTCTTTTACAGCTTTAGGTTCTGAAGCTGCCGAAGTTAATTTATTACCTTTTGGGGGCTGCCACCGCCCCATCATCTTTTGTGTTGTGTTTCACTTGTTCTCTGCTGTTGTAGTTTCTCTTTACCATTTTGTTACCAAACAAGACAATGAGATGAGGGATGGGAGCAAAGCTATCTCTGATCGCGTTTTCGTGTCTCATTTATTCCGTTTTTTTTTTAAGTCCATTTTTGCACCAGACTACTGTAGCCTGAGGCCACAATTTCTTCCTTCGCGGATGACAGGGAGTAAAGTAACTAGAGTCTTTTTTCTTGCCAAAAAGTGTTTTCTTCTAGACTTTTCTCTCTTTTTTTTCTTGTTTGTAGAAAGTGATTTATTTAAGGAGAGAGAGAAATAGGAGAAGAAGAGAGAAAGAAACAGCTAACTCTCACACTGAGTGAGAGAATCCAGAAAGATGGAATCCAGGGAGGGAAAGCAGCTTCCACACTGAGTGGAAGGGAAAAGAGAGAGATGGAGTTTAGGAGGGGAAGACAGGCTTCCAGCAGAGAGTGCGGAAGGGAACTCCAGAGGGGAAATCCAGGAGCGAGGAAGACGGCTTCCATGAAGGGAGCGTTCGTGGAAGGGGCCCAAACACGGGGTCCTGACTCTTCTCCTAAATCGTACTCCACTTCACTTCTGGCTAGAATCAGAATGATTTTTTTTTCTTTTAAGAAATCTGCTTGTGAAAGAGTATGCCGTTCAGAAAAGCTTTCCATCTGGGCTGGAATCCTGTCTGGGGCAAGTGGGGATTACTTGCCTAAAGCTGTTCCAAGGTCACGGCACATTCCACCCTGGGGTGAGCAAACTGAACAGAGATCCTTAAAAGAAGATACGCAAATGGCACATAAGTACAAGAACAGCTGGTTAACATCATTAGTTATGGGAGAAAAAAATGCCAATTTAAAATACAAAGGAATATCACTTCTTTCCCTCTAGAATGGCTAGAATTAAAGAGTGATAAAACCCAGTAGATCTCCTCATAGATTGCTGGTGAGAACAAAAAATACTTACTTTGGAAAACAGATTGACAAGTTCTTTAGAGGTGAATGTACACTTACTATAGGACCCAGTAAACTCCAAGCCTAAGTGTTTACTCAAGAGAAATGGAAACGTATGTCCACATAAAGATTAAAAGTTCATGGCAGCTTTATTCATAACAACCCCAAACCTGAAACGACCCAACTATCTATCAACTGGTAAATGGATAAACAAATTGTGGTATATCCATTCAGTGGAATACTACTCAGCAGGAAAAAGGAACAAATTACTGATACATGCAAGAACATGGATACATCTAAAACGCATAGTGCTAAGTGAAGGAAGCTAGATTTAAAAGGTTATCAATTATATGATTTCATGTATAGGACATTCTGGAAAAGCAAGACTGTCATGATCTAGAGAAGATCAGGGATTTCCTGGACCCAGGGAATGGGGTGGGGAATAACTAGGAAAGGGCAAAAGGGAATCTTTTAGAGAAATGGAAGTATCCTACATCTTGATGGTGATCTTGTTTATACAGGTGCATATTTTAAATTATTGTTGGAATAATGCACTACAGTCAAGTAATAATGTGGCTTCTCCACATTGTCCTGGATTCAGGACAAGTGGCATAGGCTGGACAGCAGGACTTCTGGGGTAGTTACTTGTACAAGTCATGGCTGGGGCTGGCTGCTCCTGGTTTGCAGGCCTGAGAGGACAAGCTGTTTCTGAATTCTCTGGAGGTTGGGGTCAGTTGGCAGAGCTAGCTCCACAGCTGACTTTGAACCAAAACAGCAGGTCAGGGAGTGAGCCAGTCCTTGTGGAGCAGGGTCTCAGGGAGACTTGGCATGTCCAGAAGGCCTTCCCCGATTCCTTCATGCCAGGGACGGCCAAGGGTTTCCTGGGGACTACCCTGTGGAGACCAAGGTGTCCAGTGAGAGGGTTAGAAACACAGGAGGTCTGGAGGCCAGGCAGCATCCTAGCACCCAGCTTGCATTTCAAACAACCTGTACTTATTGAGGGATAATTCATTTCCTTCTCTTATCAAAGAAGGATATAGATAACACCACTGATCTCCACTTCCAGTTCTCTGGAAGAGGATTCCATAGGGAAACAAACAAAGTCAACATTCCATCGTCTTGTGCGATATCATCTTTTGTAATTTGTTGGAAAATAGCTGGGTGATGCCCTTCTCCCACTCCAACCATTGCTCCCCAAGGTCAGAAACCTCTTACTGGTAGTGATGATCTAGTCTGCCTTCCTTGTCACAGAGGAAGAAACTGGGACCCAGAAAGGCCAGCTGACGTGCCCTAGACATGCATCCAGGTAGCAGCCGAAGCAGAAACACTGGGCTGTCCTGACACTCAAGCCAGCATCTTTCGACTATGCTGGAAGACAGAAGTTCCCACTCTCTTCCCTGCCATGCTCTGGGACTCTTTCTACATCTGGTAAAGCTCAGAGGGCTTACATTCCATGCCTCATAAAGGCCGATGCCTCCAGTGAGGCCCCTGGTTGGCTCAAGAGGAAATGGGTCTGGAATCACAGAAGAGCTGTTGACTGGGGTGTCCTATTGTCTGTGGGAAATACCCCCAAACAATTGGGGGTGCCCAGGGTAATATAAGCAAAGAGTTCCATGATCCTCACCTTTTAAACATCTGGCCGAATCGCTGTCTGTTGGTCTCCCTTTCCTCCCAGAGATGACGCTAAGAGAATCCTTACTCAGCTAAGGGGGCTGTGATGCTGGCATCTGACCACAGTTAGGCTGGGGGAGGCTCCCCAGGAGCGGGGCCATCACAGGCCCCTCAACTGCTCTCACCGTGGGAAGTCTTGGCTTACAGTCAAGTTGCCAAGTGCTGTTTCCATTGGCAAATTAATCTCATTGCATTCTTGTTCCAAAACTTCATTTGATGTGTCATGACTATCTAGTTCCTGGCC
The DNA here is from genome assembly GCF_049354715.1 of Callithrix jacchus. Lineage (NCBI taxonomy): Eukaryota > Metazoa > Chordata > Mammalia > Primates > Cebidae > Callithrix > Callithrix jacchus. The sequence goes on along the minus strand of NC_133509.1, from coordinate 4,520,028 downwards.
TTGAGCTTCATTCGACCTTATCCTTCATTCCTGTATCAGACATCACTACATAATTGCCGAGTGAAGCTTACAAGGAATAGAAGCAGGGGTGGGGGCAGAGGACCTTCGACATCACAGTCAGGGAATCTCGGAACATGCTAGTCCTAGCTTAGCCCAGAGCCACCCACCTCATGAAGTTACTGCTAGCAACAGAGATCACGGGTGCCCAGGCAGGTGGGGACAGGCACTGCGTTAGCGCTGGCAGTGCTGGCGCCTGTAAATGGAAAATGAGGGCCACTCCCCCCTCCAGGTCGGCTGCTGGAAGATGAATGGGGTGCCTTATACTTAGATGAGCAAAGAAGATTGCCGCTTCCTTTCTAGTCTGGACCCATGGATTGAAGAGACTCGAGATGGGCTCACGTCCTGAGTGTGGCTTGTTGCTGAAGAGCAGGACGTAGTGCTGTGTAGTGGTTAGGGGCCTGGGCTCGAGCAGGGGATGGCCGTGCATGCCTGTGGTCCCAGCTACTCAGGAGGTTGAGGTGGGAGGATCACCTGAGCCTGGGAGGTCGAGGATGCAGTGAGCAGTGATTGTGCCACTGCACGGCAGCTGGGGTGACAGAGCCAGACCCTGTCTCAATAAATAAATAAACAAATAAGAAGGTCTTGAGCTCTGGCGTCAGATTTTCTGGCTTAAATCTCAGCTCTGCTAATTATTAGCTGTGTGACCTTGGGCTAGTTACTTAACCTCTCTGTATCTCAACTATCAAATAAGACTAACAGAGCTACCTACCATATAATTATTATGAGTGACAGCTATGCCCCCGAGATGTGTTTTTAGGTCAGAGTTAATCAGGCAAACAGAGAAGTGAGAGTGAGAGCAGGGGTGACCTGGGAATGCCTGCCTGTTCTGCAGGGTTGTTCATCTCCCTGGAGCCGGAATCTGGGCGAAGATAAACACTTGCAGCATGAGGACGGCATTAAGCATTAATGTGGCCGAACAGCCCAAGGTTATTCTTTTTTTTATGATGGAGTTTTGCTCTTGTCACCCAGACTGGAATGCATGGCACGGTCACGACTCACTGCAACCTCTGCCTCCTGAGTTCAAGTCATTCTCCTGCCTCAGGCTCCTGAGTGGCTGGGACTACAGGCAGTAAACCGTGGGTGGCGAGTGTGGGCTAAAGCACGTGGGATGTGCTCTTTGGGGCAGAGGTGTGGGGGCTGCCTAATGAGGAAAGGGCCTGATCTAGACCCTGAACCTCCCTACGGCTTCCCCTTGTGGGGTCCTGGGGCTGAGAGGGCTGGCTCTTGGGTATGCTTTTAGAGACGGAAGGCCCACCATGATCCCATTCATCCTTTTATTCATTCATCCACCCAACATGTATTAAGCACCTATTATGTGGCAGGGACTGTGCCTAACACTGTGATATGTAACAGTGAATAAGACAGAACATGCTTTCAAAAAGCTCATGGTCCTATGGTAGAGGCAGGTAGAGACAACTGTCACACAGTTTGGAGAGTGCTGTGTTGGCGGAGGAATAGGAGAGCAGCTCCCCAGCCATAAGGCGGCCGGCCGGTGTAAACGCAGCCAGACGAACTCCATGGGTGGGTGGTGCCCCCAGCTACCCAGGTAATCTTGGGAATTTTAATCAAAGGCGCGTCCCTTTGGGAGGGAAGGACTATGACATGTCGGGGGAAGATCAGCTTATGTATGGTCATCTCTAGACTCACAGAGGTTGAGGTCATGGCTGCAGCATGCACCCCGGACCCTTCAGCTTTCCTGAGACCCTCAGTGTTTCTCATCTTGCCTGAGACTTGCCTGACTCTGGGATCGGCAGCTGTTCCTATCCATGCATGTTAATTTCCTCAGGAAGAAATAAGGAGGGGTTCAGTGACTGCCAAGGGCCACATTAGCTAAAAAAACCAAACCAGGACCAGAATTCAATTTCTGCATTCAAGTTCTGAGACTATGACCCATTTCTGGGCATGTGCACTATTCCCCTAAGATATGCCTTTGGACTCGTACCCTCCCTTCACCACCCGTATCTGGAGGCCCAGATGACTGCTGCCTGCCCACTTCAGACGTCAGGCAGGTATGCCAGCAGTTTCTAGGTTGCCATGGGGAGCAACGGCAGAGGCAGGGTAGTGGGGTGGGAGGGCACTGGCTTTGGAGCTGGTTGGCTGTGTGTTTGATTGTTTAACACTTAGTAGCTGTGTGACCTTGGGAAGCTTCCTTACCCGGTAGGGACTTCAACTTCCTTCTCCTACATTGGAAATAGGAAGAGTGTCTTGTGGGGGTGGTAGTGAGGACGGATGAAACTTGGTGAAATGTCTAGTCCAGGGCTTGGCATTCAATGCACTGTTTCCCTTTCCTTTCAAAACTTGCCTAAGGGGCTGGGCGTGGTGGCTCACGCCTGTAATCCCAGCACTTTGGGAGGCTGAGGCGGGTGGATCACGAGGTCAAGGGATCGAGACCATCCTGGTCAACATGGTGAAACCCCGTCTCTACTAAAAATACTAAAAATTAGCTGGGCACGGTGGCGCGTACCTGTAATTCCAGCTACTCGGGAGGATGAGGCAGGAGAATTGCCTGAACCCAGGAGGCGGAGGTTGCGGTGAGCCAAGATCGCGCCATTGCACTCCAGCCTGGGTAACAAGAGCGAAACTCCGTCTCAAAAAGAAAAACAAAAACAAAAACAAAATTTGCCTAAGATCTCTCCCTTCTCATGTCTCAGCCTAACATGGCTCCTTGCAGATATTTGTTGGGACTTATCCACCAAGGTCTTCGGTGCCTCTCTGTGAATTCTGTGCACCTGCTTTAGGTAGCACGTGGCCTTAGCTGTGTGGCTTGGTGCTGTGCCTTTGTGCCAGGAAAAGGAGGCCCCTCTCTGGAGTGAGGATTTCAGCCTCCCACCTTCCATTTGGCCAGGTTGTTCTTGGCAGGAGAAATCGGCTGGCCTTAGTCGGTAGCTCTGGAACCTACTTAGCTGAGTCCCCGCCTTTACCAGCTGTGGGGTGCTCCAGCTGTGGGGTGCTCCAGCTGTGGGGTGCTCTGTCTGAATTCGGCAGCTCAAGGAGCCAAATCAGGCTGCAGGTTAACACTCTCTGCTAATGAGGAAATCAAGATCTGACTGCAAAACCCACCGGCGAGAGTTCTGCCCTCACTCCGCCGCTAAGGAAATGCTCATCCTCACAGCCTTCCTGAGGTATGACCCAACCTTGCGAGCAGTGCCTCTCGTGTATTCACGGGTGGGAGAGGCAGACTCCTGGGTGCCATTCCCAGAGCAGCTGATTCATTAGGTCTGGGAGGGTTGGGAACTTGCATCATCCCAAGGTGGCAGATCATTCTGAGAAGTTGCCCTGTGGTAACGAATGTGAGTTTTGGAACCAGGCTGGGATTCAAAGCTTGGCTCTGCCGCTAATGAGCCACAATTCTGGGCAAGTTTACAGATGGTTTCCTCATGGGGTTGTAAGTAACTGAGATAAAGGTGTGAAGTACCTCCCACAATGCCTGGTGTATAGCAGGTTCTCAAGGAATAAAGGTGGCCATGGAGACACCGGTGGTAGTCGAGGTGGGGATTGATGTTGTTATGATGACACCTTCCTCCTTGAAGGGTTCTTCTGCACCTGATCAGTAACAGATCATGAGGAGACAGAGTATCAGACAGGATAACTCTATGTGGAGGTTATCTGCGATCACCTTCATTTAAACAGATTAGATGGACCAGAAGGTCAGTGCTGAGAATCTTCAGGGCAAATTCCAAGCCTCTAGGAAGGCAAAGCTCTCTTATTTGGCCTTTCCCCAAAACACCGGCCTCCAAGAAGTACATGGGAGTGGGCTACTGGGATTCTCCCAGAAGGCCTTGCACCCCTGCCTCTGCCTCGTTCGGGGAGTGGGCTGTGCTTGTCTCTTTTGCTGGTTGGATGCCTAAAGGCACATGTTGGCCTCCTTGTAGGAGAGAAGAGAATAAAACATGACAGCGAGCAAGGACAGAGTGCCAGTGACAGAGCTCAGCTTGCCAGTGAGTGGCCAGGGGAGCTCTCAACTAAAAAGGACTATGGGGGAAGATTTGTCCTGTTTGATACTAAAACACATCATAAAGATTCAATAACTCAAGCTGTGTATACGGGAGCATGGGTGACAGACCAAAGAAGCAAAATAGAAATCCAGAACAGCCAAATGCATAGATTTGCATGGAGTGTTTGATAGAAGTGACTTCTCAAAGTGGCCAGGTTGTTCTGGGCAGTGGAAATCGAATCCCTCAAAGTGCTGGGGTAAGGACGGACTTTAAAAAACAGTACTGGGAGATCTGGAAAGGATAAAAAGATATGAGACCTGTCATCACAAGTCAGGGAAACTCCAACTGGATCCAATTTTTAAGTGAAATAGTAGGAATCCTAAAATGACTAGAAGGAAGTATGGGCTCATTCATTCATAACCTTTGAATAAGAATCTCCCTCTGCGATTCAAAATTCAGAAGCTGTTAAGGTGTTAAATTACACTACACGAAAGCAAACACAAAACTACCGTATGACCAACCAAACGAAAAAGCACCGTAAGAAGAGGCAAAAAATGAACAGTAAGGGGAGAAAAAGTAATGGCTACCTGCAACGCAAAGGACTAATCTCCCTGATATCTACAGAATGCCTGGAAATCAAGGAGAGCAAGACCAGCAACCCGCAGAAAAACGGGGCAGCCAAGGACATGGGAACCGTTCACAGAAAAAGGAATACGAATGGCCCTTTAACACATGAAAAGATCCTCAGCCTCACTTCGAAGATAAAAAATACAAGTTAAAGCTATACTGAGACACAAGTCACACTCAGCAGATTGGTAAGCACTAAAAAATGTGACCGCAGAGCTTGATGGAGACGCTGAAATGCTGCAACTCCGACGGAGAGGGATTTGGCAACAGCCATGAAGGTTACAAACGCATTTTCTGTTTACTCAGCATTTCCTGCATGGGAATCTGCGCTACGGCTATGTCTGCACACATATGAAATTAAGTTAATGCAAGGTCATTCATGGCAGGGTTGCCTGTACTTGTAAAATACTGGAAACATCCCAAGTATCCATCTAGAGTCTAGGTGACTGAACTGGGACATATGCGTCAATGAAATGCTTTGCAGCTTGACTACAGAAACGCTGTACCGATTTGAAAATATGTCTAGAATGTGCTGCTGAGTGGCCAAAGTAAGGTGCCGAATGGTATCTAGAGTGCGATACCTTTTGTGCAAGGGTGCGGGGAGCAGAGGTAAATAACTCCATATTGGCTTTCAGCTGCATAAGGAAATGTTGGAAAGATACAGGTAAGATGAAGAGAAGTGGTCACCGATGGTGGGAGAGCAGGATACGGACATCACGGGGCGGGGATAGGACTTTGCAAATCTCCTATTTTATAGCCTTTTAATTTATGAGGCATGTATTTACTCCCTTAAAAAAATTTCTTTCCTTGACGGGGCACGATGGCTCGTGCCTCTGATCCCAGCACTTTGGGAGGAGGTCAGGGTGGGCAGATCATGAGGTCAAGATATCGAGACCAGTCTGGCCAACATGGTGAAACCTTGTCTCTACTAAAAATGCAAAAAAAAAAAAAAAAAAAAATTAGCTGGGCATGGGGGCACACACCTGTAGCCCCAGCTGCTCAGGAGGCTGAGGCAGAAGAATTGCTTGAACCTGGGAGGCAGAGGTTTCAATAAGCCAAGATCGCGCCCCCGTACTCTAGGCTGGCAACAGAGTGAGACTCTGTCTAAAAAAAAAAAAACTATTATTTTTTATTTCTTTATAGTTTTAGAGACAAGGTCTGGGTTCTGTTGCCTGGGCTGGAGTGCAGTGATCCATAGTTCACTGTAGCCTTGAACTCCTGGGCTCAAGCAACCCTCCCTCCTCAGCGTCCCAAATAGCTGGGATCACAGGCACATGAAACCAGCACCCCCCCCCCCGCTAGCTAACTTTTAATTTTAATTTTTTTTCCATATAGATAGGGCCTCATTGTGTTGTGGTCTCAAACTCCTGGCCTCAAGTGATCCTCCTGCCTCAGCCTCCCAAAGTGTTGGGATTATAGGCGTGAGCCTCTGTGCCCGGCCTAAAAAATAATGTTAAATTAAAAAAGGTCCCAGCTTGTTTCCTTCTTCTACTTTCCATGGTATCCATTAGTGGATGCTGTCGACCTACCGCTGCAGCCCCTTCATGCCCCGGAGAACCATGGGAGTAGCTCTCTTGCTGTCTGACTGTGGGGTCAAAGGGTCTGCTCACCTTGCTTGTCTGCCTCACTAGATCTGACCTTCATGCCTTTATCCACCTGGGCCTAGTGGCCCTTGATTTCAGCTATTTAATAGGTCAGGGATCGGTTTCCTTCTGAGAGTACAGGTGACCTGAGAGAGAAGAGGTGGGCCCCACAGAGAACTCCCCACCTAGGCCACCTCCTCTCTGGCAGAACTGAACTCAGCAGATGGCAAAGTGCTTGGAGCCACCGGGAGCCAAGGTGCAGAGAATTCTGTGGAAGGAAGCTGGCTTGGAGCTTGGAAGCCGGGCAGCGAGGGCTGCTGGAACACAGAGGTACCCGCTCATTTGGCAGGGGTGCCAGTGAGAGAGGAAGCGGGGCTCCTCTGGAAGCTGTGTCAGACATCCCCCTCCTGCCCCAGGGCTTCTCAGATGCCCTGGAGAGACCGATGCCTCCCCAGCAGCCAGTCCATCTGGGCTGGTGCTCAGGCAGCTCTGGGAGCGAGGATATTTTAGATGTGTCAAAAGTGACGAATGTTGGAAAGTGCCATGGGCATCTCTGGGAGCTCGCAGTTCATGCTGGCAGCTAAGATGTGCCAAGCTTTTTGGAAGAAACGGATTCTGGAGGAAATTGGGAAGTCTGCTGTCCCAGATGTGGGTGGCAATGGGATGGGCTCTGCCAGAGGACAGAGCCCCAATGGCAATAAAGACGGGGCTGGGCTGTAGCAACGCCCGAGGTCTTGGCAGAAGGGAGTGGCATTCTGACAGGCCAGCAGGGGCAGGAAGGAGCAGGAGCGTGTAGATTTAGAAGCAGGCAGGGGCCTGAGGTTGGAGTCAGCAGAACTTCCAGCGGGCAGCAGCGGGGGCTGTGGAGCTCCGGCCTGTTCAGTTCCACTAGCCAGGATGGAACAGGGGCAGCAGCCAGAGCCAGCCTGAGGCTGGAGGTGAGCCCGGGGCCTTCGCCCACAGTGAGGCTGGAACAAGGCTCCGGTGTGTCTGGATGTGAAAACACCGCAGGGAATGTGTTACTAGAATTCAGCGTCTACCCCGAATATAATGCATCCTAAGCGGAGGGCGCCTTGGCGTTCTGTTTGCATCATGGCCCTGGTTAGCGTGTAGTGTCATTGGTTCTCTGCCTCTGCAGGGAGATGGTTCATCCCAAGCTGGGGTTGGAGGAAGCTGAGGCAGTGGCCGGGATAGGGAGTGTAGGGTCAGGCTTAGGTGAGTCACAGGGAAGGAAGGGAGTCAAAGACAAGGGATCCTAAATATGGACCAGTGGGGTTGTGGGGTGGTGGGGGCACAGGACCCAGCTGGGCAGCCCAGCCTGTCTTCTGCTGCATGATGAATGGGGCTGGGGTATCAGGGATGGATGGAGAAGCTAGCCCCAACTCCACTTGCCCCAGGTGCTTTCTGATGATGACACAAACTCTCTTCTAATTACTGTTCTTCACCACCTCCTGCCTCCCTGCAAACTCCCACAACCAGGAAGGAAAGAAAAAGAGCGAGAGAGATGACAGAGAGAGCTCCTAGACGTCTTTGTCCTCCTCCCCGTCATGATTATGATCATCGTCATCCAGGCCCCGAGTTCTTATATAACCTGCTAAGTTGCTGAGGACTGAACTTGTCTTTCCACCTCCCGCCTCCAGCCAGCTTCTGCTGACTTCCTCATCCCGCTCACACATCCCTCTCTTCCAGGCACCGGCTCACCCCCGCTGAGTTATCTTCCACTCCCCCTTCCTCTTCTTCCCTCCTACTGTCAGCAACTCTCTGCAGCATGAACGCCCGCAACTGCTCCCCGGTAGGCTCCCTCCGCTTCCAGTCCCCGCTGTTCACACGCTCTCCGTCCTGCGACACGTGGCTCCAGCCATGGCTGCTCGAGGGTCCCGGGTGCCTCTGTGCCTTTGCTCCTGCAATTCTCTGTGCTTGGAGCCTGTCTTCTCTTCCTACGCCTTAGATCCCAACCTTGGAGGAACAGAACGTGTGGACGGTTCTCCTGACAGCTGGTCAGGGGAGGGGCCCTTCTCTGTGCCCCCAGTCCCCTGTGCAGAGCTTGAGGGTGGGGCTGTTTGTTGAGTTGCCCATTTCATGACTGGGCTCTAAGCTGTTCATATCTTATGCATCCGTGTGGTCCCAGCACAAAGGTGGGTTATCTGCTGAAGTGATTTAACAGGGTAATTCATTGTTCTGCCCTTTCCAGGGAAAGATTTGCTACAGCGAGGCACTACCAGGAGGAAGGGGAGAACAGAGGAGGGGCCTGCCCTCTTCACTTCTAACACCCACAGTCCCCTTCAGACGGTCAGGAGCCTCGGGCCACGAACACAGCAACCCTGGCCTCTGTCTGCCCTCTAGGATGAGCTGCAGAAAGGCACCGACAGACAGCGAGTGAGTTCTGGGTGGTCTTTGGAATCATGACGGTGGGCCTTGCTCCGCCCTCGTGGTAAAGCCCTCTAGAGCCCAAACCAGCGTCCTTCTCCCTCTTCCCTTCGTCTTCTCGGATTCCTCATTTATTTTGAGCCTTGTAACTCAGTCTTTAAAAGCTCCCTTTGTGAAGGCCTTTCTGATCTCCAAGTGTTTCTCGTGATATTCATAGGAGTTATGGGGAGAAAGGAATTTTGTGGCCAAATAAATTTGGGAAATGTTGTATTAAGCAACATGAATCAGGCTTCCTGCTGGCCAGAGAGAAGAAGCTACTGTGCGTTTAGTCTCTGGTAGGGGCAGATGATAGACAGAGGCTCTCAAACTCAATTCCTTTGAGGCAAGGTGCCCCTACCCTCTGTATTCCCCTTTTTGGCCAAGCATCTCTGGGACTGATAGTCCATAGGGCACCGTTGGGGAAATTCTGTCCGGGCAGCTTTTCAAGGCCTTGTACGCTGTCAGCTGCACCTGCACTCTCCTCTGTGCGCTGGGGTTTCGAAGGCTAGTCCTCGCTGCTCTAATGGAGGGCAGAGGCCGGCGCACTTGACGAGCAGAAAATGAGTTTCTAAATAGGTACATCTGACGGTTTAGACATCGTGCTCTAGGACCCCAAGTCCCAGGATCTTGTGGAGCGACTTTGGGGGCTGCTGTGGGAGATGGGAGAGGACACAGAGGATGAAAGGGTGGGTTCCTGACTGCCCACCTCGTTTCAACCCAAACAAAATTGCTTTTAGGTTTTAACATTTTCTGTTAGAGATTCTGTTTGTAGGAAGGTTTCCATGACTGACATGCATTCAAAAACCACAGATCTAGACCAATCACTTCATTTAACACATTAAAAAAAAAACAAAACAGCCTAGAACCTGCGGTGCCAAAAAGCTAAAACACATGTCAATCAATCACATAACTAGATACTGGCTCTAGAGTCCAGGTGTCTGGACACGCCGTCTAATGCCCTTTCCACACGCTCGCCCACTTGTTTACTTCCTTTCAACTCAGCCAGTTTCAAAAGAGAAGAATAAAAGATAGCAGGGAGCAAATAGCAGTGAAGGTATCAGGATAGATCCACTGAGGAATCGTGTGGGGAAGGGAAAGAGAAATCCCATCTGCCCCCATCTGATCTGTTTCACTGCAGTTCTTATGCTCCACCTTCAAATGTAAAGAAACGGATGCTAAGAGCCAGGGCTGCTGATGCCGAGAATAACTGTGGAGGAGACGCAGTACAGCACCCCGGTCTCCAGCGATGAACTGTGTAATCCACACCATGCTATTCTGTAGATATGCAGTCTATTGATGAAGAGCTCTGCAAACAGGGGCAGCTCCGAAGCAATCCTCCGGAGAGAACCTGGAAGGAACTGGAGAAGACAGAGAAAGATGGCAGGTGTGCCTGTCTTCGTGGTTGGGTGGGAGGACTTACATATGCACTCTGTGTTCAATGCATGGGAGGTGAGGCGGGGCGGGGGGAGGGCAGCAGAGAAATTCAGAGTAGCTCTCTTCATCCTTTGCTTTGCCTGGCTGGCTGGAAGTGCAGTTCTTTTAATTATAATGATGCAAATCCTTATTATTCCCTTCCTGCATGTCCTGTGTAGTGTATTAACCTCTCACCAAATGCTCCAAGGTAACCAGAACCATCCTCAGGGCTGAAACTTAAACCCAGACAATTGTTGTCTCCAGAGTCAACATTTTTTCTTTCTTTCTTTCTTTTCTTTTTTAGGTGATGAATCCTAAGTGCATAGCTCTGTGAGTATCGTGAGTGTCCAGTGTAGCCAGCACCAAGATAAAGGCAGAGAACATTTCTGTTTCTGAGACCTGTCTGCAGGCAACACCACCGCAAGAGGTAACTGTTCTGACCTCCATCACTGAGATCAGTTTTGCCTGCTCTTGACCTTCGAGTCAGTAGATTCATACAGCAGGTGCTCTTCTGGGCCTGGCCCTTCTCACCCAGCACTAGGGGAGATTCATCCGGATTGTATGTGCAGAGCCTGCATCTGAACTCCTCTGCCATTCTGCCTCTCATCACGTTAACGATTCTATGTTGCCCTCCAGAAATGTTTCCTTGGAACGTGGCTTGGGTTTTGCAGAGTTGACTGGGCCTGAAGGAGTGGACTGGGACCACAGAAGCTTAAGTTAGGAGGGTGGCCCGGAAGAGAGCTTTTCAGAGAATTCTCCGGGGCTGTTCTGTCTCTCACAGCCAAGTTCCAAGGTCCCAGACTCACTGCCATCAGCACGCGTTGCTCTTTTGATTTCGTTTCTCCTTTTGCAGAACAAACTTAATCACTGCTGCTGTCTCAAACTCGTGGACAGCGTTCTCAGGCATCATTTCGGGCAGGGGTTTTCACCCGAGGGGTGAGTTTGCTCTGCTGTTAATCCCCGACCTCGGGACATTTGGCATTTGGCATCATGGCAATACCTGGAGATATTTTTGGTTGTCAAAACAGGGGGCAAGGAGCGTGCTACTGGCATCTAGTAGGCAGAGGCCAGAGATCCTGCTAAACACTCTTCAGTGCACAGGACAGGTTCTCACAGCTGAGAATTACCCAGCACAAAATGTCAAGTGTGCCGCCATCAAGAAACCTTGGTCTTGGGTCAACACAGGAAGTTGGTGGCTGTTCTCTTTTCTGATACAGTAAGAGAGGAGGCAGAGCAGAATGAAACGAGCTCTTGACCAGGAGTCAGAGGATCTGGGTTCAGGGCCCCACTTTGCACGAACTTTGTCTGACCTTGTTAAGACGATTTATCCTCCACAAGGCTGATTTCCTCATCTGTCACTTGGGAGCTGGGACACCTGCCTTTCTTACTTATAGGCTTGTTGTCAGAATCACAAGTGAGAATGTTAGTGGAATCTCTGTGAAATGATTACATGTTATTATTCTATTTGTGACAACGAACCAAACTTATATGGGTGTTTCTGTGTCTGACGTCAATGGAGGAATAGTTTTGGCAGGGTTTCTGTTTCCCCGTGTTCAGTTTCCAGGGTCATAGCCTCCTTCTCACATTTGTGTGGGAAAGGAGCTCACATGCAAAGGGTGTTTCCTGGAACTGTGGGCAGGGCTTCAAACATCCCTGCAATTCTCTAAGCCCGCCACTCTCCACACTGAAACTTCTAGAAATTCTTTTTTAAATTCTTCTGAGATCTCCGATGGGGTTTGCTCCAGAAAAGCAAGGCATTTCAGCGCTGAAGCTCGGATTTTATTTTGTCACTCACATAAGAGGCTTAGCGCCGTTACCCCTCCTGGGTGAAGATATGCAGCAACGTCAGTCTGATGGAATACTGTTGAGCTGGATGTGCTGTGTTACACAGTGGAAAGGGGGCAGGACTCTGTGAGAGGCAAGAGCCCTGGTGCTGTGCAAACTGGCACCGCAGTACCATTAGGCATTTGTTTAAACCTTGGAAAATTTGCCTTGTGAATACACGGGAGAGTGAGCTGGGCAGCAAACGGCTCTACCCCAACACGGTTGTGGAAGGGAGAGTCAGGAAGGAATAGTGTGGGACACGGATATCTTGTCATTATATTGTAACCATTAACAACATAAACCGGCTGGGCGCGGTGGCTCACGCCTGTAATCCCAGCACTTTGGGAGGCTGAGGCGGGTGGATCACGAGGTCAAGAGATCGAGACCATCCTGGTCAACAAGGTGAAACCCCGTCTCTACTAAAAATACAAAAAATTAGCTGGGCATGGTGGCGCGTGCCTGTCATCCCAGCTACTCGGGAGGCTGAGGCAGGAGAATTGCCTGAACCCAGGAGGCGGAGGTTGCGGTGAGCTGAGATCGCGCCATTGCACTCCAGCCTGGGTAACAAGAGCGAAACTCCATCTCAAAAAAATCAAAAAACAAAAAACAAAACAACATAAACAGTGTTGTTTGGAATCAAGGGGCAAATTTGCGCTACACTAAAGGCTGTTCTGGTCCCATCTAAGAAAGTTGTTTTTTGGGTTTTTTTTTGAGACGGAGTCTCCCTGTGTTAACTAGGCTGGCGGGCAGTGGCGCAATGTCAGCTCACTGCGACCTCCGCCTCCTAGGTGCAAACGATTCTGCTGCCTCAGCCTCTGGAGTAGCTGGGATTATAGGCACATGCCACCATGCCCAGCTCATTTTTTGTATTTTTAGTAGAAATGGGTTTTCACTGTGTTAGCCAGGATGGTCTCGATCTCCTGACCTCATGATCTGCCCACCTTGGCATCCCAAAGTGCTGGGATTACGGGCATGAGCCACTGTGCCCAGCTCCTTCTAACAAAGTTTTAAAGCAAGCTTCAAAAAGGTCAAACTGTTTCCAAGTAATTTATTTCTTTTCTTTTCTTTTCTTTTTTGAGATGGAGTTTCGCTCTTGTTACCGAGGCTGGAGTGCAGTGGCGCGATCTCAGCTCACCGCAACCTCCGCCTCCTGGGTTCAGGCAATTCTCCTGCCTCAGCCTCCCGAGTAGCTGGGATTACAGGCACGCACCACCATGCCCAGCTAATTTTTTGTATTTTTAGTAGAGACGGGGTTTCACCATATTGACCAGGATTTAACTGCACCCCAGGACAAAGCTGAAGAACGTTTAAAATAATGCAGGAATATCCAGCACCAATTAGGTAAAATTCACAATGTCTGGTATCTAGTCAAAAATTACCGGGCATGCAGAGAAGCAGGAAAATACAACACATAATGAAGAGAAAAATCAATCAATCAAAACCAACCTAGAATTGTTACAGATGGCAAAATTAGTCAACAAGAACATCAAAACATTTCTTCTATTTCATTTGTTCAGGATGGTAGAAGAGCATGGAAGCATGCTGAGAAGAAACATGGAAGGCATAGAAGTCTACACTGAACTTCTAGAGATTGAAAAAACAATGTCTGAGACTTGAAATCCATTGGATGGGATGAATAACAGATTACACATTGCAGAAGAAAAGATTAGTGGACTCGAAGGCCCAGCCGCAGAAACCATTCATATGAAACACAGAGGAAAAAGACGGAAAATAGGTGAACAGAACATCAGGGAGCTGTCGGGCAATTTTAAGAGGCCTCATATGCATGTCATTGAAGATTCCAAAGGAGACAAGAAAGAGGCCAGAAAATATGCCTAAGGAAATAATGCTGGAATACGGTCTAAATCTGATGAAAACACTCATGTGTAGATCCGAGATGATCAATGATCTTGAAGCACAAACAACCTGAGGGAAACAAGGTCCAGAATAATCAAATTGCCGAAAACCAGTGATAAAAAGAAACTCTTTAGAAAAGCCAGAGTAAAAGGCCCTACTGCACACACAGCAACAAAGATAAGAATTCAACAGACATGGGCCGGGTGCAGTGGCTGAAGCCTGTAATCCCAGCACTTTGGGAGGCCGAGGCGGGTGGATCACAAGGTCAAGAGATTGAGACCATCCTGGTCAACATGGTGAAACCCCGTCTCTACTAAAAATACAAAAAATTAGCTGGGCATGGTGGTGCGTGCCTGTAATCCCAGCTACTCAGGAGGCTGAGGCAGAAGAACTGCCTGAACCCAGGAGGTGGAGGTTGCGGTGAGCCGAGATTGCGCCATTGCACTCCAGCCTGGGTAACAAGAGCAAAACTCCGTCTCAGAAAAAAAAAAAAAAAAAAAAATTCAACAGACCTCTCCCCAGAAAGAAGGTCTACTGGAAGACAGTGGGGCAGCACCTTTAAGGTTCAAGCAGAGATGCTCAGCAAATCCCATTGCCTTGGGCTCCTTGTATGTTGGTGGATGTTGGAACAAAAATCTCATCCTCAAAGCGTAGCCAGGTGTCAGCAAGAAGCACGGAGCACTGATATGTAGTGGTCCGACGATGATTACAGCCTCGTGTTTGGACTTATGAGAGAATAGACAGGAAGCGAGATGAAGTAATGGAAAATTTCACAGTGATACCAAGAAGAGATCCGAGTTCTGGAACACACCGAATACGTACTTTCCCTTAAAAGTGTCTTCCTGTACTATCGGTCCCCAGCTCGACGAATGACATCCCCAAGCCGTGAACCTTAGGCACCCGTGACCCCTGCATTTCTCCTGCCCCGTTGCCAGCCAGCTCGCTGATTTTTCTCGAAAATGTCTCCATTTACTTTCTTCCTCTAGATCTGAGTCAGACCCTCAAAACCTCTCACAAACTCCCTGTTTGACCCTGGGAAAGTTATATTACTCCTCTGGGTCTGAGTTTGCCCCTTTATAGAATAGGGATTGGCTGACGGTCTCCAAAGCCCCTTTTTGTTTTTTAAAGTCTGGGTTTCAGAGATATTTTGTGATATGCATGTAAAGACCTATTTTGTATCACACTAATGAAGCTTGATTCTGATGGGGTTATATCCAGAGAGGAGGAGGTTATAAGTTATAAATGTGCCCTGCGCATAGGAGCTGCTCTATGGTATTTGCTGAGTAAAGAAATGAGAGTTTAGGGCCGGGCGCGGTGGCTCAAGCCTGTAATCCCAGCACTTTGGGAGGCCGAGGCGGGTGGATCACGAGATCGAGACCATCCTGGTCAACATGGTGAAACCTTGTCTCTACTAAAATACAAAAAATTAGCTGGGCACGGTGGTGCATGCCTGTAATCCCAGCTACTCAGGAGGCTGAGGCAGGAGAATTGCCTGAACCCAGGAGGCGGAGGTTGCGGTGAGCTGAGATGGCGCCATTGCACTCCAGCCTGGGTAACAGGAGCGAAACTCTGTCTCCAAAAAAAAAGAAATGAGAGTTTAAACCAAAGCAAACAAACAAAACCCCATTCCCGCTGCAGTTAGCTCTGTTCTGTAGAACAGGATCAGGTTCATGGCAGGCCGAATAAGGACCACCTCCACATTTGTCCACATCGTAATCCCTAGAGCCTAGAATAGGTGACCTGATATGGAAAAGGGACTTTGCAGGTGTGATTCACTTAAGGATCTTGAGGTGGGGAGATTACCCTGGTTTCTTTGAACGGGACCAATGGAATCACAAGGGTTCTTATAAGAAAGAGGCAGGAGGGTTAGGAACAGAGAGAGAATTGGAAGATGCTGTGCTGCTGGTTTTAAAGATAGAGGAAGGGGCCGAAAGCCAAGGAATGCAGGTGGTCTCTAGAAGCTGAAGAAGGCGAGGAAATGGGTTTTGTCCTTGGAGTCAACACAGTTCTGTTTGACACCTTAATTTTAGGACTTTTGACTTCCAGAACGGTAGGATAGTGTCAATTTAAGTAATTAAATTTGTAGTAATTTTTTACAGAAGCAATAAGAAACCAATACACGGCCTTATTTCTGCATTAACTGCTTAATTTTTTTGAGATGGAATGTTGCCCAGGCTGAAGTGCTGTGGCATGACCTTGACTCACTGCGACCTCTGCCCCCTGGGTTCAAGCTATTCCCTTGCCTCCGCCTCCTGAGTAGCCGGGATTACAGGCATGCACCACCAGGCTAATATTTGTATTTTTAGTAGAGACAGGGTTTTTACCATGTGTGCCTGGCTGGTATCAAATTCCTGACTTCAGGAGATCTGGCTGTGTTGGCCTCCCAAAGTGCTGGGATTACAGGCGTTGGCCACTGCACCCAGCCTGCATTCACTTTTTCTACTTACTGGGAAAGGCGTCTAACCTTTCTGAGACTCTGCTCTACTTTCAATCACATAGTGTTAAAAAGGTCTTCTATACGAAGCAAGGGTACAATGAAATAGTACATAATCCTAGTTGAAATAATATAAAATACTCCTTTCTACTACTGGTACTGCTAATGCTCTGCAAATGCCTTACAGACATGGTTTGGCTTTAATCTCTAAACATATGGAGTGGTGATTGCTATCACCTTCAACAGATGCTAAAGGAAGACTTAGAAAGGGCCAGAAGCGTGCTCAGCCACACAGCTACGAAGTGGAGGAGCCGGAATCCCCGTTCCAAACAGGTGTTCTGGCTTTTTCAGTTAGGCCGGCGCTGATAAACTTGGTGCCGATGGGGTCTTCTATGATGATGTTTATTACGGTTCCACTCCGTTCTCATCCTCTCCTCATGCCTCTTTCCTGTGACAACATCCGACTGCTTCACTCATCGTAGTCCAGCCTGTCACCGGCTCGTCACAGAAAGGATTGACATGCCACTAGTTCTGCATTGCAGCTTTCTTGCTGGGTGAAGTTGGCAAAGGCTGCGGAGATGTTTGTGTATCTAAGAGCACATGGCCGCAAGGTTTGGGAATGGAAACACCCCTCCCACCGCGCCCAAGAGAAATGTGCACGGTGAGGGGTTCTGGGGTTCTCAGCCTCTTGTGAGCGGGACAGGGATGTAGATGCCAGCTGCCTCGGCATCTCCAGAATTCTCAGCTGCACAACAGTGACCTGAGGGGGCTGCTTTGAGGCGGGTGTGGCATTGCAATACCTTATCCTTCTATTGGAGGGACCCGCTAAAGGTTTAAGTAGTCAGTTTTCCAATCCTCATCCTCCTTCTTCCATTCACCCATTTCCTCTTCCTTTTTTCCTCCCCTCACCTTTGATTCTGAATGTTTCCCTCCATTGTTCTGCGGTCTGTCTGTTTTTAGGGGGCTGGTTTGGCTAACAGGAGTTAGGACCAAAAGGGCCGGCTCGGCATGAGCTCTGCTTTCTGCAGCCCGGAGCGATGGCTTGCTTTGAAGATTGTTGAGACTATTGGGATTAATAACAGTTGTTCTAATATTTTCCCTCATTTCTGATCATCAAAGTGCTCGGAAGGTTTGAGCTGGCGCAGAGTTTCTTCTAGTTTGTCCTTGGGAGCAAGTGTCTGGAACACGGTTGGTTTAAAAATGTTTTCTGAAGCTTGTTAATGGGGCAGGCTGCAAATTTACATCAAGGGAGTGTCATCTTTCAAAACAGCTTTTTGGCAGAAGGGGATGTGGAATTTTAGAGAAATCTGAATCTGTTAAGCTTCCATTAAATGAACTCCTTGATTCCAGGCTGTGCTGAGTGGAATCTGGGGAACGTAGGCTGTGAATAATTGACTTCCTCAGTGGCAGGATGCCTGAGAAAGGTCAGGCGTCCTTCGGGAGGAGACATCCATCAGTTTGGTGGAGGGTTTTTGCTTTTCTGTATTCCTCTGTGTCTCCTTTTCTATGTACTTTTAATTTTTTTCTTTGGTTAATGCTTTGTGTTTTGCCCAATATAATGGAGATGAAAGCCTGAGCTTTTGTACTGGGGTCTGGAGGACGTGTGTGGAATGACCCTCATTGTCACAGGTCATCATTTTATGGCTGTCATCCTTCCTCACATTGACTGTAAGTACCTTGAGGAGAGGGGTTAGGATTTTACCTTACATCCCCTTTCCCAGGCTCCACCTTCTTGTTCCGGGGTGCTGTTGCTCAACCCCTATTTGGCAACTTATTCCAGGGTGCCTACGTCTGCTGAGGCTCTGACCCTATGACCAGGCCAGTTTAAGATGAGTGGGACAGGTGTGAGACTCCATCTGCCTTCCTGAAAGACTGCTGGATCTGGAGATATTGCCCTGTGGGATGTGATCCCTGTGATACTCTTTTCCAGGTAGCCTCACAGACCCACCCGGCCCGGGCCATCCTTCTCACTTTCTCATATTGCCTCTGGTTCAAAGGCCCTGTCCCCATTTTTCACGTCTATTTCTGCCTCTGACTTGGATGGACTTTGTCTCTTAAAAAGCAAAAACAAACAAACAAACAAAAAGCAAAATAAAACACTGCAGAAAACTTAGAGAAAAACGACCAGGTGCAGTGGCTTATGCCTGTAATCCCTACACTTTGTTAGGCTGAGGTGGGTGGATTAACTGAGGTCAGGAGTTCCAGACCAGTCTGGAAAACATGGTAAAACCCCATCGCTACTAAAAATAGAAAAATTAGCATGTAGTCCCAGCTATTCGGGAGGCTGAGGCACAAGAATTGCTTGAAACTGGGAGGAGGAGGTTGCAGTGAGCTAAGATCACACCACTGCACTCCAGCCCATGGCGACAGATTGAGACTCCATCTAAAATTAAAAAAAAGAAAAAGAAAAAGAAACTTTAGAGAAAACACCAAAAAACACCGAAGTAACCAACATTACCTGTATTCCCATAGTCAGAGATAACTATTGTATGCTTTCCTTCTAGGTTTTAAAATGTAGTAAAAGTCTCCATGTGTATGTTTGAGCTTAATTGTGTGTGTGTGTGTGTGTGTGTGTGTGTGTGTGTGTGTGTGTGTGTGTGTATCATTTAGAATCCTGATTTTTTTTTTTTTGAGACAGAGTTTTTGCTCTTGTCACCCAGTGCAGTGGTGCACGATCTCGGCTCACTGCAACCTCCATCTCCCTGGTTCAGGCGATTCTCCTGCCTCAGCCTCCCAAGTAGTTGGGACTACTGGCATGTGTCGCCACACCCGGCTAATTTTTTTTTGTATTTTATTTTTAGTGGTGACAGGGTTTCACCATGTTGGCCAGAATGGTCTCGATCTCTTGACCTGGTGATCCACCCGCCTAGGCCTCCCAAAGCCCTGGGATTACAGGCATGAGCCACCAGACCTTGAAAGAATCCTGATTTTATGACTCAATATTTTGTCTTGAATATTTCCCCATGACATTGATAACTGGCAAGAGAGAATTCTAATGTGTGGTTGTATCAGAATTACAATATTTGATCAACCCTTCACTACTGTAATTTGAGTTAAAATCACTGTTTTTTCCAAACGTAAAACACACTGTGATGCAATCCTGTTCACAGACCTTTCGCTACATCCCAGATTGATTGTCTTTGAATGAATTCCTGGGAATGAAATTACTAGGTTAAATGACATCAACTTTTACAAGACTCTCTATACCTATTGCCAGTTGTCTGTTATTGCCAATCTAGGCTTTGCTCATGTGAACCAGCAGGGTGCCCTTGTCTTCTGGACACAGTGATATGTGTCATATGTATAGCTCTCCCCTGAGAACTTGCCTGGGACCTAATCCTTGGAGTGTGATATTTATCATTCACGTTCCTGCAGCGTCTGATGCCATCCCTGGAGAGCCCCATGGTAAAAGCAATGGAATGAATTATTGCCTACATCTCCTTGAGTTAGGGCCCGGCAGAGAGTGAGGATTCAGTATCTCCTTTCGACCACACTCCCTCTGCAGGCAGATCCCTGAGACTGAGAGGAAAGGATGAGAGAACTGAAGGATGCCTTGGAGTTGAGTGGACAGCTGGTAAGTCTCAGCGGGATACCTGCCAGAATCACACAGGACTGCGGATAATCATTTAATCTGCATTTCGTACCATTTCACATAGCTGAGAAGAAAAACACAGGAGATGGAGCCACAAGTCCTGGATTCTCGTTTTGAGTATTCCAGGCCTTAGCCGAGTGACATAAGGGACATCTCTTAAGCTATTTGAGCCCCCGTCTCTTCATCCATACGTATACACAGTAATAATGGCTTCCAGGAGTGGTTGTTGAGCTGCTGACGAGAGACACCATCACGTGTCAGCACTTTGTATACTAAAGTATTTCCAGAAGGAAGTGCTGTTATGCTCACCAACTTCATGTGGAACAATGTGCATTACTTGGCAATGTGTCACTCTTGCTGAGAGGCCCTTTCAGGACGTATAATGATCTTATCTTTTGCTTACTTGTTTATTATAGTATTTCACTGAATCTAATATACACAAATAGCACGCTGTACCATTGTTTAACGTACCAGTAAAAAAGGAAAAGGCAAGTTACAAGTTGCACGGCAACCTGATGTCTTAGTGATAGTCTTGTGTCACAGTGCCTCTCTTTGTCTGGGGATGTCTTTCCTCTGCTTTAGTGTTTGGCAGTTTCTTCTACTGCTTAGAGCCTGATGAGCAATCCTTTTGCACGTGCCCAGTGAAGCACAGCTTCATATATTGTGATTATGTTTCATAAAACACTTGTTGCTTTGTAAGAAAACATAAGATGACGGTCACTCTAATGACGAATATCAAATTTCTGCTTCACCTCTCTGTGCCTTTTTGTGTGCAGATAATGAGTGAGTCTTTTCAAAAACCTCCTGAGTGGCAGTTAAGCTCAAGCCATGCAGTGCCACCCAACAATGCACCCAGGTCAACCGAAGTGATGGCAATAAGAGCACTTTTTATCAATGTCACAGTCGTGGCCTAGCCAATAGCCTTTGTAAGATAGACTCCACGTTCAAAGATATTCAATAGGACAACGGTGGACATTACACCTGAAGAAATACCTTTCCTGCACCAGGAGGTGAGTGCTTGTCATTTGTGTCTGCTACGCTGTGCCCAGCGCCTAGCACAATGTTGGCATTAAGAAGGTGCTGGATACATATGTGTCGAGTAAAGGAGAAAGCGATACAATTCTGCACGCGATCATTGTATGAACACTGGAGCTGGTTAAAGTCTTATGGGAATAAAATACTATATAAATAGCTTCTTTTTCTAACCTCTTTTTTTAATGATCCAATAGAACCAATGGTATAAAAACCCGTTTCTTCTAAATTTGTTTAGTTGGTGATACCAGTTCTAAGAATTAAAAATTTGGTAAATATAATAATAGACATCCATTGACAGCACTCCTTTCATATTATGTAATTTTGAATAACAGTTGTCTGAGTACAGACATGAAATAACTAGTAATAGGGACAGAAGTGATTCTTGGTCACCAAGCAGGGTAGATTTGGGGGTACAGGAAACAATTTCATCCATGTAAATAATGTGACGAAACCCCGAGTATACACAGTGTGGCCGTTATACTTTAGCAAGGCATGAAAGAATATGGACTGTGTTGGTGATATGGGCAGTGAATTTTGCAGGGAACAGTGGAAAAACATATGCCCAGAACAACTATCAGGTTAGCACATGGTCATTTAATCCTCACAGAAATTCTTGGAGCGGATAGCACTGGTTCATTTTGCAAATGGGGAACCTGAGACTCGGAGAGAGTAACCTGCCTGTAGCCAGTAGGTCGTTGCTCCAGGATTCCAGTCTGAGTCTTCCTGATTCTACAGCTTTTCCAGCCACTCTACGCTTACGCAGAAAACCTGAGAGCTTCGGAACATCTGCTAGGAGTTAACGACCGCTTCGGAAGACTGGGACCAGCCCTGGAATTGTCATGGAGAATGCGGCTCATCATCTGAGGAGGAGTCAAGCTGGTGAACTTGACCGATTCTATTCGATCTAAACCATTCACAGGGGATGGATATAACTCAACAGTGAGGAGAATGTGCGGAGTTGGGTACAACAGCAAGAGAGAATTCTGATGACACGTCCCCGCCGTTCCCTGCCCACAAACCCTTCGTTCTGCTTCATTTCGCTCAGTTTTGTTCCTTCACTCTTTCAGCGGTTGTTCAATTTTGAGCTACTGCACAAGGTCTGCTTTGATACAGGACAAATAGTTGGGATGTTGTGAATGAGGGAGCTTTGTCTACAAGTGTTACCCAGCAGAGAGTCTGGGTGAGAAGCCTGGGAGTGAGGAAAGGAGGATGTAGAGAAGAATGCTAAAAAAAAAAAAGTAGCAGGAGTGAAGGGTGGAGAAACCCAAAGCCTTCTCATCACAGTCAGGTTCTTCCCGCACAGTGCTGGAGAGGGGAGAAGGACATGAATGGGAGGAAAAGGTCTCAAAACAAACAAACAAAAAAAACCTGGGACGAATGAGAACCTCGTGGGGAGCTATGTCGGCCGTAGGGGACTCCCCCTCAGCCCTGGCACTGAGTTTGGGAATACAGGTTTGTTTCAGAGCGGAGTCGATACATCCAAAATGTCCCCATATTAATGGATTTGTTAAGTTCATATACCAATAAAGGGATGGGGAGTCGGCCTGCAGGAGAGGAAAAGAGCCAGCTGGGAAAGGCATTTCGTATTTTATCAAAGTATGCGGGTAAGTGATCTCTCCCCCTCCAAAATGACCTCGGGGAGTAAAACTCGTGTTGGGGTCACTTGTCACGAGAGGAACTGGACTGGACCAATCCTGCAGTATTGGATGATTGGCTTAATTTGACTATGGTGTGGCCGTTGTTGGGGCTCAGCAACTGTTACCCCAAAATATGGTGCTTTGACATGCTGAGCTAAGGAAGAGCCTCAGGGTCTCTCTGGTCTTCACCCCCACCCCCTACCCCCAGCCCCATCCCTCCCAAAGCTCTGGATGAAGTTGTTCTCTTTAATCCTTATCTGCCTGAAGTCTGGACCCACCAAAAAGAAAACAGTTACCTCTAGTCTCCTCCCTGAGTTTTCATCAACTCAACCCATCTCACAGGAAGAAACACTGACGTCTGTCGACACACCTGGACAGCTTTTTGTCACGAGCCATTGGTGCCATTCGGTATTTTAAAGAGATTCATTTGTGAGCCATCGTTTGCTCTGTGGTCCCAACAGACTGTTTGAGGTCACAGTAAGTTCTACAAGTCCACTTATCTCCCCCCAAAAATAATTTACCATCCCTCACATTGCCACATTTCCTCCATCTCCCCTTCCCCTGTGAAGAAGGGTTATTGGGTAATTGTTCTCTATGGATCCTCAGTGCTATGCTTGTTAAAATAAATTCATATGCCATTTCTTTTACTAATCTGTCTTCCGTGAGTTGATTTTCAGTGAACTTTCAGAGGGTGGAGGGGAAGCTTTCCCTTGGCCCCTATATAGTGCCTGGTGGAGTATGGGTTTTAAAGTCATTAGCCAGCTACTTTTTCTGCATTCCAGAATTGTGGAAGCCGAAATGTGTCCTGCAGGCTGCTGTCCCCTTATTATAAGAGGGACCGCTTTAGTGAGCTCTTTTGGTTTTCCAAAGTAAGGCAAGTACTGATTTGTGTGTGGCCGGGGAATCCTTAACTCAAAGAAGTAATGCAATCATAGATACGTCACAAGACCTTATGCAGGTAAATGATCACACGCCAACAACAGGAATTATCCTATTTGTATGTTTAATAATGAGCTAAATCAAGTCAGTTTGACCTACCTTCCTTCTCTCCTTCATTCTCCCTTTCCTTCCCTCCCTCCCTCCTTCCTTCCTTCCTTCCTTCTTCCCTCCCTCCCTCCTTCCTTTCCTTGCCTTCCTTCCTCAAAAAGAAAAGTATATTTCTCTTTCAGTTAGAAATACTCTCGAGAGGATAGAGAAAGAAGAAGGAATTTCAAGCAGTTTAGCCACTGTGAAAGCCAATTTTATTTCCCGAGCTGACCCGGCCTGGTAAATGTACTTCCTCGTGCTCTCATTTCGCCCTTGATATGATTTGCCTGTGTCCTCACCGAAATCTCACCTCGAAGTGTAACTCCCATGATCCTCCTGTGTCCTGGGAGGAACCAGGTGCAGACAGTTGAGTTACCGCAGCGGATTCTCACAGGCTGTTCTCGTGATCGTGAGTGAGTTCTCACGAGATCGAATGGTTTTATAAACGGCTTCCCCCACCCCTTCACTGGGTGCTTCTTGTTGCTACTGTGTGAAGACGGACGTGTTGGCTTCTCCTTCTGCCATGATTCTGAGTTTCCTGAGGCCTCCCCAGCCACGCTGAACTGTGAGTCAATTCAACCTCTTTCCTTTTACAGAAGCCTGTGTCTTCAGGGAGAGCACTGGTGCTTTATCAGGAGAACCTCTCAGGGGTCCGGGAGAAAGAAAACTTTGCCGTCTGCATGGGTTTCTCAGGAGCTAGGGCTCTGGGTTTGGAATGTGAGTGGAGTTGACAGGGGAGGAGGAGGGAATAGGCGAGTGGCCTGGGCCACTTTTGCTGTGCCTTCTCAGCACCTGCCTTGCGCTGCTCGAGGGCCTCTCTTCTGATCGGGACTGTCCTGGAACAGGGGTCAAGTGCCTTCTGTGGGAGGGTGCACTTTCAGTCATGGCAGGAGAACTGAGCCCATTCAGTGTGCCCATGCCAAAGGCGGCTGGGTGTGGCTGGCTTCTATGTCTGTGCTCCAGCATAGCTGTGGCTTTAGAGATCTGGGGAAGGAGCAAAACAACACCCTTTCCGCAGCGAAGCCATGGGCAGTGCAGCCATCTCCTTTCTGAAGAGCCTCTCCTCTCCTGGGCTACGGAGAGTCTGTTGTGAAGCGTAGTGCTGGGAAGGGAGCCCCACAGGTGTGCGTGTTTGAGACAAGAACAGGGTGAGAGGCGGCACGAAAGGCGCCCGAGCACAGCCCCGTGGGGCGGGGAGGCGGCTGCCGTCCACTCTTAGGAAGTGTCTCCAAGTTGGTGAGTAAGGATGAGACACAGCAGTGGAATTCCTCTATCCAAGGACCAGGAGCTCTGGCAGAAGAAGGCAACAGCCACCTCCTGTGAGGAGGGAGCTCATGGGAATGTGTGGTGCTGGCTCCCCAGGGCTGACTGTCAGCCTGCAGCCCCGTCAGTGCAACCTGCTGTCCCCTAGTGAAAGCAGGATGCTCAACTCATGATAGCGGGGATGGCTTCGGCCTTGGAATGTTGGCTTGGGTGGGAACTGGCTTTAGAGACAGTTGTTTAGGGCCTTGAGCTTGTTCCAAGGAGGGTGAATAAGAGTGTGGGGACTGGAAACCATAGCATTTGAGGACGTGTTGAAGGGAGACCTAGTCCTAAGAAGGGAAGGGCTGATTGAGGTTGGGTGAAACATGAAGGAAACAGATCTTGGTACAATAAAGGGAGGAGCGTGCCAATGGCAGTAGATGAGTATCATCGGAGCAGTCTATCTTCCTACTCAGGAAGTGTTCCTCCCACCTCACAGGCATCCCTACTAACCCGCAGACCATTCACCACCACCACCAATATGAACAGCAGCGATGGAGCACATACTGTATGTTGAGCCTGTTCTCAACACTTTTCTGTATATCAAATCATTTGATCGTCACAACCCAATAAAGTACATCAATCTGTATTATCCCACCTTTTTTTTTTTTTTTTTTTGAGATGGAGTTTCGCTCTTGTTACCCAGGCTGGAGTGCAATGGAGCGATCTCGGCTCACCACAACCTCCACCTCCTGGGTTCAGGCAATTCTCCTGCCTCAGCCTCCTGAGTCGCTGGGATTACAGGCACACGCCACCATGCCCAGCTAATTTTTTGTATTTTGAATAGAGACGGGGTTTCACCTTGTTGACCAGGATGGTCTCGATCTGTTGACCTCGTGATCCACCCGCCTGGGCCTCCCAAAGTGCTGGGATTACAGGCATGAGCCACCGCACCTGGCCCAATAGCTCACCTTTTAAAGATGAGGAAAGTGAGACACAGGGATTATCCCACTTGCCTGAGGCCACATGGCTGGTGAGTGGTGGGGCTGGGACCGTTTGTAGCGAAGGGTCTTGGATATACCAACATCCGTTTCCTTCATGTTTCACCCACCTTCACCAGTATGCTGCGTCTGTCTGCCCGCGCCAGCCCTGCTGTAGCCCAGCACCCTGATGGCTGCCTGTAGAGTGGAAGCCTTTCCCTATAGTCCCAGGCCTATTCGTGGGCCGTCACCCTCTCCCAGTGATGTCACCCTATCAAGTTTCAGATGCCGCAGAAACCTGGGGAGCTGTGCTGTCTAGCATAAGGGAGCTTCCATTCTCTGCCTTTGTGGTTACTCCAGCTTTGCCTGACTGTGGTTTTTGTAGCTTGGTTTGAGGGCATGTATTTGACCTTATGAGTTCTATTTCTCTGGCTGTCGTTGGCATCCCCGGTGCCACGTAGGAACCGGGAGATTACTTCTTTGCTGCCAGAAGCTTGGCAGGCCGTATAAGACAGGGTACAGCATGTGCAGCGATCCTTGAGGTAGGATAATAGCCATTTGGATTTACACACGGTGGGTAGTGCTTAGATTAGGGATGCAGTACCCTCCACGTGCTGCTGTCTGGTGAAGAGAACACTAGTGTTAACAAAAGAACAAATAAAGATGAAAAAAAAAGAGAGAGAACACTAGTGTTTGAGGATGGCCTGTGGTTTCGGTCTTGTTTCTGACAATAATGGTAGAAGTTTCCTTTCTTCGACATTTGAGATTGCTGGGAGGAGAAAAAGTAGAATCCTAATGTCTTCTTAACCACCGCAAAGCTACCGAATGGGTTGCTGAAAGCGGGGGAAGCCGTGTGATGCTGGGCCTCAGGCTGGAGGTAGCAGTGGGGATCTCAGGCCGCTCTCTGCTTTGCCTTGGCCTGTTGAGGGCTGTTCCTGGCCACCTGGAAGACCCCCTTATTCATACAGAGAGGGAGGTGTTGCAACAAGATCACTTTTCAAGAGCAAGAAGCTGTTTCTGTGTTGACCTCCAGAAAGAGCACTGACCAAAATGGGAATTTCTTTGTAGATTGGGCTTAAACAGCCACCTGCTTGAGATGCAGAAAACATCTCTGTTTTGAATGGTCCACAGGTGACTGTAGGTCTATAAAAGGGAAATGTGGAATGAGCAGCTGTGATCACTTCTGCCCCGGGCTGCCTGGCAGCAGCGTGTGTATTTCCTCTGCTCTGAGAGGTTGCCACCTGAGATGAGGCTGGAATGACCCCACTGTCAAGGGGACTTTCATGTTGGTTGGCCTAGAGTCTTGAGGGGGCTGGAGGGAGCTTCTTCACCCCAGTCCGGACGCGGTGTCTTGCACTCTGGCCCCGTCTTTTGGATGAGACTTGAAACTGGTGTACGGATTTCTGTGGTATACAGGGCTTTCTGAGAATTTTTCTTCTCTCTACTTGGAAATTATGTCCTGTCATATCTTGAAATGGGTCATGGGCTTGGTAGTGTCATTGGCTTTCTTCTGAAAATGCCTATCTGAAGAGACAGGACTGGTGCAGTGTGTGTGTGTGTGTGTGTGTGTGTGTGTGTACATAAAAAATGTACACCCTGCTGTGGGGCCTGTGCCTGGAAAGTCACAGGCTGCTGAAGACTTGGCTAGCATGCTCACTTCTCCTTGATTTCTGCCACTGCTCTCTCTGCCCAGGTGATTCGCCCTCGGACGCATGCTCTGTGCTCTGTGCTCTGTGCTCTGTGCTCTGTGCTCTGTGCTCTGTGCCCTGTGCTCTGTGCCCTGTGCCCTGTGCCCTGGAAGGTACATTGCCTGCTTAGGCTCACGGAGATGGCAATCACATCCCTTCAGCCCTTGGAGCCACCCAGGGGCTGGGTGGTGAGGCCCAATGGAACTCTCACCTGCCCTGGAGTGAGCAGGTGAATTGGAAGGCTGCTGTGCTGGTGCTGAGACACTCATGGGGTGCTGCCTCTTTGAATGTGGCCAGTAGACTGCTAATATGTGACAGTATCAGATGCGACGCGCTGTCCCATGCAGACCAAGCCCTAACCTCCCAGAGTCCTGCCAATGATGCTTTGGGACCCCCAGGGTCCCTGTTCTACAGGGGCTGGTGCTGTCCCTAAAGCCTTTCACAAACCACCTCTCCCCGAGTCCTGGTGCCCTACCTTTGCCCCTGCCCCTCCACTCCTCCTCCCGCCTCTGAATGGGCAACAGGCAAATTCTGTGACAGACTCTGATCAGGATTTAAGGAACCCACCAAGTTCTCTTACACCAGGAAAACAAATAAAATCTTCGTTCTACCACTTAAGAGGCTGTGCAACTCTGGGAAAGTTAACCTTTCTGTGTCTCAGTTTCCCCCTTTTCACATGGGATTAGCAACACTGTTTCATTCAGTTGTGGGAGTTAAAAGAGATTATCCCTAATAATAGATCATTATCCATAGCTCAGTTGTTACGGAGCTAAAACGAGTTAATATTTATAAAGTGCTTATACATATTTATAATATGTGTATACTATTCTCACTGATGCATGGGTTAGCTGATAGAAGTGTTTGTTTAAAAAAAAAAAAGCCCCTCTAATACCAGCACTTTGGGAGGCCGAGGTGGGCAGATCACGAGGTCAAGAGGTTGAGACCATCCTGGCCAACATGGTGAAACCCTGTCTCTACTAAAAATACAAAAAAAAAAATTAGCTGGACGTGGTGGTGCACGCCTGTAGTCCCAGCTCCTCGGGAGGCTGAGGCAGGAGAATTGATTGAACCCGGGAGGTGGAGGTTGCAGTGATGGCGCCTGGTGATGGAGTGAGACTCTGTCTCAAAAAAAAAAAAAAAAAGCCCAGGGCTGGGCACGGTGGCTCACACCTGTAATCCCAGCAAGTTGGGAGGCCGAGGTAGGCAGATTACCTGAAGTCAGGAGTTGGAGACCAGCCTGGCCAACATGTTGAAACCCCATCTCTACTAAAAATACAGAAATTAGCCAGGCATGATGGCACATGCCTGTAATCCCAGCTACTCAGGAAGCTGAGGCTGGAGTATCACTTGAACACAGGAGGCAGAGGTTGCAGGGAGTGGAGATGACCCCATTGCACTCAAGCCTGGGTGGCAAGAGCCATACTCCCTCTCAAAATAAAAAAAAAAAAAGGCCCAGGTGCAATGTGTCAGCACCTCATGGGCTTATCAAATGCCCGTTGAGTGAGTGGAAAAGCTCTACAGGCTGAGAGTTGCTTGGGGGTGGTGATAACCAAAGCCTGCCAGGCTGTGTGGCACATGGGAGTGCCCTAGACATTGCTCTTTCACTATACAAGTGAATGAGGGAACATGCTTTCCTCATTTTGTACCTTCTCTTCAGCATCGGAAGCCTTAGTTTTAGAAAACTTATTTCTGATTCGGTAACTTTTTCCTCCTCTTAGACATTAAGGAGATAATTAGAGCTCATAAGGGTGGGGCCTTAACCCAACAGAAATGGTGCCCTTGGCCGTGACTTGGAGTTAACCAGTTTGACATTTGTGATCTCAAAGCAAGAGTTATGGCAAACTGCATGATATGTTGTTACAAGAAACAAAAACAAAAGGAGAAAATGGCATGGAATTCAACACAAGATTTGCAAACCAGTCCCAGGGAAGAAGCTACGTAGCGATGTGCCACCATCTTTCCTGTGTTTTGAAGGAATGTCTGCTTAGCATCTGCGTGTGCCGGGTACTCATTATGACAGCTCAGTCACGATCCTGCTGACCCGGGGCATCCACTCTGGTGGGGAGGGTGGGTTCTATAGCAGCACAGGAGTGGACATGCTTCTGAGCAGGAGCAAAAGTGCTGTGGGGCTTGTGTGGAAGGAATGAATGGGCTGAGAATTGGTGAGGGGCATCTGGGGAATGGCAGAGAAGGAAAGAAAATGAGAAAATGTCACAGCGTGCCCACTCTGGGAGCTGTCGTGTCACTAAGTTCCTGCAGGGCTCTCCCTCCCTGGCCTTGCCCCTGTGCTCACTAAATCACCTCCAGGTCCAGCCTCCAGCATCGCTGGCTGCAGTCTCACCCTCAGTCCACCATCTCAAGCATCCCGTTAAATTCCAGCCTCCCCAGGAGTGTGGGTGAGCTGGGATTTCACTCCCACTCCCTAACATCAAGAGACATAACAGATGTCTGGTTTTTCTTTGCATCTTCAAGTTTCTCTACCTCCTTCAGGCCGCAGAACTGAAGGGCAGAGGCAGAGACTCCAAGATAGCATCAGTGTCTGTCCTCAGGCCACGGTGTCAGAGCTGGATGGGCTGAGTTAGGCTAAGAAAGAAACTTGGGTTTGCTTATTCTAAAAAAAAATCTTGGTAGGGTAATTTTCTCATAAGAAAATTGGCTTCTGTAGAGGGTTTTAAAAATGGCATTGTAAAAACTGGTAAATATATTCATGGCAAGTCAATGTACCCTTCCTTGTGATTAGGCCCAATCAGATGTCACATTCCAGTTCACCCAGCGCCGATGGACGTTCTTATAAAAGCTAAAGCTAATTTCCCTCTTCTCCTTCCCCACCGCGCCGCCAACCATGATTTCTTTGTTCACTGACGCAGATGTTAAAAATACATGGAAAACGTTTCTAAGTTTTTTGTCATTTTGGGAGAAGATCTGTCATCATCAAGGAAGTACTGGGGTGTGGAACTGGGCAAAAACAAGGAATAAACAAAAAACTTACGGCATTAAAAAAAAAAAAGTGTAAGTGGCCTGTAGGTAACGCTCACATTAGGACCAGGTAGTGGCGTTGGATATCCATCGGCCGAGCCGCCGTAAACGCTTTCCGGAAAGAGTCTAGCCATGTAGGCGAGAAGACCCGTTAGGGAGTCACCGCAGTGGTATGTGGGGGAGGTGACAAATCCCTGCGAGGCGTGTGGCTATAGAGATGCAGAGGAAAGGGTGCACAGGAGCCATTTTGAGGTGGAGCCAGCAGGATACAGAGGTTGATCAAATGAGGGGGTGAAGGGAGAATAGAAGGGTCTGGGTAGGATATCTGCTAAGGTTTCTCAGTGAGGCTCATGTAGAGAGGCGGGAGAAAAGTGGCCGGGCTGGGGCTGCGTCTCCAGTGGGAGGGACGCACCTGGAGGGTATCAGTGAATGGTCTGGTGTGTCTTCCATAGGCGTGGCGGTTCCTGTGGTTTCACATGGCTTGGCATGGCTTTGTCTTAGTCAGGAATTTTGTCATTGATTTGGATAATAATAGAGAATGAGTTCATCACATTTCTGATGTCAAGAAGCTAAAAGACATACTAGAAACAAAAATCTAAAAATGTCACAAAGGATAAGAAGGAGGGGGTGGGGGGGGAGAGCTGGGGGAGAGAGGGAGGATGGGAGGGTGATAGGAGAGAGAGAGACTGAATCTAAAATGATAAAACGTAACAGGGCTACACGTGGATCCCAAGCCTGTCTGCTCAACGTCGGGCAGGGGTGGCTTAGTAGCAGCACATATGAAGGTACTCAGAGGCTTATGGGTTATTGTTTTCAACAGGAGTCATTGTTGCTCAGCATCATCTCCCAGCCCTCGTGCGACTGTAGACTGTGCTGTCTGCAAGATGTGTTTTAGAAAAGGAAGGTGACAGTCTCATTCGGTTCTGTGCTGGTTAAGTGGTAGTGGATCATTGCATTTGCTTCTGGACACAGGAGCAACATGGACACATGGGAGCATGTTCAGACGACAGCAGGTGTGACAGTGAAGGCGCTGGAGTCACTCGATTCCAGCATCGTCATCGCCACCATCTGTTGGGTGCTTACATCTCACTAAATCATCCCATAGCCTATGCAGTAGACATTCTCATTCCCATCTTAGGAGGAAACTGAGCCTCGGGGGAGTGACATCAGTGTGACATCACTGCTCCGGGTTCCACGGTTTGCATGAGTGAAAACTGATACCCAAACCCATGCTCTTCCCACCCCTTATTACTGTGTGCTAAACCTCACCATTTGAGGGACTGTAGAGGGATGTGGGGATCCTTAAGTTTCAGCTGGAACCAGCCCCTGCCCCATGCCCCGTCTCTGAGGTCTAATATACTTTGTTCTGTCTCTCCCTACTCTAGCTTGACACAAGTTCGGGATCTCTTGTACCAGATCAGACCTCTCCAACTCATGTCTTGTACCGAATCAGACCTCCCCCATTCACGACCCTGGCATCCACCT
The DNA here is from genome assembly GCF_049354715.1 of Callithrix jacchus. Taxonomy (NCBI): domain Eukaryota; kingdom Metazoa; phylum Chordata; class Mammalia; order Primates; family Cebidae; genus Callithrix; species Callithrix jacchus. The sequence goes on along the minus strand of NC_133509.1, from coordinate 4,488,228 downwards.
ACATTGCAAAGGGCTGCTGCCTGGGACATGTTGACCACATCCTGTTCATCACTTAACCTCCTCTCCAGGACGCAGGTGGCTTAGACCACTTCTGTTACCCATCCTTGCTTAGACCAAGGATATACAGTCAGGATAATCCGACCTGTTCACCAAGAAGACAGCTTGAGCATTCGGGGTGGCTCCTGGACTGGACAGGCAGAGCTGGAGCCTAGATGAGAAATGGAAGCCCCCAGGAGAGATGCAGGGATCAGGTCGTAGGTGCTCAGAGAAGCTGGAGCTGAAGAGCAGACCCACTGGGATCAACCTATCACCTGTAGGGTTCAGTGGCTGATTGGACACAGAGTTTCTGAGGAAGAAATGTGTTCTGGATTAGGGGTAGAGACTATTGGTTCCTACGGGTTCTTTTCAGGTCGATGGTAGAAGAATTTTTTTTCTTTTTTTGAGATGGAGTCTTGCACTGCTGCCTGGGCTGGAGGGCAGTGGTGTGATCTCGGCTCACTGCAACCTCTACCTCCCAGCTTCAAGCAATTCTCCTGCCTCAGCCTCCTGAGTAGCTGGGATAACAGGCGCCCACTACCACACCCAGCTAAGCTTTTGTATTTTTAGTAGAGACAGGGTTTCACTATGTTGGCCAGGCTGATCTCGAATGCCTGACCTCATGATCCACCTGTCTGGGCCTCCCAAAATGCTGGAATTACAGGCGTGAGCCCGTGCCACTGACCATTCTTCTAATGCCTGACCAGAAGAATTCTTAAAGCTCGCCTCAGGGAAACACAGATCCCCCCTTTCCTGTTACACGCTCGTTGCTGATGAATCCTTATTTAGGGCCTGGGAGACTGGACACATACACATAGTAACAGAGACAAGATGTGCCACCCAGGAGTCTGGTGGTCCCCCTTATGTGTGCGTCTCCTTTTCTGAGCCAGCATAACATTAAGGGAGACTCAGCCTCTCTCAGCTCTACCCCAAATAATCTGCTGTCCCCAAAGGCATTATTCAGAGGCAGATGACAAAGGACAGAATTCTTAGGGGTGGCGAAGGAGTTTATATAGCTGCCCCTGAGAACACTTGCCCAAATCAGGACCCACGTACATGTTGCATGGTAGGTCCTGCCCCAGCCTGTCCCTGGCAGCCACCGTCTCTCCATCCTTCTCACCCCAGCCTGGCCTCTCTCGTGCCAGGTAATCCTGCTTGGCCTGAAACGTGCATTTCTACACGCAGCGAATCAAGGCAGTTGACAGGCCCAGCCTCCGTGGGAGATGGTTTCATGGGCTGCTCTCGTGCCCTTTGGGGGTCTCGCTCAGTCCCATGCCTGTAAACAAACCACTAATGCATCCCTTCCAAGCATGCACAGCGTTCTCTCACAGGTAATTTTGGTTGTTGTAACTTTCTCTATTTAGTATGGCAGCTGAAGTGGGTGTGGGTGGGGTGGCCCGAGGGTATTGCAGAGCTAGGATTTGAACCTGGGTTTTTTGACTCCAAGTCTAATGCTTCTTCCACAGTATCAGATACGGTGTAGACTCTAGGTTACTGCGGGTGAGGGACTCTGGCTCAGGCTGCTGGGGACTGAGCACCAACGAGGTACTTGGGCCAAGTTGGTGTTTCTCAATGTTTTATCATTCTTGCCCTCTACAGAGTCTTTCTAGACACCCTGTTCCCTAATTGTCTACCCATGAAGTTTTAACACCAGGGATATACTGCACCCCTGATTGTGTGCTGTATATATGTGTATGCGTGTGCATATACATATCTGCCTTATAAAGAATAGGCTGGGTGTGGTGGCTCATGCCTGTAATCCCAGCACTTTGGGAGGCTGAGGCAGGTGGATCACCTGAGGTTAGGAGTTTGAGACCAGCCTATAAGATGAAACCCCACCTCTATTAAAAATACAAAAATTGGCTAGGATGGCAAGGTATGCCTGCAATCCCAGCACTTTGGGAGGCTGAGACAGAAGATTGGCTTAAGCCCGGGAGGCAGAGGTTATAGTGAGCCAAGTTTGCACCATCGCACTCCGGCCTGGGCAACAAGAGCGAAACTGTCTGAAAATAAATGAATGAACGAAGGAATGAAAAATTTTTTGTCACCTACCACAAGAACCAGTGTCACCCTCTTGGGGAAAATATGGCCCCCGTTGGTAACGCATGGGCTTACAGTAATTCTCAGAGTGTGGGCGTCGGACCAGCTTCACCAGGAATTTGTTAGAAATGCAGATCGTGAGTCCTGCTCTAGACCTACTGAACCGTGTCCTTGGGAGGTGGGGTGCAGCTGGCTGCCACTGAAACCCTCCAGAGGATCCTGGATTTGAGATAGGGGAGACTGTTGGCTCTTTTCGGTTTGACAGTAGAGGAAGAATTATTAAAGCCCGCCTGAGAGAAACACAGATCCTCCCTTCCGTGTTATATATTTATTGCTAATTCATGGTAATCATGGTTAGGATCTAATCTTTTCAATCCGTCAGCCCTTATTAAATGTGCAAGGAACGTTGGGCTCTGTGAAGATCATATTTTGGCAGGAAAGAGCTGGGTCCTATAAAGCCTGAATCTTAGATATAATTTGGAGGTCCTCTTTAAGAAAAAAACACAACATCATGAGTACATGATGAGGTGTGTGTGTGTGTGTGTGTGCGTGCGCGTGCAGGGGGGAGGGTTGAAAGGGGCTTGTGCAAGTGAAGGATTTTGAGCTCCATTGGTTCCACCGCAAGTGAGCCCACTGCTGAGCCCAAGGGAGGACCCTGAAGGTGGTCGAAGAACAAAGATGGGTCGATGGGCAGGGCTGAGGGCCTGCCAGCCAGGCATGTGAAGGTGTCTGCGATGGAGACCGGTGTGCAGTTGGGGAATAAAGTGGGGAGTGCACGGTGCCCACCTGGAGCCTGGGAAAGACAGGCTGCATCCTGGGGGCTTTGGAAGAGGTGGACCAGTGGACAAAGGAAGGACCTGGGAGAACTGCGGAGAGCATTACTTAAGGGAGGGAGGAAAATGTGGGGATGTTTCAAGGCGTTTTCTAGATGCTTCCCATAACTTGATGGAAGCACAGATGAGCACTGCCCTCCCTGACTGGTCACTGAGTGTTATTAGCTGCATTTCCTAGGAAGGTCTTTGGGCTCAGAGACCCCCTCTCCTTGGCCGGTAATCACAGCCTGACTTCCCTAGCTTCCCTATGCATTCCTGAGAATCCGTGGCTGCTAACAGATTGTCCCACCATGGGTGGCAGGCGAGGGGAGGAGTGGTGCAGCACCTGCCAGCTTGCTCTGACGGGCGAGCCATTTGTCATTCGGTCGGGGGTGAAGCGTGAGCTGCATTTGGAGGTTTGGTTTCACTACACACTGACCACTCCGGCCAGCCCTCCTCTGTGACTCAGCTGCCTTGGCGTGAGAGCTGTCTGTTACATCTTTTGCAGTGGCAGAAAAACTACCACAATTTTCCCAATGGACACCTCCAAGGAACCAGTTACTTTTTTTAAAAGGCAGAGCATTTGTACCTCACTGACTTCATCATGTCCATCCATCAAGATTACTTTAAGAGGGCCGGGTGCGGTGGCTTGTGCCTGTCATCACGGCTCTTTAAGAGGGCCAGGCGCGGTGGCTTGTGCCTGTAATCCCAGCTCTTTGGGAGGCTGAGGAGGATCACTTGAAATCAAAAGTTGGAGACCAGACTGACCAACATTGTAAAACCCTGTCTCAACTAAAAATACAAAAAGTAGCTGGGTGTGGTGGCACACTCTTGTCATCCCTGGAGAGATTGCTCCATTGCACTCCAGCCTGGGTGACAGAGCAAGACTGTCTCAAAAAAATAAAAAATTAAAAAGAGTTACTTTAAGAGGGGGAAGTCGTCTGCAGCGGAGGTTGGGGTCTCTGCCCCATTCATTTTGTGAGTATTAGGCTGAATTGTGCTGAAGCATGATTAAGGTGTCCAGAGTTAGTCTTCTCTCTGGAACGATATGCAAGAATCGTTTTCAAACAGTTGTCTTCTGTTTTATGAGCAGAGGTCTTCATTTTTAGGGTTGGACTTTCTTTGCCTGGCAGGAAAACCTGACAGCTTTTTCTGTCATTCTCTTCCTTTCCTCCCTCTCTCCTTCCTTCCCTCACCTTCAGCTCCCTCCCGTGTTCAGTGAGCTTTTTTTATACGCCAGGTCCTTCGTGAGCGCTGGAGCCAGGGATGAATAAGACAAGATGTCCAGCTGTAGACGACAAGTTGTAAGGAGACAGGAACAAAGAGCCTTAGAGGAACTGGTCAGTCCCACAGAACGTATCTCAGCTTCAGAGTGATTGACAGTTTGGGCCATTTCTCTGTGGTGAAGGCTGTCTGCTGCCTCGCAAGATGTGCCACAGCATCCCTGGCTTCTCCTCACTAGATGCCAGTACCATCCTCTTCTCCAGCTGTGCCAAGCAAAGATGCCCCCAGATATTGCCAAATCTCCCAGGGGGTGGGTGAGGTATGGAAATCATCCCAGTTGAGAACCGCTGGCCTAGATCTAATTCCTGATAGGGACCAAAGGCCTGGGTTTCTCTCCTGTTTCTGCAGCAGGGAGGTGTGTGGTCAGAAGCAGCTTAGTCTCTTCAAGCTTCGCTTTTCTTATGTGAAAAGCAAGATGAAAAAACTTCCTTCTGAATCCTGCGGGTCTAGGAAATCTTGGTTTTGTCTGCTCTACTGTATCAGATCATATGCTCTGGAGAGGTAGGGACAGAGTTTATGTTTGACTCTATGCTTAACATGCCTAGGACAGAAGCCTGTCATCAGTCAACAAATACAGATGCTGACTGTGCCTAAAATAAAAGGGGCCTGTGATGACGAAATTTACATTCTTCACAGGGAAAGGAAATCTAGTCCCGAGACAGCCTGCTGGGGTTCCGGAGTGCCTGTGCTTCAATCCTGGCTCTGCATCGTGCAGGCTGGGTGACTGAATCAGGTTGCTTACCCTCTCTGAGCTCAGTTTCCTCATCAGTCAAATGGAGATGATAATAATGACCTCTTTAGGACTGCTGTGAAGTTTTAATGGGGTAGAGCGGTGCCTGGCACACAGAGCAAGTACCCTCCAAGGGTTAGTTAGCTATGGTGGATGGGAAGAAGTAGCTAAATTTCCAGCACAAAAAGCTGTGCTGGTTTTACCCCCAGTGCCTGGAACATATGGTTTAGTCCTGCCAGTGTTGAGAAGGAAAGAAGAGCCCACAGGGAGAGAAACGGATCTGTGAGGAGTATCCACGAAGGCTGCATAGACTTTGTTTTTGGTGGGGAGCTGCAGGAGGCCAGGGAGGAGGCCGTAATGGAAGGCCCAGAGGTGTTCAGTGAATTGTGCGTAGAATCATCTGGTCTTTAGTAAGTAAGAACTAAGTTGCTTAGAGCAGTGAGGTGACCTGCCCAGGTCACGCTGCTGTTAAGGATGAAAGTCAGGATCACCACTCCAGGTCTTGACTCCTGGTCCAGTGCTCTTGGTGCACGATGAGCATTGTGGGGATTTTAGAAAGAGGTATTGCCTGGTGAGAAAGTCCTCTGTGTTCTAAATGCCAGAGGTAAACAGGTCTGTCTTGAGAGCCCTCAGGTCATGGTAAGGGGGCAGGGGGGGGGAAGGACCCGTGGGAGGGTTGAGGTGGGGATCCATGATGCCAGGGCTGGGCGTTTTGGAACCTGTGATATCCCAGAGAGGGACTGGACCACTACTTAATTTTGTATTGTCAGAGAAAATAGAAAACCGGAGTTGCTAAGGAAATCAGGTGAAGGGAGGACATTCAGATGGAGAAACAGATCATTTCCAACAAGAAGCAGCAAGAACTCCAGACTCCTTATGTGTCATCAGGTAAAAGGCTAATTATAAACGAGCTTTATAACAGGTCACTAAAGAGATCTCAGCCAAGCTGTGTTTTACAACGCTTGACTGTTTGACACTGGGTATTGACACCGTGGAATACGCACTGGCACTGATCGGTACGGATGGGTGCGGCCCGTTAGCTCAACAGAGTAGGAGCCCTCACGACTGTGCTGTGCTGCAGTCAGAAGCAGGTTGCCTTATTCTGGCCGCGCTGCGCTTCCCTTGGCATCGCCAAGCCCGGACCAGTCTATTACTCTCATTCTCCCTAAGTGCAAACAGCCTGAGTGAGGTGAGATGACCTGCCCAAGGGTCTATGGCGGCAATCTGGGCACCTCCCTATGTGGGCTCACCATGCTCTACCTGCCGGAGTAACCACCCTCCACACGGCCCAAGGGCCCCCGCCTCCCAGGATTTGTACCCTGTGCGGTCCCCTCCACGTTGCACCAGGGTTGGTCTGTGTGACCAGCAGCATAGCAGAAGTGACTGATACATCACTGCTGGGATTAGACTGTGAAAGACTAGGCCTTCCATAGTGGAGCCTGTCCCTCCCTCCCTCCCTCCCTCCCTCCTCCCCATCCCCTACCCTCTCCCTGTGGGACAAGCCAACCGCCATGTTGGAAGCAGCTTTATGGAGAGGCCCCCCCATGGCAAGAAATAGAAGCCTCTGCCTGAGCAGCTGCAAGGATCTTGGGCCTGCCAATCTCCTCTTGAACGTTCTTCTCCAGCTTCGGCGGAGTCTTCACCTGTGTACGAGGAGGCAAGGTGACCTCCTCCAGAACCCCTCCTCTCACCTCTCAAAACCTCTCTCACCTGGAGTTGTAGTGCGTGAAGTTCCCCCACAAGCAAGTCATTCCTTTAGATTAACCAGTGCCGGCTTCATGTGCAGCTCATGCCGCTGGGAGACGCGGGTCATGCTTAAGGAGGTTTCAGCTGCTTTATAGTGAGCCGTAGAAATGTAGATTAATGCTTATACATGTTTACATACATTATATATAAATTTATGTGAAAATACTTATTTCACATATACAAATAGATACGAAATAATATTTTGTACAAATTTTATCATAATTTATTTCGTATATATTTGAAAGATGTATAAGTTCATTTATTTTGTGTGTATATATTTGTGTGTGTGTGTATGTGTGTGTATATATATACACACACGCACACAAAATAAATAGACTGGGTGTGGTGGCTCACGCCTGTAATCCCAGCGATTTAGGAGGCTGAGGTGGGCAGACTACCTGAGGTCAGGAGTTTGAGACCAGCCTGGCCAACATGTCAAAACCCTGTCTCTACTAAAAGTGCAAAAATTAGCAGGCACCTGTAATCCCAGCTGTTCAGGAGGCTGAGGCAGGAGAATGGCTTGAACCTGGGAGGTGGAGGTGGCAGTGAGCTGAGATGGCGCCACTGCACTCCATCTGGGTGACAAGAGCGAGACTCTGTCTCAAAAAATATATATATATAAATTAAAAAAAAAAAGTGAATGGCAGGATCTAATAGGTACATCCTAAGCCAAACTCAGGTATGGGCCAGGTGCATATGGAGTCCTTATTGCTTGTCTGTTTTCCTATCTTCCCCATGATGCCCCAATTTTGTGACATAGTTTCAGTGGAGTTAAAGATCCCACAGCATCAGCTGCTAGTCTAAATGAGCAGACAGTAGGCAGGCAGTGATGGCGTGCAGGGGAGAGGAGGGGCCGGCACAGAGAACCTCCTTGCCTTGCTAGTCATGTGGGCTTCCTCATCAAGGAAAGCTTATTTTGCTGAGTCATCACTGACGAGGGTATGGGTTCTTTTGGTCTGATGATGATGTGAGATCACGTGGTGGGCCGGGGGGATGGGAAGCTTCCTAAGTATGAGTTTACTTATTAAATCAGTTTTCTTTATGACAGCAAGAAAGTTCTGGATCGCTGGGAGAATGGAAGAGCACCCGGCACCAGGATTTTAGCAGAGAGATGATTTAGGAATCCACCAGGAGGGGAAGAGCATGTAGAAAGCAGAGGGGTGTGTGGGGGCAAATGAACTTTGATGTGATCCCCCAAATTTGCGCAGGGCCCCCTCTCCTGCTGTTGACCAGCGATCTGGAAGAAAAGGCTTTGTGAAAATGATAAACCCGTTTGTGAATTTCCATCCTGTCCCAGGGATATTTGTGTTTAAGGAGGAGGTGAAGCTTTAAAACAGAAAAACATCAATAGAAGAATTCCAGGCACCTGGCGGAGATCTGTGGGCAGAGCCTTAGATTAGCTCGTACAACTCTGCCCCTGGCTGGATTGGCTTGTGGGTTTGGGTGGCCACATTTGCAGAGCTGGGTGTCACAGTAGCTGAGAGAACAGGCCTGAGTGGGAACTTGGGCTCTTGTGGACCTTGTGGCCTCAGGCAAGTAACTCAGCGTCTTGGATTGTCCTTGTCTGTGAAATGAAATTCAATGATAGTTTGTATCTAATATGTTTATGGGGAGTTTAGAGTGGGCAAATGCTTAGTACAGACTTGTCACATAGTAGGATTAAGATTAGCTATTACAGCTTTATAATGCGTTTATATTATGGATATATATATATAAGTATATTATAGTAACATTACAGTAATGTTACAATGTATGGCGATATAGTAACATTACAGTAATGTTACAATGTATGGCGATATAGTAACATTACAATAATAATTGTAGTAATATTAATCTATTACAGCTATGTAATAATAATACCTAGGAAGCCTCCATGGCCGTAGCAGAGTGCATGGTTTAGGTTTCATCCACTTGCCCGACCTTTCCTACCTGCCCTTCGCAGACAGCAAAGCAGGCCACCCTGAGGAGCAGAGTGGGCCGCAGGCCACCAGGGGAGGTCGCATGGTTGGGGAGTCTCCCCTGCTTCCAGAATCTAGGGGTACCTCTGCTTGGCAGGGACAGTCCCTCTGTGGGGCTGGGGAAGGCTGTACAGTGGGTGCTCTGTTGCTTGCTGGGACCATGTCAAGGTACCCAACTGGGTCAGAAATGCAGCTACGGAGCATGGTCCCCGGGCTCCAGGTCTTGTGTGGCAGTGTGGGCAGAGAGACCTCCAGCCTCAAGGCCTGCTAGCATCCCGGGAAGGGCCACCGGGAATCATGTGGCAGGCAGTGCTTCTGGCACCCTGAGCTCTCACTGGGATCAACAGTTCCATGGCATCCCAGCCGTCTTAGGTCAGGTCTGGGATGAGGGAAGGGACAGTGCTGTGTACTTGCAGTCAGGCATTGGTAGGTTCCAACTAAAGCCCTACGACTTGGATTCTTGTCCCGGAAGTGTCACCACACACTGAATGAAGCAGGGCTGTGAAGTTGTTGCTGCCTGACAGCTGGTTACAGAACCATGCCCTGCCCAGCGCTTGGCACCGGAATTCGTCAGGAATTTGTTCTCTGTGGTATGGCAATGAGGTAGCGAAGGAGAGGGTGGAGAGGGATGGTTTAAACTAACTTTATTTATTTATTTATCTATTCATTCATTCATTCATTCATTCATTCATTTATTTATTTAGACACGGAGTTTTGCTCGTTACCCAGGCTGGAGTGCAATGGTGCAATCTCGGCTCACCGCAACCTCTGCCTCCTGGGTTCAGGCAAGTCTCCTGCCTCAAGGCCTCCCGCTAACTTTGTTTTTTTTGAGAGGGAGTCTAGCTCTGTTACCCAGGCTGGAGTGCAGTGGCGCAATCTTGGCTCACTGCAACCTCTGCCTCTTGGGTTCAAGCAATTTTCCTGCCTCATCCTCCTGGGTAGCTGGGATTATAGGTGCCTGCCACCATGCCCAGCTAATTTCTGTATTTTCAGTAAACACGGGGTTTCACCATGTTGGCCAGGCTGGTCTTGAACTCCTGAGACCTCAAGTGATCCGCCCACCTCAGCCTCCCAGAGTGCCGGGATTGCAGGAGTGAGGCACCGCGCCTGGCCGGTTTAAACTAACTTTAGGCCCTCTTACTGTTCTAAGTAGACGGCCAGGCAGTTGACATTCATTTGGTCCTTCAAACCTGGCAACCAAGAAAGTATTAGGATTATTCCCACTCTATAGGCAGGAAACTGAGGCTCGGAGAAGCTGAGTGACTTGCTTAGGTAGCACACCCAGGAGGAGCAGAGTGGGGATTAAAGCCTGGCACCGTCTGGGTGAAACTCCCATCCCCCGACACTCTGTGGCACTGCCTGGCTGCGCTAAGATCTTTTTCCCTCTTGTGCTTGGCAGGTGTTGTGGTCTCATGAAAGGCCAGTCTCTAAGCCTCTGACTCTGGGGCTTGCTTTAGCGATGGGGTAGGCGTGTGTGTACAGGATGTCTGTCATTTTGTGGCCTGGCTATTGGGAACTTAGAATTCAGACAGGGCTCCCTTTACCTGTTCTTCAAGGTCGCTCTCGTTCCTTCAGCTCCAGATTTTAGGGTCTAAATATGAGGATAACTCTGAGGCTCTAATCTCGAAATGTAACCCCCTGTGAACTCCATTCCTTCCCAGCTATTTTATGGGCTAGCTCTTTCCTTAGGAGGTGAGCCGTGGCCAGGCTTCCAACTGCGTGTAATAATCCTCCACACTGCTCCCTCTCTGGGCTCTCAGAGACCTGACATTTTTGCAAGTGATGCCCCCTCCTCTCTAATAATTGGTTGGCAGCCGTTCATCAGAGCTGGAAGCGACCAGGTAGCACTTCTCACTGCCTCCCTTTTCCTCTCCCCGGGGAGACAAATCAGGGGCTCCACCCACTCCCCGCCCTGGGTTCAGAGAGCTGGAGACGATGGGAGAAATCATTTCTCCATATCTCATTGTTGAGTTTTAATTTATATTCACTGGAGAGTGGCAGATCAGAGGTTGTGAAACAATGAGGGGAAAACAGCTTCTAAAAATGAAAGTGTTGCCGGCGTGATGGGCCAGATTTGGAAGGAGGGCGCTTTGCCTCCTCTCCCGAGGTGAGACGACAGCAGGATAATTACCCAGCGAACGGTGCTGGCTCTCAGTGGAGCAGCGGGGACAAGCTTTTTGATGCCTGTTAACCCACTCGGCTACAAAGGGGCATTCAAGAACCCTGTAAGAAATATGTTCAGGGCCGGGCGCGGTGGCTCACGCCTGTAATCCCAGCACTTTGGGAGGCCAAGGCAGGTGGATTACGAGGTCAAGAGATCGAGACCATCCTGGTCAACATGGTGAAACCCCGTCTCTACTAAATATACAAAAAATTAGCTGGGCGTGGTGGCACGCGCCTGTAGTCCCAGCTACTCAGGAGGCTGAGGCAGGAGAATTGCTTGAACCCAGGAGGCGGAGGTTGTGGTGAGCCGAGATTGAGCCATTGCACTCCAGCCCTGGTAACAAGAGCGAAACTGCATCTCAAAAAACAAACAAACAAACAAAAAAAGAAATATGTTCAGATTAGCCAGAGGAGATACGCTGTTTTGGAAGACAAGCACCATGCCCATCCTTTCCTGGCAGAAGCTCTGCTTGTCCTTGTGGAGGTGACCGGGTCATCCAGGTGCCAGGCTAGAAGAAGTTAAGTAGATGGAGTGTCGCTGGCTCTAGGGCATCTCCCCTGGCCTGACACCCTGTGCCTACCACCTTCCCGACCCCACATGTTGAAGTCCTAACCTCATCGCTTACTTGACCCTTTCGCAAGTTTACTAAACTTCTTGAGACTTGGTTTCCCAGTTTTAGAAATACACTGAATAGTAAATCCTGTCTCACAGACTGGTTTGGGATAAAAAGGAATTAAGTGATGTAAAGAACCTAGAACATGCCTAAGGCCCAGTGAGTACAATTTTTCTTCACAGTATTAGCAGGTCACAATGAAACTGCTTTTGTGAAATTATGACAGTAAGAGAAATCTGACCTGGTTGACTCCATCTTGCTTTTAACCTCCAAGCTGTCCTTGGTTTTCCTACGCCAAGCTCACTTTCAGAGGAATTTAGTTCATAGTTTAACCTTAAGGATAACAGTCACTCCCCAAATGAAGCCACCTTTGCAAAACCAATGAAAGGCCAGCAGGTTAAGATTATGAAAGGGGCCTGAATTCTGCTAAGATACAGGCAAATTTTCTACCATCCCTTACTGCTCAGGGGTCATGTGGCCACAGGTCACAAGATTTGTGACTTCCCCGACTGCTCCTGTAGGTAACATCAGGATTGTAGAACCTATGATTGGTCTTTTTAGATTTTTTAGACTGATTCCATCCAAACTTGAGACTCATGAATCAGCCAGTCTTGGGGACCCTACCCAAAGGCAAGCTAAGTTCAGGAGGACCATTTCCACACCCCTGTGATTTCATCCCCAACCAGTCAGCAGCATCCATTCCCTAATCCCCTGCTTTTCAAACCATCCTTGAAAAACCTTGACCTATGTGCCTTCAGAGAGATGATGGAGTAATAACTCTGTCTTCCGTGTGGGTGGCCTTGTGTTAATTAAACTTCCCTTATTGCAGTAGCATGTTCTTTTTTTTTTTTGAGACGGAGTTTCGCTCTTGTTACCCAGGCCGGAGTGCAATGGCGCGATCTCGGCTCACCGCAACGTCCGCCTCCTGGGTTCAGGCAATTCTCCTGCCTCAGCCTCCTGAGTAGCTGGGATTACAGGCACACGCCACCGTGCCCAGCTAATTTTTTGTATTTTTGGTAGAGACGGGGTTTCACCATGTTGACCAGGATGGTCTCAATCTCTTGGCCTCGTGATCCACCCGCCTTGGCCTCCCAAAGTGTTGGGATTACAGGCATGAGCCACCGCGCCCGGCCCAGCATGTTCTTAGAGAACTGGTTTTGTGTATGCAGCCAGTGGGAAGAAGCTGTTGGGTGATTACAACAGCTGAAACAGTGTTTTTAATCGAGTGCTCATGAACCCTGAGAAGCTTGTAAGCCTCACAACAGAGTGAAGTACTAATGGTTGAATTTCAGGCCAGAGGAAAGATCCTTTTGGACAGGTGAAAGTTTCTGGTGCTATTCACATTCTACCATGGAGGCAACCATCTGTTCAGCTAATTTGTAAGGTCAGCTCAGTATTGTTGTGAGGTGGAAGAAGGCCAAGAGAGAATCACAATTATTATTTTTGCAGTCTGCAAAGCATGTTCAGACGCACAGTCTTATTTGTCCCACAAACGGCTTTATCAGGTAGCCATCAAGACCACTTCTCTTTTGCAGATGACAAAAGGAGAGGTCAAGAGTAGGTTCATTTAGTGATTGTTAAAACCAGAGCTCCCAAATCCTGGTTTTCTCCCATCCTGAGATCTAACAGGGAATTCACCCCTAGATTGTCAGAAAACACTGGGGTATGGCCCTTTATGGGAGTGGTCTTTGGGTCACGCCAAAGAGAGATTCTAAAGGGAAGAAATGTGCTCGTCTGTGCAGTTGTTTTTACCATAAGCCTGGATGGTGGGAGGCCAGGATTTCTTCATTCCTAACTTCACCCTCTCCCAAGACTTTCCCCCTTGGTGCCGAAGGCCCCGTGACTGGGTTCCACTTCTCTGACACTTTTCAGAAAATAGGGCATTTCAGAGAGGCTGCCCCCAATGATTCCAGGTACAGGGAGGAAAGAAATGAATGTGAGATGAAGCATTTTCCTTCCGAGGAGGCTGCCTCTGGAGGTGAGGGCATTCCTACAGGTTGCTGAGATGGGATAGTCCTGAGAGTCACTCTTCCAAACACCTAGCACGGTACCTAGTGCCTAATAGGGACAAATACTTAGCTGTTGGATGAATGGTGTAGATAAGGTAACTGAGACATGTGCTTCTGTGTATTTTGGTGGCCAGCCCCAGTTTGGACACCAGATTCCTGGGTTGGAAGGAGTCACAGGAACTGCTCAGACTATCTTCCTTATTTATTTACTGAGATGGAGTCTCAGTCTATCAAGCAGGCTCAGGTGCAGTGGTGTGATCTCAGCTCACTGCAACCTCCTCCTCTTGGGTTCAATCCATCCTCCTGCATCGGCCTCCAGACTAGGTGGGATTACAGGTGTTTGCCACCATGCTCCACTAATTTTTGTAGTTTTCGTAGAAATGGGGTTTTGCCACTTTGGCCAGACTGGTCTCAGCCTTCTGACCTCAAGTGATCCACCTGCCTCAGCCTCCCAAAGTGATAGGATCACAGGGTGAGCTATGGCAGCTGGCCATTTCCTCCTAAAGTGGCAGGATTACAGGGTGAGCTAACCTGGCCATTTCCTCCTAAAGTGACAGGATTACAGGGTGAGCTAACCTGGCCATTTCCTCCTACAGTGACAGGATTACAGGGTGAGCTAACCTGGCCATTTCCTCCTAAAGTGACAGGATTACAGGGTGAGCTAACCTGGCCATTTCTTCCCAAAGTGACAGGATTACAGGGTGAGCTAACCTGGCCATTTCCTCCTAAAGTGACAGGATTACAGGGTGAGCTAACCTGGCCATTTCTTCCCAAAGTGACAGGATTACAGGGTGAGCTAACCTGGCCGTTTCCTCCTAAAGTGACAGGATTACAGGGTGAGCTAACCTGGCCGTTTCCTTCCTTATTGATGAAGAACCTGAAGCCCAGAGTTGGGTAGTGACTTGCCTCACACCATATGGCTACTTGGTGGCTGAGGTGGCTTTTCTGACTTCAGCCTCCCTGCCACACTCCCACCAGGCTCCTGGCAACAGGATTTCATGATCTATCCATGGCCAACACAAGATGATCCGTGACCTATGAGTACCTCTGCTGAGTTTCCTTAAAATAACGATTGTGATCAGTTTA